>NC_083766.1:39501873-39821782 GCF_963514075.1 Conger conger
TAGTAACACACAGAAAGCACATTACAATTGGCCTTTGTTCACCCTCTTTCATAGAATGGGTCATCACAGTCTTTGAATGATACTAAAAAGCACCTAGACACATAAACACCCAAGCTATTCTAAGATAACTAATTATTTAGTTGTATGTACCAAGCAATCCCACATTTAAATACTTAGGGCCAGATTTACGTACACAAAGCTTGCAGCACAAAATGCGGCCTGAGGATGGCGTGTTGGTGCGGTCGCAGTCTGCCTGAAATGAACATCTTATTTATGAAGGCTACAGCTCATTAAGCAATCAGCAAATGGGTCTGCCTACAAACCACATTTTGGAAAGAGATCTTAAACAGTGCAGTTAAAACAGGTGTTAAGTGCATTGAGTATCTTCACTGTGCGTGGCGATATCAATGTATCGGCTGCCATGTAAAACCATATCCAGTGCAGGACAAAATGTGGACATATTCCAGCTGTGGCGGCTATTTTCTTTTGAATGAAATGTGAGATGTAACTGTTGCCAAGGTAGAATGGGAACATTGAGTGGGAGGTACCAGTACATCTTTTATTTCTCCCAGAAGCGTAATTATTTGTATGTCTGTGTGTTTGTCACAGAAGTTGCATGGGTCCTTTAATTCCCCGCTTCTTTTCTGCGATTGTTTTGGAAGATAACTAATGCAAGCTCCTTCTGAGATGGACAAAAGCGATTCAAAGCAGCATATCAATGCATTTAGCTTACTCATATTTTTTTACTCACGGCAACACTGATTTTTTTAAACCTCAGTTACTGTCACTACGGTTGAGCACGTTATTTCAGTCACTTACCAACGCTGTGTATGAGATATTGGTGAATTTAATCAATTATTTTGTAAATAGACAAACACCCAGCCTGAATTATTGCTTGGCTGCGATCATTAATTAATATTGATTATTAATAATCTGTTTGATGATTTTGTGCTGTTTGATGCATGTTTCCTGGGCACAATGCGTCATATGTGCGCCTGAAAATCGACGCAAAGGCATAGTAAATCTGGCCCAAAGTGAAGCTTTCCAAGCAAAGACATTGTTATATCGTATAATAATATGTGAATTATAAAGTAAACTACTATTCATTTTTTAATTCTAAAAGGGAGTTTCAGAAAAGAACATGGACTACTTAAGAAAAGAGTAAAATATTATTATAGAGCAGCAATGTAAGATATTTATGTCACTTTCTTACTGTGGTATGAATCAGTGCAAGAAACTTGTAAATTTAGGCAATTAGTATTTTTCAAAATTTGAAAATGTTTTACTGACAAAAAAGGAATGCTTCTGGTTAGTGAAACACCAAGCTACATAATATGCTACAGTGTTAAACTAAATCACTAGAACTATCAAACACTGAACACATAAAAACTGCAAATGCAGGATGAGACCTTAGCTTTGTCTAATGAAATGTCCCCTTTTTAATATCTTTGAGAGCATCCTTTAAACCAAACTGACATTATTAATTGAATCTCTTTAATCAATTATATGCACTTAACCGACTAAAAGATAAAACGATTAAGTATAACCTTTCAGAGGAAACTTTGCATAGTATCATTCCAGTTGGCAGTTCTGTCCTGGAGCACAAGCCAACAAACCCCACAGGACATCACAACCCAATGACCTGCGTTCCTCCGCCTCAGGCAGTACCGTGCACAAATGCAGACACCAGGGTGACCGCGTCTGCTCACAAGCTTATGCAGGACACTGGTCCATAGTACTGTGTGTCACAGCTCAAAACCCTGAAAACCTGTCTGCACCAAAGTCAAACCAGAGGTCTCACAAAAAGTCCCCTGCCCCCCAAAACCCCCTGTTTGCAGTCTGGGTAGGTTGCAGGATGTGTGGCCACTCAGGGCCATGGTTTATTTTATTTCCACGAAAAAAGTTTCCGCAGAAGATATAGAAGCGAATGTAAAAATGTATTCTTGAAAAGGGCTGAATTTAGCTACTGCGCCTGACATACCAGTCCAAAATATATTGTACTTTCTCTCTGGTTCCTTAGATTAACATTCCACATAAATAAGTACTTCCTATGACAGTATAACTACAATGTCATAAAACGGAAGTTGCTCAAAGATCATGCTGATTAAGTGAACTAAAGAAGAGATGGAAGATCTACTTTTCCAGAGGTATTCTGAGAATGTTCATGTCCAGGTCAGCTTTTGCCCCTAAGTACAGCTCACCCTCATGATATTGTATAAATAGCACTGCGATGAGGAGCAAAATTTACAATCCTGGCTCTGCTTTCACTGCCACCATCCACATAGTTTAGAAGATTGCAGAATGAGATAACTACATTTCACAGCTCCACAAGCGGTGAGGACAAAGCCTGAATATTCCTTCATAAAGCATCCCTTTAAAAAATTATTACATTTTTAATATGTATATACAGTATATCATGAAACTTATGACAAAATAATTGATCCATTAAATAGGTTGCACTAAGTTACATTAAACATACATTTTTGCAATGGTAATTAGAATAAATCTGTGAATTCCTTTCGCAAGAGCACGAAAGTAGAAGCAGAAGATGCCATGAGGGCCAGTTACATAAACCTTCCATGTTTTCTGCACGTAATGCGAACACAGAGACCCAATGTGCAGCCTTACCTTTTTTTCTCCTGAGCTGAGATGCCAAGTGCAGGTACAGTGTGGTAATCAATTTGCTCTACAGGCAGGAATGCTCCACTGGAATACTAATGTGGCTCTCTGTCTCTCTCTCACTCCCTCCTCCCTCTCTCCTATAGTTTGACACCCCTCCGTGCCCCAGTCGTGAACAATGCGAGGGGAGGGCGGACTGTCTTCTGCCCAGATAACTGCTGCCACTAATCAAGTCTACGTGTATCAGGGCATGGGATTAGAGAGCTCATGCAGCTTGACTCAGACAGTGAAAAGCAGCTACACACAACAAGGTCAACAGTAAACCTTCAGTAACCCAGCCATCCTTCTTTCTTTCTCTCTCTCTCTCGCACACTCCCTCTTGCTGTCTCTCTATGTGTTTCTTTCACTCCCTCTCCCTCATACTCCTTCACTCACTCTCAATCTCTCTCGGTCAACACACACAGACATGTGCACATACACACACGCAAACACACACAAACACTGGAGTGAACTAATTCATCAGATTTTAATCAGAATTTACTGCTGATGGATGTGTAGCTTCAGGGAATTAAACAGCCTCCTAGAAGAATAAAACCAGTGAGGTCGCACAGGGGGTAGATGGTCATAAAACCAAAATAAATATTGGGAGATCATGACAAAACAAAACAAAGGACGTCACTAAGTACTTTTCCTTGCCCTGTCACATTAATACTGTACTTTGTTATTTTATTTAGCAAAGACGATGTTCATCAGAATTAATGCACCAGAGGAATATAGGAAATTCAGGAAATATAGGAAATTGTCTTGCTACTGCCCTTCTTGTCAATTACTGGAATGGTCAAACTGCTGATACAACACAAATGAGAAAGATATAATTATATAATTCTCATGATGACAGTGGTTGAACATTCTTTTATGTCTTACAAATGCTTAATTTAAAAGACTGCTTTTTAATGCTCTACTTGTTTGTGTGAGACAATCACATTACCACCGGGTCTTTTCTCTAACGTTTCTTAGCACCTCTTTCATGTTCATTTGTTGCAGTTTTTCTTACACTTGCCTGAGGTACCGTGAAGTAAAATTCCATGTTCACATATTAGCTGCCATGACAGTCAGGCAAAAGTGTGGCACTTTCAGCACAGAATTTGCACCGCATGTTTTGTTATGTACCCAACAAGTCTAATTACTTGCACAATCTGACCATTTTTCAAGTAGCATGATTAAAGGAGCCTGGAAGAGCTAATGCATTACCTACAGAACTAGTTAGCTGCTTGAACAGACCAGAATCCAGGCTAGGACAGCAGAGGGAAAAAAACACAGCCAAATGAAAAATAACTTTAAAACAGCACACTTACAACTAATTCCCTCTGCTTCTGCTGACTATGGCTGAACTGTAGCCTGAATACAGACAGGAGTGTGGAACTGTAACAAAACACCCGGGGGAGAAAAAAAGGTTGGAGATTGTGCCAACAGCTCTACCCTTGACATACTGACATCAGGCTACTGTCATGTGACACTTTGTCATCTGCCACCTGGCAGAATCCCCACCTTCTCACGACCTCATCCTGCAGTGACCTGCACTGCTGAGCTTGTGCGAGGCCCCTCCCACCCCTCTGTGGGAAGGTCGAGCAGGTCACCGTGTCCTCATCTGTAATCCTCTGCCATTCGTCAGCAGCCGGGCTAAAGGAGGCAGGCTCACTACACGGGGAGAATGCCCAATTAGGCAGCTGTCACACAAAGCAGACGCTGCAGAGCCATCCCTTGTTGAACGGAACAGCAGCTGCGGATGCCAATTACGCCAACGTTTGGGGGAGTGGGGGGGGGGGGGGCTTCCACCAACCTAGACAGTAGAGCTTGCAAGAAGGCTAATGTTACAGTTTTTGCATTTGTCTTGTTTGAAAATGAACAGCTGATTGAAAATTAAAACCTTTTGCTGAGCGTTGAAAACAAAACTGTCAAGTTAATAAAGAATGGCCTCTCCGAGCTGACTAACAGGAACAGGAGCACTGCTCCATTGTAGTCTTTATCCCCTGTTTTCACCCACAGTGTCTCTCTGCTGTCTGGGGCCCAGAAAGAACTGCCTATAAAGTTCCAGAATTAGACAAGTTTAATCAGAGATAAATGAGACCCTGGAAGGCAGAAGGTGCTGACTTTGGGCAGAATAATCTCGCCATTCTTAATTAAATGACTGAGGAAAAGCCAGTGCATTAAAAAAAGGAGTACGCCTGGGTTTCCTGGCTTTTCCCCAGATGAGGAAAGCAGTTAATAAGAAAACCTCACACAGCCCTCTTTGCTGTGATCAGCGCAAACGTGCGACAGAGAGCCGCAGAGGAATTTTCAAGGAAACTCAAAGGAGGTGGACCACAAGTACACAGAGCGGTAGCCGTCAGCCTTGTGACAAGGGCAGACGCTGGGGTAATTCATAATACACTCATTCAGCTCTTTCTGCTAACTGGAGCCTCATACTCCAACCGAACGTGGTTGACCTGAAACTGATGAAGACACAGAAATCAGGCTAGTGTCTTTAGGAATTTCACACCCCCCCCATGTTTTATAAATCTTTGCTAATTTATTAAGAATCTAAAACTGAAATTTACATACAGTCCCCTCCAAAAGTAATGCAACAGCAAGGTCAATTCCTTTGTTTTTGCTATAGACTGACGACAATTGAGTTTGAGGTCAAATTATGTACATATTTCCAAGTATTTTTATCTGGATTTGTAAAACAGCTTAGAACATATCACCTTTTGTATCAGACTAACCAATTTTTAGGTGAGAAAAAGTATTGGAACATGTGAATGACTGGTGTTTCTTGTTGCCCAGATGTGTCCTGTTAAGATTGATTGGTTAAACAATAAATAGTTCTGAATGTCTACTCTTCATTTTAGCCTTGGGTTTTGCCAGTGAAGACTGCATTTGTGTTTGAAAAGATGAACTAAAATGAAAACCAGAGAGCTGTCTTTTGGAGAAAAGCAAGCCATTTGGGGCTTAGAAATTGATCAGAGCCATTGCAAAAGCATTGGGGATAGCTTGTGCAACAACTTGGAATGTCCTAAAGAAGAAAAAAACCATGGCATACTGCACAACAGACATCGAACAGGTCGACGAAGGAAAATAACAGCAGTTGATGACAGAAATATTGGGAGCGCTTTGAAGAAAAACCCCAAAACATCAGTTAGTGACATCACAAACAATCTCCACAGGGCAGGGATGAAGGTATCTCAATCAACCGTTCGAAGAAGAGAGCAGCAATATAGAGGCAGCAAACAACTCATCAGTAGTAAGAATCTGAAGGCGAGATAACAATTTGCAAAGAAATACTGAGATGAGCCACAAAAGTTTTATGGACTGATTAGACCAATAATAACCTCTACTAAAGAGAAGATTAAAGGGAAACCTCCCCCTCCCCTGAAACAAATGCTACAAAACATTAAGTGTTATTTACTTTCATTTACTTAAATACTATCTGTTCCAATACTTTTACTCACCTAAAAATCGGGTGGTCTGAAGGTGATATGTTCTAAGTTGTTTAACAGAGCTAGATAACAATTCCAGGAAATAAAAGCTGAGATTCAGATCAGTCATGTACATTGACCTCAAACTCAATTGTCAATGTATAGCAAAAACAAAGGAATTGACCTTGCTATTCCAATACTTTTTGAAGGGACTGTAAGTATTCAGGCCCTTTGCTGTGGCACTCCATATTGTGTTCAGGTGCCTCTCTGTAGACCTCTGCGATAAACTTGTGGCAAGGAACAGAATCCATTTCTCAAGCTTTGAGTGTTCCTAGGACCAAAATGGCCTCAATAATTGTGAAATGGAAGAAGTTTGAAACCACCAGGACTCGTCGTAGAGTTGGCCATCGAGTCAAACTGAGTAACCCGGCAAGAAGATCCTTGGTCAGGGAGTTGACCAAGAATCTAATGATTATAAAATAACTTGAACATAACAGAGCATAACATAAGGTAACTGGGAGAACAGGCCATTCAGCCCAGCAATGCTCACCTTTTCCGACCCCTAAGTGTACCTACTGCTTGGTTTGCTTAAAAGCTATATTGTATCCAGCTAGCGTCATATCAAGCCTGGTCTTGAAAACCCCCAGTGTTTCTGCCTCCACTATATGTCCTGGCAGGCTATTCCACACATTCACCACTCGCTGTGTAAATAAATACTTCCTAATATCTGTATTGCCAATTTCCGAACTCACACTGAAGCATTGCCTATAATTCACTTTCTTTATCCCTTTAATGAATTTAAAAGCCTCAATCAAATCCCCCCTAAGTTTCCTTTTACTAAGCTTAAAGAGATGAAACATCTTAAGTCTATCCTCGTAACTTATCTTTTATACATGAAATCAATCTGGGTGCCCTTCATGGAACCTTTTCCAGTGCTTATAATGCGGTCCCCAGAACTGCATAGAGTACTCCAAGTGTGGTCTAACAAGACTATTTCATAAGGTGAATATAACCTTAAGACTTATGCTCAATACTCCTGGCTATATATCCTAGCATCCTGTTGGCCTTTTTTACTGCTATCGCACACTCACTAGAACCTGAAAGGCTTTGGTCAACTATTACGCCCAAGTCTTTTGTACCCCCCATAAAGTAATCCTGCCTTATATTTTAATTTCCCATGTGTAGAACTTTACATTTACTTGTTTATTTAATTTCATTTGCCAGGTTTCTGCCCACTTCTGGATTCCTTTTAAGTCTTCCTGGATTGCTTTAGTAGATTTGAAACTGTTAAAAAAAGCTTAACCTCCCAGTTTTGCATCATCTGCAAACATTCTTTCAATGCCTCTGTCAAGGTCATTTATGTAAATGAGGAAGAGCAATGGCCCCAGCACCGATCCCTGTGGGACTCCACTTTCCACAATACCCTGCTCGGACAAGGCCCCTGCTACAACTACTCTTTGTGTTCTGTCCCATAGCCAGTTCTGCTATGCTTTTTGGAAAAATCTAGATATACAATATCATAAGCCCTGCTATCATCAAAACATTTGGTAGCTTCCTCCAAGGATGCCAAAAGGTTTGTTAGGCATGACCTACTCTTACGAAAACCATGCTGGCTATTTGCTTCCAAGAGGGTGAACCCCCCCAAAGTGCAGCCGAGAGCTTAACGAAGGAAAAAAAGGGGGGAAATTCTCTAGATGGAAGCCACTCGTGAGTAAAAGTTTGCCAAATGGCATTTAAAGGAATCTGAGAGCATGAGGAAAAAGATTCTCTGGTCTGATGATCCAAAAAATGAACTCTGTGGGCAGAACTCACAGCACTATATATGGCAAACACCAAACACCAGGCATTGTTCATCACCTGGATTAATACCATCCCTACGGTGAAGCATGGTGGTGGCAGCATCATGCTATAGGGGTGCCTCTCAGCGGCAGGGACAGGGAAACTGGTCAGAATTGAGGGAAGGATGAATGCAGCTAAATACAGAGAGACCCTTTAATAAAACCTGCTCCAGAGTGCAGACGACCTCAGACTCGGGTGACGTTCACCTTTCAGCACAACAATGACCCGAAGCCTACAGCCAGGACAACGCTGGACTGGGAGTCAAGTCTCTGACTGTCCTTGAGTGGCCCAGACTTAAACCCCATAGAACATCTCTGGAGAGACCTGAAGTTCACAATGTATAATGCTCCCATTCTTGTTGAGACTTACCCAAGACTCAAAGCTGTAATTGCTGCCAAAGGGGCTTGAATCTGAATAATTATGTACATGAGAGATTTCTTTTCTTTTTTATACAGTGGCAAAAGATTCTTTATTGAGTGTAGATTGATCAGCAAAAGTGGCAATTTTATCCATTTAACATTACATCTACAATAGAGTATGAGTATTCATTACAATTTAATGAAGCTAGGTAAGCCATTCACATTCCACAAGGGTACAGACACAGGGCCCAACAAGGGCTTAAACATGCAACCTTATGATAGCCTTTAAGCCTACCCCCTTAAACTATACTGCACTTCTGCTTTCATCCTATCAAGATGACAGAATGGGTACAAAATGATCATTGTGAACAGATAAAATTTTACAGGGCAAGAGAATGAATTATTTACTTGGGTGGATTAATTGTTTGTCTCAGCCAACAATATGTATCAAAGGTCACAGAGGTCCACCCAGTCTTTAAATCTAGATTTTAGGGAAGTAATATCTCAACTTGCATTGCAAGAGGAGCAATGGGGATTTATTCTGCAAATCCTGTCTGAGCAGAAAGTTGAGTTGAGACTGAAAATAGATACGTTTGACAGCTAGGGCTAGTATTTTCTCTCACAGCACAGAAACACCATGAATAATCCAACATTTCTCCACCATCAACTCTCCTGACCCAACTATTTTGTAGAGCTGTTACATTAATTACCTGAAATAACTTTTGCCTGTGAAGAAAAACTGCAAATACCAACCAAAGATACAACTTAGTTTGTGCGATGGCCAAAACAGAGATTACAGACAGAAAAAAATGAATGCACTTTCAGCAGTCACATAATAATATAATCCTGAGCAGTGAATCTGATGAAAACAGCAGAACTAGGTATTGTTACGTCGGTAAAAAAATGTGTAGCAGCCAGACAGCCCACTGAGCCAGTTGTACTTTGGTCATCTACCTCTCTCGCTCTCATTTCAATTCAATGTGCTTTATTGGCAGGAAATACATAGGTAAATATTCCAAAGCAAACATGAAACATACAAGTATATAACAGCATGTAAAAGTAAAACATGAACAATGAAGTCAAGTTATAATAATTAAAATAATAACCAACAAAAACAACAACAATAATAAGAGATTAATAGGATCTGTCATTGTCTTCATGGTCACTCACTATCTCTCAGGCTATGGCAGGCAGAAAAGTATTGCGCTGCCAGGGTTACGCATCTCCCTTCCTCTCCTAGGAGGATGGGGAGTTTCTCACCAGGGAGATTGGGCAAACCGCTGCAATTTTACTGAAGAATGTTTCAGTTTCCTATTTTTACAGTGTACTAGAAAGTGAATCTCGGTCTCCTCTTTGTTGGCACTGTGAGCACAGCCTTTCCTCTTTGGGGAGCCAGGTCTGCCTGTGCAGACTGGTCTTTATGGCCAAACTGTGCTCACTGAGCCTGTACATTATCAATAGTATCCTACTTTTCTTTCTTTTTTTTTGACTGTGGTTAGGAAATCTGCCTAAATGTATTATCTTTTTAGGGCCAATTAAGTTAGGTTTGGGTTTGAGTTTTTCAATCGTTGTGATATAATTTAGTTTACGATAATGTCCTTTTTCCATGTTTTGGTGGA
Organism: Conger conger; assembly: GCF_963514075.1. NCBI lineage: Eukaryota > Metazoa > Chordata > Actinopteri > Anguilliformes > Congridae > Conger > Conger conger. The sequence continues at coordinate 39,511,765 of NC_083766.1, forward strand.
GTCGTCTTCAGGATGATTGGTGTTCATAGGTGTTACTGCAGTAAGCCTCAGGACCGACTGACTGACAGGACTTCTCTATGCTCAGCTCTTGCCTTTTTATGGCTTTGTAATGGTAAGTGCTGGGGTCGATGTGGCCAAAACTTAATTGCTTTTTTCAATGTTCATTAGTAGTGGATATTGGCCTAATTCAGCCCTGCATGCATTATTGGATGTTTTTCTTTGTACATATAGCATCATTTTTATAGAATTCTGCATGCAGGGATTCAGTTAGGTGTTTTCTCCATTTTTGCAACATTATTGTATTTTTGTACAATACGTTCAATTACAGTTTTAAAGACCTGTAGCCAAATTTTAATTGGAACGTCAAATTGTATTCCCCTTTTAATGGCATAAAAAGCCCTTCTGGCTTCCACAGCAAAGTTAAAACTTCAAGATGAACTAATTGTGAGGCCTCAATAAGTATAATTTGTGCAATGTTCAATTTAGTTTGATCCTAAATTAAATTAGTATTTATTTCCCTGAGATCTGGGTCCTTTCAGAAAAATCTCTCTCTCTCTCTCTCTCTCTCTCTCTCTCTCTCTCTCTCTCTCTCTCTCTGTCTCTCTCTCTCTCTCTCTCTCTCTCTCTCTCGCTCGCTCTCGCTCTCGCTCTCGCTCTCTCTCTCTCAATGATGGTGATGAATTTCACAGCATCTCTGTTCCCCCCTTCCTCTCCCCGTTGTTGCTGAATGTCACGGGGCGAGCGCGTGTGACCTTGAGCGCATCACTGGCACAGCCAGAGCCGCTCTGCCTGCAGGCATCCTTGAACTGGATCTGCAAGACAAAAACCTTCACACCCGCCTGATAGACATCTCTCAAATTATTATTATTTTTTTTTTAATCTGCACTGCTCTTATCTGTACCCCAGTGGGGGGAGGAGGAAATTATCAGGATGCTGTATCCTTAACCTTTCTACTGTCTGGCCAGTACATTCTTAACCTCCTCGCGAAGTCATTTGCAATTTTAGGAGTGACGTGGCTTTAGCCCCAGCTCCATAGAACTCCACGAATCTGGTTGACATCATTAATGGAATTTTGGCGATACACTGGGTTACAGTTCATTTTAAATACTACTGAAAGGAAATCATGAGATTCACAATGTTTGAAGCTGGCTAAATCACTGACAGGCCATGCAAAATGCTTTGAGCCCAATGAGCCTTTATGGTGTGAGAATTAAGAAAGGTCCAGAATATTATGCTTTCCCCCCAAAATTTGAGAAATATGGCATTTATTAATGTCAACGAATGCCTATTCCTTCAAATATACAGTATACAAGTAGTATACTAAATAAAATCAGTTTGATTTAGTTACTTTGCAAAAGTGATGTTTTATGATGTGACTTGTGAGACTGGTTTCATCAGTGCCTATTTGGGGTAATCAAGGAGGTGGGGGTTGCACTATGTTCATAAGAACACTTACTGATTAGTGACAGGGTAGGCCCGACACTAATCACTAATCAATAACAATGAAAAGTAATTTTCTGTTTGCTCACTGCCATTTTCATGTTGAAACTGCAGCACTGCACTAATCAATGTGATGCTGTTGATAAAGAATTACCCCTAAATGTGCAAATGACACATTTAGTAAATTATGTTTTGGTTAAACTCAGGTTTTACAGCCAAAGGTTTTACAGCCAAAGCATTCAATTAATCATTCTTAGCATTTGTAATGGATTTGCAGAGTACATTTCTGACTGTTATTTGCATTCCCGATCGGGGTAGTTTACAGATGCGCTGAAACTTTTGTTGTGCATATTGCCAGTGTGCCAGAGTCCCCTAGCCCTGCTCAAGACTGTAATGTTATCACATGTCGGTTACCAGCCCCCCTGTGACCAGCAGCTCCTATCGTGCTCACAAGAGTGCTTTACTCCTCAAAGGAGAGAGCATTTCACCAGAACAGGAAGAGGAACTTTTTAAAAATTCTCACATCAGCTACAGATGTGTCTCCAAAGGTGTTATGCCTATGGAAATAGCAGTTGGAGACAAGGTCTCTTGAGCCAGTCTTCATTTGCAGATTCTGGTGGCTGCCATTATGTGCGCCCTCCTGTATTAACACTGACAGATATTTCATGTCCCAGTATGCTATGCTCTCTCTGTAGGCTATATTCCCAAAGGGTGTTCCATTTGTCAAAAGATAGGAGTGTGATAAGAGCACGGAATGGATGTCAGACATTTAATTCAAGAAATAGCCATGATTTCTACGTTTCAGTTCAATACTAACCAGTTGTAATTGCACCTAACCCCATATTTCTACCCTTCTCCTCCCTTCTAGACAGGCATATCAAGTCAATTGCTTTAATACATAGAGCGAAATAAATACACTTAAGTCACCATGATCAACACACATGCACAAACTGAGCCATTCAGTTTCACAATCAGTTTGTAAGGAACAAACCTTAGTCAGTGAACCCAACCTACATCTTCTGCAAAGCTTGCAGACTGGGCCAGCCAGTAACTTCATTAGTCTTAATTTAGCCTGCAAAATTTAAATAGGGTTTGCTCCTGATGCCAAAGGATGTCAGATAAAGGATTAGGTTGCACACAGCATATAAAGTGAACACCTGTCAGGGACCCTGATAAGCAGCAGAGGAGCTTTCAGAGTAGAGGTGAAGGTTTCAGAACAAGGTCAGAACACTGAGCTCTGGTCCTCCTTCAGACAGTGAGAGGCGCGAGAGGCATGCAAGGTATCCATTCAAACAGATATGAAAGTAAAAAATGCTGAAAAGTACTGAAGGGTGGAGAATATCTTTATTATGACTTATTAAGTATGTATTTTTAATAGGATTTCAGTCTGGATACTGAGATGGCCGTTGTATTGCATGGTTGTTGTTTACTTATCCATTTCTGTGTGGATTTTGATGTATGCTTGGAGTCATTGTACTGCTGGACAATCTACTTATGACTCAGCTTCTGAGCAGAGGCAACCAGATATTCTCCCAAGATTTCCTAGTACTTTGTTGAATTAATTGTGCCATTAGTATCAAATGCTGCCCCTGGACCACTGGCAGAAAAACATCTCCAAAACATCAATGACCCACCGCCATATTTGACAGTAGGTAGATGTGCTTGTCCTTATAAGCATTCCATTTTACCACCAAACAAGTTTATGGTGAGTATGGTCAAAACATTGAATTTTGGTTTCACTTGACCTAAGCACTCTTCCAGTCATAATTCCAATGAGGTTTGGCAAACTCAAGATGCTTGGTTTTGTTTATTGTGCTCAGCTGTCACAATCTCTGCAATTCTTAAACTGTGATCCTAGGGTTATTTATCGCCTCCATCTTCCTTACTGTCTGTGGGGATAATATGCACTTGGAACCTTTTCCTGGCAAGTTTGCAACAATTACATATGTTTACACCTTTTTATTATTACAGTGCTAAGTGGTATGCTTAACCATTTATGTATGTTTTTGTACCCATTACCAGACTTGTGATGGTCAATAAACATCTATGTCTTCTGAATTGAGAGTTCTTTGGCTTTTCCCATGCTGATGGTTGACAAAGGGATTTTGCATTCTTGTTACTTCATTTTTATACTCTAGTGAAACAGGAAGTGATGACAAAATGATGCAATACAGTTCCTTTAGACTGAGACGAACTAAATTAAAGTACAATTTTATTTGATTTTATTTAGAATAATTGTTAGTGGTGCCAAACATTCTGGCACATTCTGAAATGACTAAATGAAAAACATTGAAACATGAGAGTAAATGTTTTGAAATAAAAGTATATAGTTTTCCCTTATGTTTGAACAGAAAATATGCATCATTATCAATGTTGTATGTTTGAACACAAGATATACATCATTATCAATGTTGTTTATTATATGCAGCCCTTTTCTCCATTTTTATGAAGGGTGCCAATAAGTGCCCACTGTATATTCAATCATTTCATTTGTTACATTTCACAATATGCTTTTGTATTAACCATTTGAATAATTTAGAATTATGCATGTCAATAGTAAAACCAATCATGTATCTGTACTTTTCAATTATAAGAAGCACGGACTGCCCCTGCTCTTTAGTTCGGCTTTGTCCAGTTTTTATAGTGGAAATGGGGAATGGGGAAATGATTGTTGGGGTCAAACAGGGTGGTTTGAGTATCTCAGAAACGGCTGATCTCCTGGGATTTTCACACACACTAGTCTCTAGAGTTTGCAAAGAATGATGCAAAAAAACAAAAAAAACAGCAATTCTGCAGATAGAAATGCCTTGTTAATGACAGACGTCAGAGGAAAGTGTTCAAAGCTGACAGGAAAGTGACAGGAATGCAAATAACCACACATTACAACAGTGGCATGCAGGAGAGCATCTCTGAACACACAACACATCATAACTCTAAGTGGATAGGCTACAGCAGTAGAAGTCTAGAAAATAAGTCTAATAAAATACCTAATAAAGTGGTCTGTGAGTGTATATCCGGTTACCATAGTGATTGAAAATTGCAGGCAGAAAAAAAGAATGAATGCAAAAAACATCTATTATAAAATGAAGTCATAACTAGGTAAAACTATCCATTAATCCATCCATAATAATTAAGTGATTACAGTTAATCTTGGAATACATTCTACACAGTACATTTCGAGATTGGTCCCAGATGAGTCATACTGCCAATAGCATGGGAAGAATCTGCAAATCTTAATCATGCTCTCTATCCATTTATGCGACTTTAAAAATGCAGTATGGGTATTGTCACAGTGAATGGGCATTCCTTGCAACTACCACACTACTATACACAAATACATTGTTTTGTACAACAGGAACAAGGACCCCCAGAAACCAAACATTGGTCATATAGATGTGGTTATCAGAGGCTGGAAGCTTAATGTTGGCTTGGAGGCACAAACAAAATGCCAGGGAGATTAGCCAAATAAACTGAATTTATTAATGCCACAACACTGTAGTAATTTCACTGAGAAACATTACTGAATAATTTTTTGTTATTATTCAGCTGGCTGGAAGATGTAAATCAAGGAACTATTCACACACACACACTTCTTGTATTAAAACCCAGGACCGGTATGTATAAAACTTAGGTCTCAGAAGTGCATCAGAATTCTGATTTTGATCTAAAAGTAAGAACAAGTACAATTGTATTCTTGTATTAATGTCATACAAGAAATTCTTGTATTAATGTCATCTTTTCAAAGATCGGATACTATAATTAGTAAATAAAAGTTTTGTATTACATTAGAGAAGAATACAGAATCATGAGTGGAGGCACGAGAGCACATTCCTAATTGTTCCTGTTTAAAATTGTAAGGTGGCACAACATTTTGTGACAAGAAAGAAGCAGCCCCTTGTATTTGTCAACATATCTTCCTTTTTAATATAACTTGAATGGAGGCATGAGCAAATTGCAGTTCATGCAACAGGACGTTCTATGAAGACTTGCAGATTCCTGGGTGCCATCATTTAGTTCCACTTTATAGCAGCTGAGCGTGCTGTGAATTGCTGTGAACTCATATCAGCACCTAAGAATGGCTCTTACTCCGCTAAAAATGGTCTTTTTGGTCTGTTATGCATAGTACTGAGGTCCTACTTTTTGGTGAGAATTTTTTAACACCTAATTCAAAGTTTGAGACCATTCTTAGGAGTAATTTTGAGCGGCTTTATACATACGCCCCCTGATTAGCAGACCAGGTTTAAGGAGCTACAAAATACCTTTTTGCAGGGATATTTTAACAGAAGGAATGCAATGTTATGGCTGAAGTGGCTGAAGTGTGGAGACTTAAGGCACACATTTTTCCCATTTCACTACAGAGAAGACATCTTGCACGTACTGCTGCCTATCTGTTCAGCTGAACTTGACATTTTTTGTGAAACTGAGCATCAAAAATATCTACATCAAGCAGAAGCAAGAACAGCCATATGAGAAGAGAAAACAGAGCAACCTCCGGAAGAAGGACTATCACCCTAACCCACTCTACAGGCCAAAGTGTGACAGGAGTTAGGGGAGGGAGACCTTTCAGCACAGCATGGGGCAGCTAATCTACAGCTCATTTACAGCTTACTTTCTACAATAAGACAAGCCTTTCACAAGGTGGAGGCCTTTCACGCTGACCCCATTCCGTGTCACTATGTGTCACGACAGGACCCCACACAATGCGCCCCCACCCTTCAAACCCGCCACAACCCCCGCTACGCAATCAAGTCACAAACAGCTCTCCCACCTGCCCCCGCGAACTGTGAGAAAAATAGGTCACCCTGACCCACTTTCCGGAGAGTTCTGCTGAGTCTGATCAAGCAGTTCTAAAGAGACTAACTTCATTAACCCCACATATGAAAGAGCACCACTATAATGGCTTCAAAAATTGTCAAAATCCTTATCAGTGATCTGGCGTGTAAGCAGCACCCACCTTAACTGAATACCACCCCAAGCCATGGCTGGTGGGCCAAAATTTCACAGGGGTTCATGCTTGCCCTTCCTTATTCAGTTTGAAGGTGATTACATCTGCTGATTTTATGTTTTTAACATCATATGAAAATCCTTGACAGCTTCTTCATTTTTGCAGGACCAGCCTACATTTCACTTTGTCTCTTACTGACTGACATACCTTGTTGAAATATGAGAAGGCCTATGCTGTATGTATGACGAAGGTTCTGGTACTGAAGATTCAGAAACCTGTAACAAGATGACAGAACAAACAGAGTCGCTGAGTCGGCTTACACTTCAAATGCTAGCAATTCATAAAACAGTGGAGATAGCAGTACAAAATATCAGTGTCTCAGCACTCTTTTAATTTGAACAAAATGCTTCTATTTATGAATAGCTGGAAGTTTTTCCGGTAGCCCACAGGTAGAATGTGGAAAAATGTTCTAGCTATTAAGTTTGCTGTTGCAAACCTTAGCTAGCAAGCTTGCTAACTATTAGATTGTATCTAAGATATCATTTAATATCATGTTAGCTAATTGTTATCTTCTGTAATATGCTAGTTTGGATTCCATGGTGCCTGGGCAGCTATAGCTTTCTTAGTTTCTTTCTAAAGTTAGCTTAGTTGGCTACCACCTAGGTTAGGCAAATAGCTATCTAGCTACCTCTGCTCGTTGAAAAAACTAAAATTCTGTTGTAGCAATAAATATTATGTGTATTTTATATTGAATGTTACAGCTGATGGAACAATCATGATCTTACAACAGTGATACAGTTTCTGGTTTGATCACATGAGACTGAAAAAGCAAATAAAATAAAAAAATCTATTCATGCAGTTCAGTGCATTTCATTAAGAACTAATATATTATTTAAGTACACCAACAGCTGAAATGTGAATGTTTGGACCCAACGGTAGTGCTTTTGTTATTTGGCGCTTCTGCCTTGGCAGATTTTTAGTTTTTTCCCCACATTAATGTCCACCAGGCATATGTGAGCTTCTGGTGCATTTTAATATGTTAAATTAATCCCTAATAAATGGCTTTATTCTTAAGCATTTTGTTAATGTTACCACATTATCTTTTAGTAGTGCTTATTATTTCATAGTGCATAGCTAGAGCTATGCAAGTCCATCATCAAATAAATGGATGAAAAGGGGTTAGGAGCTATAGTAGCATGCTATTGTTCTACTAATTAGCAGCAAATGTGATGGTTGGGGCTAAGCAGTTGTTACCTAAAATTCTCCTTTACTCTGGGGAGGGGAGATAATTTTTTTCAAGAGTAGGCTATTTGGGACACACCCTATCCCAATGCCAGTAATTTGTGTGCCGCCGTGAGAACGGGTGTGGGAATGGGGGGTTCGCGTCATCGCTTTTGCACCGCTGATATTTTTGCTATTCTGTTTCCAAAAAGTAATACTGTATTCATGAAAAGTCATGAAAGGAGGCAGCAGTATGTGCTACATTGCAAACAATTAGCCTACCTAAAAAAGTAACATATTTAAATGGATCAGAAAAACATCTTCATGTGTATCTTCAAAGTATCTTCATGTTTCAAGTTTGTCAACATAAAGAAAAGCAGGTTAAAAGCACGTTATTATTTGCTTTAGCCTATCTTACCAAATGGTTTGTTCATCAATTAACAACTTTGACCACAGTCTTTAATTTTATCAGCTCAATCGTAATGTCACTGGACATGTTTGTTTTGAGAACAGGCAGAGGGTCAGTCAACATGTCAGTGAGCCTTTTTCAATCATGGGAAGGGTTTTACAATGGTCTTGTAAGATTTTTTAACACAAACATCTTACCTATTGTACTTTTAACACTCTTGTCACATTGTAGGTTATCTACTGTTCTATGGTGCAGAAATTTACGATAATTGAATTGCAAACAATGAAAGAAAATGGTTGAAATGGTAGGCCAAGGCAAATTAAGTCCATCACACCGGCAAGGGTGGGCTCACAACAACGGTGAAGTAGAGCGCTCACATTTGCCACCTGGTGTTGGTTGCGTGAAAAGCAAACCCTAAATCACTGTGGATAATGGCCAATCTTGCTACAAATGATTGTTCTGCCTGTTAAAGGCCGAAAAGCAATGTGACTGCCCGTATGAACCAATTAAAATTTTACAGCAGAAGCAAACCACCAAATGAAATATGAAACCACTGTAGGAAAGACCAGTGTTCTGCAACCTCTGTTCTTCCAGCACCTAGCAGTACAGATTCATTCATTACCTCAGCAAAACAAATCATCTCTAACTCGCCCTTATTTCACAAACATTCCTACATCTTTTAGTAGCCTATTGAGATGGAAATGCTTGAATGATGGAAGTGCATTTGCAACCTCCTTAGCTACATCAGGGTCCAGCTAAACTAGGCTCGCCTGGTCCTGTTTCTTGAAGCATCTGCATATTTGTTTTGTGGTTTCACTATGTCTGCTTTTTATATGAGAACACACGTAGCTGTTGTTGAGTGCTTCACAATTTATTTTCTCTACCACATGCTAATTCGTTTTCACAAGACAAGTTAATGGTCAGATATTGATCTTCCCCCATATCCACAAAAGTGTGATGTGTCTTCAAAGGGATGGCAGCTGTTATTTCAGTTACAGGCATACTTTCATGCATGGCAGCGAGGGCCACTGAATGAATCCTAGGCGTCATTAGAAATAGAAATGACCAAGGGAATAAAAATAGACTTTCGCAAACTGGGAGACTCACATGTGCTGCACAGGGTACTTGCATCTGGTAATCTGTTGTCTGCATACTGGCAACCCCTACAAACCACAGCATGGACCTCAATATGATGTTCAGTTTGGGGTAAATAAGTCAGATCTGAATTCACAGCTAATGATAAGTATTCCTTTGATTATGATCAGCTCCACAGATCAGAGATAAAATCAGTGTCTTTCAAGTTCACTGGGTCTCATTTACCTTTCTTAAATTTTTCTTAAAAAAGTAACGTGGAATCATGAATAACCCAGGCAAATCAGAGGATGAATCCAGTGACTGTTAAGCCCTCCAAACGCTGACAAAATTCAAGTGCCGGCTTCAAAGTGTTAAACCAGCAGGCACTGCGTTGCTTACTGCCATTACCAGGGTTTTTAGAGCATGACAGAGCTGACCAATGTGGCAACAACAAGCCTTTCAAAGCGAATCCCTAACCCCAAGTGGCTAAATAGTGAACTCCAATGCCTGCTTGCCAAAATAACTTGAACTTGTATGTGAATGGTGAAAGCCCCAAAAGTGGAAATATAAGGTCAATAAATGTTTTCATACAAAGATTGCAGTTTGACTAGTTAGTCTCATCCCATCTAATCTCTCCCCGAGACAGATTTTTTAAAATAACTGCGGCAATATTCCTAAATTTGGGTTAATTTCAGCGCATGCAATGTGGCTTCTCACATTATATGATCACATAAGAAACACCCACCCTGGCTGCTTGGCACAGAGTGCTTCTGTGGTAACTCTGTTTTACTCTGTTTCACTGTTTTGTAAAGTCCAAACATCACATCTTCACATCTACGATTATTTGATGTTATCAAAATATTATTTGGCTAATAGTAACTCACGTATATTCACGTAGTCTACAATAAACTTGAGATTAACCCAGCATGTATTAGATAGCTTTGGTTTATTTGCTTTTGCCTTAAGTAGATTTATGAATGCCGACTTGGCACTAACACCATGGCATTTTCGTGTCAGGCAAGGGTTTGTTTTTAGCTTTACTACAGTATGTAGCAGTAACTAGCTATAACCTCCTTGGTTTATGTCATGGTCGGGAAGTACTCCGTACATAAATCAACAAATTACTTCTCAATTAACTAAAACATTCTCAAACAGCTACTGACTTCAGGACACCAGTTACAACACTGCTTTAAGCTAATAGCAGTACACTCTAAGTAATAATAATGCTGTACTAATACTGTAGGGAACCTGATTCCAAATAATTATGTACTATGAAACAAAATATTACAACAGTAACAGGATTGCTCGCTAGAAAACAAGTAGCAAGGAAAATAAACTAGCTTGAGGAATACATTTTAGGTTGTAGTTTTGTATGTATAGCCCATAAGCTTGATACCTCACAATTTTGTTCTTATCTCCATAATACTTTTTTACAGTGGGGTGCAAAGATTTGGGTACCCCTAGTTTAAATGTCTGTTACAATGAATGTGAACGAATGTGAACGAAAGCAAACCTGAACACTAAATGGTAAGCGTTAAATATTTCTGCAAATATTAAGGCAAGATTGCTTTTTATTTTCATTTGTTAACTGTCAGAAAGAATGACCTCAACACAAAATTAAGCTTTTGAAGTATGCAAAAGAAACCATTGAGAAGCCTGAAGCCTTTGGAACAATGTGCTTTGCCTGACAAAACCAAAATGGAATTTTTTGGCCACCACCAAAGAAGGTATGTTTGGAGAAAAGCCTTTGTGCCTTGCCAACTCTGAAGCATGGATCCATTATGCTGTGTGGCAGCTGGGAACACAGTGCGAGAAATTCAAGAAATTCTAGAGGCTAATGTTCAATGGTCAGTCCAGACATTGAAGTCGAAGAGAAGTTTGGCATTCCAGCAAGACAGTGATCCAAAGGTTTGAAGGCTGAAGGTTGGAATGGCCACCACAGTCCACAACTTGAATATTATTACAAATCTGTGGAGAGATTTCAAACATGCAAGGAGGCCGAAGAATATTTCTGAGCAATAGGAGTTTTGCCAGGAAGAATGAGGAAAAATTCCAAAAGCGAGAATTGAAAGACTCTTAGCTGGCTACAAGAAGCATTTACAACCTGTTATAGTTGCCCGAGGAGGAGTTACAAAGTACTAACTGACAGGGTTCTCAAACTTTTGCATAGTGCCTTTTTTATTAATTTGATTTTTTAAATAAAAAGTCATCTTGCTTTCAAGTTTGAAAAATGTGTCATGTTAAGCGTCGTACAATTTAGAGGTCCGGGTCACTTCTGTTCACTTAGATATGAATTGTAAAAGGCTTTTTGACCAGGGGTGGCCAAATCTATACACACTATTGTATCTATCCTTATTTTATTGAAAGGGTGGGGAGATAAACTACTTAAACAGATTGTTAGACTTCAGTGAACAGTTATTGTGTGAATAAATAATGAAATTAACTGTCACTTTTTAGAGAGTAAGGATCACTCTGATCAGCCAGTTCCACAGACAGCAGTAGGTCAGTCAGACTTGCAGCAACCTCCATCATCTACCTCACAATATGATCTACAGACACAGCCAGTAAAATAATATCTTCATCTGAAGCGCTTCCAGTGCTACACGAGTACTTCATGGAGGCTATGAGGCAGAAAACCTTGCACTGAAATTACACACAAGCTGAAGTTTGCTCAACCTTATCTAAATTAGAGGAAGACAGATTAAAGGGGAATGGAAGTCCATTCAAGCACAGTTGGCTTCATGACAGAGAAATGACATTTTCAGAAGACACAGGTAACCAGAACCAGTAGCTGTCCATTTTTTGTAATGTAGTTAATCAGCTTCATTAGTGTTAGACCAGTACAGTCCTCTCAGAAAGTAATGGAACAGATAAAGTACTTTTTTCTGAACAAAATCCCAGAGAGTAGAGGCTATTTAGAAAGCAATTTCTTTTTACTTTCCAGAAGAAAATAGTTTAAAAATAATTCAAGTATAGCCTACCACTTTAGGATGCAGATGTTATTATAAATTGTATTGCTTCTGCAGCCTATCTGCACTATCAGAGGAAATTTGTGAGAGGTATGTAGTTGTCGCAGGTTTATTTGTGATTCTCAAGTGACACATTGTGGAGTGAAAATCCTTGCAAATCGCGTTCTTGAAACTAGCCCCAGAAAGGTTTCTTTCTTTTTCAGGACATTCCAAGTTGTTGTACAAGCTATCCCCAATGATTTACCCTCTTTTCTAAGCTTCAAAGTGGCTTGCTTTACTCCCAAAGACAGCTCTCTGGTCATCATGTTGGTTTATCTTTTCTAACACAAAGTCTTCACAGGCAAAACCCAAAGCTAAGACTAAGAGAAGACATTCAGAACTATTTATTGTTTAACCAATCAATCTAACAGGACAAATCTGGGCCACAGGAAACACCTGTAAGTCACATGTTCCAATACTTCTGCTCACCTACAAATTGGGTGGTCTGATACAAAAGGCGACATGTTCTAAGTTGTTTAACAAACCTAGATAGATAAATAAATAAATAAATAAATAAAAGCTGAAATTCGGATCTGTCATCTGACGTATATCTTTGACCTCAAATTCAATTGTCTTCAGTCTATTGAAAAAACAAAGGAATTGATCTTGCTTTTCTCATACTTTTGGAGGGGACTGTATTAAGGACGTTCAAGACTTCTGTGATGTGATGAGGGATTTGGATTCACACATTGGTCCAGGTGGGGCATATGGAGAAGACAACATGGGAAATTTTGTGTGAGCAATTAGATCTAGAGGAAGGCATGGCAGAGTGGAGAAACTTCAAGTACATGCTGGCCAAGCGGGAAGTGCCTGCAGGTATTTTTAAAGGGGTAGGAATCTCACCTGCTGGTTATATCCTAAAACATATTGTCCTGGAGCAAGCTGTTCTCAAGATCAACTTCTCCATCCTTGTTGCTATGGCCACCATATGCTTGTGCCAGCCTTTGTCCAATGCTGTAGTTGAGAAGGGAGGAAGTGCCATAAAGCGGATAAAGACGAGAATGAGAAGTCAACTGAATAATGACATGTTGTCTACTCTGATGCATGTATCTTTGAATGGCCCAGTCATTAGATCTGCTCAGAGCCAAAACCTCATAAATGAAGCTGCACCTGGAGAGAAGCCCATGTCAGAAATCTCCCACAAGCCAAAAGGTTTCCCAGAGTCAGTGGAAGTGACCATACCGATGTCAATATCAAGAAAATGGTCAGTACTGGAGTGCAAGTCAACCTCTTTGGCAAGTTGACAATATGAGGTTTATTATTGGAAGAATAAACCCCTTGAGACTGAACATCTCGTTTTCAAGGGGGTCCTTAAAACAAATATACAGAAAATAGCAAAACAAAGGTACACTCACACATACATGGAAAAAAAGAAAAAGAAAAGCTCTCCCAGGCCGAGCCACTCCCTCACCCACTAAGAAATGTCAAAATACATACAGAAGTAATACATGCAATAAATGTACACATACCCATAGAAAACTATAAACATGCATTTACATGCAACTACATATTTAAGAATTATTTTCAATGTCTGAAGTATATTTAGAAGTAGGAGCAGTAGTTTTTTGAAGGTAAATAGAAAGAGACGCCTTAAAGAAATGAAAGGAGGTAATAGATATAAGCAAACTGGGCAGGTTGTTCCAGTCAGATTGAGCTTTAAATTTAAAGTAACGTCGTCCAATTTCTTAAGAAATTCTAGAAACTAAGAAAAAAGGATATTCGGTATGCCTTAGATTGTACTATGACCTATAGGGAGTTAAAAATTGTTTTCAGTAATCAGAATAATGAAAGAAAATACATTTAAAAATAAATGGCAACCAGTGAAAATGTCTTCTTGAGCTAGGTGTTAGCTAACCAATTTAGCGGCTCATACATAAAGCAATGATGGGTTCTATAATGACACCTCAAAACATATCTACAGAGACTATTGTAAACTACATTGAGAAGATGAAGATTTGTTTCTGAGGTGTTCTGACAGACAATTTCTGCATCGTCAAGTATTGGTAATATCACCTGTAATTATGTTCCTGACATGAAGCAATTGATAGAGCGATATAATATTCTCAGGCTGCAATTTATTTTCTTTATCTGAGTCAATATGGGGCCTAAAAGAAAGTTGAGAATCCAACCAGAGACCCAGATTCCTCCACTTTCTCGAGTGGTGTCCCATCAAAGAAATGAACGGACCAATTATTACAAAAAATTAAATCTAGTTCCAAACAACATGCTATTAGACTTCTTCCTATTCAGCAGAATTCTGACCAATTTTGAAAGGCATCAAAATCAGCCTGTAATGTACACTGAAAAGAATTTGAAGAATACAATGTAGTGAGGATATGAATTGAACCAAAGTGAAGAGTATTTTGAGAGGCCAATAGAATAAAGTTTATCAAGGAGGATTTAGGGATCAGCCATATCAAAAGCCTTACTAAGCTCTATAAATATTGCGCCTGTAGGCATATTGTTGTCCAATGACGAGGATACATCATTGGTCAATTTTAAAAGAGCAGTGGTTGTAGAGACGTTAGGTCTGAAACCAGATTGGTATGGAGATAAGATGTGAAAATCATTAACATATTGAGATAGTTGGTTTCACTTTTCAAATACTTTTGCTGTACTCTTAATAATGGAAATAGGTCTATAGTTATTAAGTTCAAGAGGATCACCACCTTTATGGTAAATGGTAAATGGTAGGCATTTATATAGCGCCTTTATCCAAAGCGCTGTACAATTGATGCTTCTCATTCACCCATTCATACACACACTTGCACACCGACGGAGCATTTGGGGGTTAGGTGTCTTGCTCAGGGACACTTCGACACAGCCCAAGCGGGGGATTGAACTGGCAACCCTCCAACTGCCAGACGACTCCTCTTGCTGCCTGAGCCATGTCGCCCCTAGAGATGTTATGCTAGAGATGTTCCAATACCATTTTCCCTCCTTGATACCGATTCCGATATTTGAACTAGCATATTGGCCGATACTGAGTACCGATCCAATACCTGTGCATTAAAAACTGGAGTACTGACTAATTTTATTTAATTTTAATTTTTTATTTTGGGCTATCTCAATATTTAAATGTCAACACTGTAAGTCAGATAATGGCCTAATTGCCAAATTAAAGATTTACATTTACATTGACATTGTGCAGTGTAACCTCACAGTTGCAGAAGTTGTTAAATCCCTGTAGTTTACTTCCCTCTTCCCTATGGCTTCTGAATGATAGACTTCATTGGCATGAAATCTGTAAATACGCTGCTGTTAAGAACTTTGTTAGAAAATGTAGTGGTCACCCAATATTTGTCTATTTTACCACAGGCGACTGGTCTAATGATTTTATGCCAATACAGGTCTCTACAATTTGAGATATTTCCATGTAACGGTAAAGTTTGCCAATGCATTTAAATGGCACAGGACAATCATGGTGGTGAGTTTAACGTGGTCCCTATATTTACTTTCAATATCTGATGGATAAATAGCCTAATGATAATGTATTGCTTTATTTATTTTTATGTAGATACCGCATAGTGGAAAGCGGTGTTCAGTTTGCCGGTAGTTTGAATTTGCGTGTCAACAAATAAACACAGATGAAGAAACGCCATACTATAAGCCATAAGTGAACAAACAGCTACAGATTTAAAACACACAGAAATTATTTGATAACTATAGTATTTTAGCATTCAATTCAAGTGGAAAGCTACGTTCTGTTTGCCGGTAGTTTGAATTGGCGTGTCAATAAATAAACATGGATTTTCTGTGAAACTTAAGAAATGACATATGTTACAATAAGCCATAAGTAAACCAACAGCTACAGAAATTCTTTGATAACTATAATACTGTAGCACTCAATTCCCAGTGCTAGAATTGCTATAATACGCCTGATGGTGATCGCACATTTATTTTAAACTGAGCTTACCATTTCAGTTTCAGAAAAAAATTATCGCCTATTGGTTAGCAATTTTTTGTAAACATTTACAACTCAGTTCCCCTTTGCCTTGATGAACCTGAAGAAATTCTTGTTTCTTCTTCTTAATTATAACTCTGTTCACTGCTGGTAATTCAAATCACGTTCAGGAAAGAAAGAGTACTCGAAATTCAAGGGCGCAAGACAAGTTCAGCTCTTTATTTGTGGTTCCAGGTAATCTGTACATTCTCCCGAGCTTTCTCCACAATCTTACACAATCCTTACTGGGAATGCCACAGTTTATATGCATTTAGAGATATTCAATTAATTATCAGAGTAGGGAAAATCAAAGGAATGTGAGCTGCAGACAAAGGAAAAATGTTGGCTGAAGGTATTAGCGATCACAGAGGGATCATTAACAACTTCATTATTAACTCTAATATGAGTAGTATGGCTTTTGGTTCTGTTCCAAAACTGTTATTAGGTAAACAGTCTTTGTAATAGTTAGATTTAGCGTTTTTTGTTTTGGTTGTATGTGTATTCTTTAAATGTTTATATGCATTCCAATCAGCAGGATCCTTTGTCGAGCGATATTTTTTCCAGGCCTTATCTCTGTTTAAAGAGACTTATAAGATCACCTCAATTGTTGTCCAGGGGGCATGTTTATCTGTAACTTTAATAAACTCAGTGTAAAAGAGATTCCACGCATCATCAGCAAAAGGTATCAGATGAAACCTGTCCCAATTTATCCTGAATAAAAAGTTAGAGGATTAATATTTTTACATTGTCTTATCTTAATGCATTGTGATGGAAGACAAGGTACTTTCATCTTCCAAACACAAAAAATAATGGAGTGGTCACTGAAACAGTCAGATAATACCCCAGATTTTATAATTCTATCAGGATGGGTGACACAAATCCAATCTAAAAACGATTTAGACCTGTGATCAACTCTGGTAGGTTTACTTACTTAGTTAATCATAGACAAAATATTTGCATTTGGAGGTCTGTAAATACTTCCTATAGTTAATTGCTTATTTTCATAAAAAATCATTTTAACAAAGATACATTCAACAGGTCTGTCCAATGTTCCCTCAGCCCTATATCCCCTCAGCCCCCTCAAGTGTCAAAATATTTAGTCATAGTTTTTGTCATCATGAATTCATTTTTATTTAGTTCTCTCGTTTTCGTCAGTGAAAAAATGTTGTTGACAACAAAATCCATTTTTAACACGGTCTTTATGTTGGGTCAATTTGAGAAAATTGTGATTACCTATTTTCACATCAACTGTATTAATGGGGGAAACAAGGTGGGTAAACTCTGTCGAGTGCCACTACACGCCTGGGTGGAGGTACTGATCTGAGGGCTGAGGGGACATAGGGCTGAGGGAACATAGGCAATGTCCCCATTAAAAATACATAGGATTCTCTTTTTGTATAACATGCTCTGAAAACAAATTTGATTAAATATATGTAGCCAGTCCTCCTCCAGCAACCCTATTAGAGATATTACTATTCAGCCATGTCTCTGAGAGTGTAATTACACATGGATTATTATAAACAAGCCAATCTCTAGAGAGATCAATTTTAGAGAACTTTAACGGTATTACAGTTTTTTTACAATCACTTCGATGCTAATCTCACGAGCATGTGCTCAATTTTCAAAACCTTAGAAACAACACTCAAAATGCTAAGCACTTGTAATACAGCCGGTTCGCCTGTTCAAAACATGCATTGTGCATTCATATACTTGATACATGGTTGGTTATTCTTGTGGTTCTAAATAAAGGGAATAGTGGAATAGTGGAAACGGTTGAAGAATCATTGAACAAAGAATACTGTAAAAAATATATAATTACAAAATACTGTGGGTTTGTTTCACAGTTTTTGTTTACAATTGCAAACAAGAATTTTTTGATACAGTTTACTTTAGAACTTTTCACACAGTTGGCACGAAAGCACTGTATGTGGACCAAACCTAATTATTTTTCATTGCTTTTACAAGATATCAGGCTGAACCACCAAAATCTATACATTTCTACAGTCCAATTTGCACATCACTGACAGAAAATAGTGCATCTACTGTAATGTCACTGGTTGTTAGTGTTTTTTTAGATCATTGTTCTATGACTGACAAAATAAATCCAGTCCTTTTCCTTTGAGACATGTTTGCAGTGGTTTGGCAGTTTTGGTGCATTTTGTGAATGAAATGAGCTGTTGTGCGAAGCTGCTTGCTGGTTCAGAGAGTTGTATGAAGAGTTTTGAAAACGTGAAGTGTTAGCAATCGTTAAAAAAAACTGTAATATAGCAACAAAATTATTGATACAGAGTGGGAAAGAAATCTTCAACTGCAGTGAAAGACACTGTCCTCTACCATGTAACCCCCCACTACCACCTCTAAGACAAGGCCACCTCTCTGAAGGAGTACTAGTCGTCTGCCATTCCATTGACCACCACTACCTCCTCTTCCTCCTCCTCTCACTGGTTGATCTCTATTCTAACATGGATCATCTATCTGCTACTGCACCTGCTGCACCGCCTATATGACCGCCACTGCGGAGTATGGTAATCACGGTTTAAATATTAACATGGCCATCGCTAAACTCACCCATGTTTTCACGTGTTTAACATTTCGAAGAACCGAGAACTATGCTCTGATGGCAATCTTAGACCTTAACCGAGTATCTTGCTAATCTGAACCACAGCCTGGAAAAGGTTATGGAATGTCACATTATAGAAAGCGTATCCAGCATCCAGCATTCCGCAAATCGAACCCACAAAGTATAGTGAATGCTTTTTGTTTTTGTTTGTTTGTTTGGCTCTAATATGCAGCTTTCATTGGCAAGTCATGAGGCTGCTGTAGCCTACATAATTCACAATTACGATTTACAGTGGGCTCAACAATGATTGGCACCCCTGACAGAAAATGAACAAACAATACAAAAAACAAACTCGAAATACCAACATGTGATAAATACTGTGCTATATACATGTTTCAATGGAACCAACAAAAATCATTTACTGATTTAATTAAAAATCAATTTCCTCCAAATCAATGTTTCACAATTATTATATATATATAGATTATTGTAAATAACACCTACCAAAATTAAACCAGGTATTAAATTCCACTTATTTAAGTTTATCTATGTGTTAAGGAACTGTATTGAGTGATTACATCACTTCCTGTTTCACTAGGGTATAAAAATGAGGTAACACACATGCAATATCCCTTTGTCATCCAACACCATGAAGAAAACAAAAGAATTGGCAGTTCAAAAGAGGCAGATGGTCGTAGACCTTCATAAACGTGGTAATGGCTACAAGAAAATTCACAAACGATTGAATATACCACTGAGCACTGTCAGAGCAATTATAAAAAAGTTCAAAATATATGGAACTGTTGAAAATCTCATGGGTAGAGGACGCAACTGCATCTTGCCCCCCAGGATACTGAGGAGAATGGTGAGAGAAGCAACAAAATCCCCAAGGATCACAGTGAAAGAATTGCAGGCCTTGGTGGCATCTTGGGGTCACCAGGTTTCAAAAAGCACCATCAGACGCCACCTCCATAACCACAGCCTCATTGGAAGGGTTGCCAGAAGAAAGCCTTTTCTGACCACAAGACACAGAAGAAAGCGCTTGGAGTTTGCCAAACGTCATTTACATTATGACTGGAACAAGTTTCTCTGGTCAGATGAGACCAAAATTGAACGTTGAACAGCATCGGTATGTTTGGGGTAGGAACAGAGATGCATACAAGGAGAAGCACCTCATAACCACAGTGAAATATGGTGGTGGGTCAGTCATGTTTTGGGGCTGTTTTAATTCCAGAGGTCCAGGGACACATCGACACAGCCTGGGCAGGGGATCGAACCGGCAACCCTCCGACTGCCAGACGACTGCTCTTACTGCCTGAGCCATGTCGCACTAAGTACTAGGTGAAGGGTGCCAATAATTCTGAAACCTTGATTTTGTTGAAATTTATTTTTTATTAAATGATTGTTATGATTTTGGTTGTTTCCATTGAAACATTAATAAAGTACAGTATTTGGCACATGTTGGTGTATTACCTTATATAATTATATATATATTATTCTTTTTTTTTTTAAGCCTGTTTGTGCATTGCTGGGGAGGGGTGCCAATAATTCTTGAGCCCACTGTAACTAGCTACGGAACGGCCGTAGCCATCACTTATCTTCCAGTTTAGTTTAATCGGAAATATTCAAAAGCAACAGTCCTCCTATCATTGGCATTATTTCTCCCAGTTCGGATACTTACCAGCATTGTTAGACATTCATGGAATGCATGGGGAAAGCCTAATCCTAAACCTAATCAATATAATCCTGTTTAAAAATGAATTGGGCTTGTTCATACATCATAGCATTACTGTTCATTTGGGACAAATTCCAACAATGTGACTGTTTAGTAGCCTACATTATAATTCACATCTGAAATAATAATTGCACAATTCAATTAGGTTTATGTAAAACGGTCCAGACACATGGACGTAAACAATTTCTGTGGCTCCATCCATTACTTATCACAAGCCTGTTTTTGAGACCTGTCGGTGTAGTTTTCAGCGCAGCATGTTTATGCAAATGATAGAGACTTGCAGTCGGGAGAAGGGGACCCATTTATTGCTACTCTGTATCTTGCGATAGTCTTTTGTGAGAAGTGCTATACAAATAAAATTTTTATTTAACATGGGCTTGAATTCCAACAAATTAGCTAGTTGTCCACTAAGCACATGAGATGAAGAGACCCGGCAGTGATGCAAACTTTCCAATTGTTTTCCAAATTTGTCCACACATCTACATTGCCAATTGATCCCTCTGATACACTTCCGGTGAGTGCACCTGTTTGTGGTAGTCGAAGTGCATGAAATTCATGAAATCGGGTGGAGAGCTGCATTCCACTCAGGAAAATGTTGATATCATGTCATGCTTTAATCTAATATGCAAAAAAAAATCTTTTGCTTTCAAGGCAAAAGCCCTGTTGCCATTATGGGAAACATAATACATTTTCCTTTGTCCATCAAGCGTGTGCCAATCTGGTTTTTCGCACTCCCAGGTGCAAAGTAGACTACAAAGTTTACTTTGGGTATTGCATTCCGTAAAAGCCAGCTGATTACTGTATGTTTTCATTTTCTTAATGCTGTTCGCATGGAGTTGTAAGGCTGTTCATGTATGCATGTCCTGAAGCATGTGTACATGAACAGCCTTACAACTCCACCCAGCCAATTATCCTTAGCCTCAGGGACTTACTACATCTTATTTTGCTTTCGCATGGTCTATCGTAGCCATCATCCAGAATGTGGACTGCTCGTGCAAGTTTCCTTTAAAAGACATACAGTACTGTGCAAAAGTTTTAGGCAGGTGTGAAATGCTGTAAAGTAAGACTGCTTTCAAAAATAGAAATGTTAAGTTTATTTTTTATCAACTAACAAAATGTAAAGTGAAAAATGTACACTTTGCCTTCAAACCAGCATCAATTCTTCTAGGTACACTTGCAAAAATCAGGGATTTTGTAGGCATATAGTCAGGGGTGTGATTAACCAAACATGAGCTAATGATCATCAATTTAATATGTAGGTTGAAACACAATCCTTAACTGAAACAGAAATAGCTGTTAAAACTGGGTGAGGAACAGCCAAACTCTGCTTCCAAGGTGAGGTGGCTGAAGACAGTTTAATGTCAGAGGTCATACACCATGGCAAGACTAAGCACAGCAACAAGACACAAGGTAGTTATACTGCATCAGCAAGGTCTCTCCCAGGCAGAAATTTCAAGGCAGACAGGGGTTTCCAGATGTGCTGTCCAAGCTCTGTTGAAGAAGCACAAAGGAACGGGCGACGTTGAGGACCGTAAACGCAGTGGTCGGCCAAGGAAACTGCAGCAGATGAAAGACACATCATGCTTACTTCCCTTTGAAATCGGAAGATGTCCAGCAGTGCCATCAGCTCAGAATTTGCAGAAAACAGTGGGACTCAGGTACACCCATGTACTATGCGGAGAAGTCTGGTTAGAAGTGGTCTTCATGGAAGAATTGTGGCCAAAAAGCCATACCTCTGACGTGGAAACAAGGCCAAGCGACTCAATTGTGCACAAAAACACAGTTCTCTGGACTGATGAGTCAAAATGTGAAATATTTGGCTGTAGCAGAAGGCATTTTGTTCGTTGCATTTCTGCAAACATCATCATCATCGAGTCTGTCTGGGATTACATGAAGAGACAGAAGCATTTCAGGCTGCCTAAATCCACAGAAGAACTGTGGCTAGTTCTCCAACATGTTTGGAACAACCTACCTGCCGAGTTCCTTCAAAGACTGTGTGCATATTGATTTGATTTAGATTTTTCTTCTGTTCATTCACTTCTTCTGTTCATGCATTTTGTTAATTGATCAAAATAAACTATTAACATTGCTATTTTTGAAAACATTCTTATTTGACAGCATTTTTTCCACACTTGCCTAAAACTTTTGCTCAGTACTGTACATTTTTGTACGTTGTACACTGGCACGCTTGTACACTAGCATGGTTCAGTATCATGTCAGTCAAGATCAAGAAACTCCTGCCTGATTTTCACCTGAACAGCCAATAGTTTGTCTGGGCTGGTCTGACACTTGTAGGGACACACTTTTTACCGCAATTTCAAAATTCATTCATTCATTGTTGGTATGGATATCAGCGTTTGCTTAATTTTAGTTCAGTGAGTGTGAAGTTAATGCACAAGGCACAAGGCACGAGGCTTTCAACAGGTCATTTTACTGCAACCGGCCAGTGGTCTGATTTTGCAAGGCTGCATGAGCTCTAACTTGTTTACTGCTTATGAAAAAGTGTTTGCCCCCTTCCTGATTTTTTATTTATTTTATTTATTTATTTTTTTTGTTTTGCATGTTTGTCACACATAATGTTTCAGATCATCAAACAAATTTAAATATTAGTCAAAGACAACACAAGTAAACACAAAATGCAGTTTTTTAAATGAAGGTTTTTATTATTAAGGGAGAAAAAAAATCCAAACCTACATGGCCCTGTGTGAAAAAGTGATTGCCCCCCCTGTTAAAACATAACTTAATTGTTCAATTTCTCTAGCCACACCCAGGCCTGATTACTGCCACACCTGTTCTCAATCAAGAAATCACTTAAATAGGACCTGCCTGACAAAGTGAAGTCGACCAAATGATCCTCAAAAGCTAGACATCATGCTGAGATCTAAAGAAATTCAGGAACAAATGAGAAAGAAAGTAATTGAGATCTATCAGTCTGGAACTCCAGGGACTCCAGCGAACCACAGTGAGAGCCATTATCCACAAATGGCGAAAACATGGAACAGTGGTGAACTTTCCCAGGAGTGGCCGGCCGACCAAAATTACCCCAAGAGCGCAGCGACGACTCATCCAAGAGGTCACAAAAGACCCCACAACAACATCCAAAGAACTGCAGGCCTCACTTGCCTCAGTTAAGGTCAGTGTTCATGACTCCACCATAAGAAAGAGACTGGGCAAAAATGGCCTGCATGGCAGAGTTCCAAGACAAAAACCACTGCTGAGCAAAAAGAACATTAAGGCTCGTCTCAATTTTGCCAGAAAACATCTTGATGATCCCCAAGACTTTTGGGAAAATACTCTGTGGTCTGACGAGACAAAAGTTGAACTTTTTGGAAGGTGTGTGTCCCATTACATCTGGCGTAAAAGTAACACCGCATTTCAGAAAAAGAACATCATACCAACAGTAAAATATGGTGGTGGTAGTGTGATGGTCTGGGGCTGTTTTGCTGCTTCAGGACCTGGAAGACTTGCTGTGATAAATGGAACCATGAATTCTGCTGTCTTCCAAAAAATCCTGAAGGAGAATGTCCGGCCATCTGTTCGTGACCTCAAGCTGAAACAAACTTGGGTTCTGCAGCAGGACAATGATCCAAAACACACCAGCAAGTCCACCTCTGAATGGCTGAAGAAAAACAAAATGAAGACTTTGGAGTGGCCTAGTCAAAGTCCTGACCTGAATCCTATTGAGATGCTGTGGCATGACCTTAAAAAGGCGGTTCATGCTTGAAAACCCTCCAATGTGGCTGAATTACAACAATTCTGCAAAGATGAGTGGGCCAAAATTCCTCCACAGCGCTGTAAGAGACTCATTGCAAGTTATCGCAAACGCTTGATTGCAGTTGTTGCTGCTAAGGGTGGCCCAACCAGTTATTAGGTTTAGGGGGCAATCACTTTTTCACACAGGGCCATGTAGGTTAGGATTTTTTTTTCTCCCTTAATAATAAAAACCTTCATTTAAAATTTGTGTTTACTTGTGTTGTCTTTGACTAATATTTCAATTTGTTTGATCTGTAACAATTAAGTGTGACAAACATGCAAAAAATAAGAAATCAGGAAGGGGGCAAACACTTTTTCACACCACTGTGTATATATATATATATATATATAAATTGAACTTGCAGTGCTGTATCAACCTATATCCATTAAACATAATTCTCTTGCCTCAATGTTTATCAAACACATATCAGCTGATTTTTGGGGGATTCTTTGAGGATAATTCAGTGAGCTTCTGCATCCTATGTACACTGTCTCGCTGTTTCATAATATGCTGGTGGATTGCCAGTGTCCCAAGAAAAAAAGAAAAACATAGAAAAAACACCAGTTTTCCAGACGTGGGCATGTCTAATTGCTAATTGCCATGTAAGGCAGTCGGGTGGATTTCACTGTAGTCGTGGACTGCAACCTTTTCTGCATTTGCAACCAAGTGCAGTGGATCACATTGTAGTTTTGAAAACCACAGAATGCAAGCAAGTAATGTTCATGGACATGTCAAGGTCCTGAAAACCTTGCATCTAAAATGTTTCCAATGAGTGCTGGGTTATGAGAATTTAAAAAAATTCACAATTCACCATTGTGTGACTTGCACCTATGTATTGGGAGACCAGAGAAACCGGGGTTTCGCACAGGCATAGGGCATTAAGACAAGTACATAGTCAATGCAACTGCACCCCCAAATGAAACATTATATCCAGATACAAACTGGGGCAGAATTTTAGCTGTTCACTACTTGGATAAAAAATTTGGATACCTGAAGCGTAAAACAAAATATAACAATGAAATTTGTTTAAATGGTTATTTCAATTGGCCTACCTTCATTTCAAGTTAATCAGTAAACTTAATAAAACATTCAAAACATAAATGGAACAGGGATTAATATAAGTGAAACAAAATCACTGTGGCTCCAAACGTCCAGTTCAGCCACTTAATTCCATCCAAAATGCCAAGTGGAACGATGCTGTCAAGGCAATATGATCTGGTATTTTTGTATTCAGAACACCAGGGAAGGGCTGTTGAGTACTGCCAACACAACATAG
Source organism: Conger conger (assembly GCF_963514075.1). NCBI lineage: Eukaryota > Metazoa > Chordata > Actinopteri > Anguilliformes > Congridae > Conger > Conger conger. The sequence goes on from NC_083766.1 coordinate 39,537,130, forward strand.
CTAATAGGGTTATATGATATCTACAGTGTAATCTGTGATAGAGGCTGGCATATCACCACGTTGCTTACAGGTAGAATAAAAACTTGATGGGAGCTCTCTGGCATAGAATTAGATGAGAGGATGAACCAACCTAACTAGATCACTGCACTTTAAAAAAATGACACTGGTTTTCAGTTCAGATGCTATCACAACCACACTGATAAGGTCAGGCCACAAATACATACAGGGGGCTTAGAAAACGCTACGTCAAACCTGGATGCCTGAGCCAACCTCATATGTGAAAAGAGCATGATATACACATTGTTGCCCCTTCCAATTGCACACGTGTCACAGAAACCTGCTTTCTGAAAACCATGCAGTCTTAACTTCCACGGAATGATAAGAAACCATATTTTAAAAGCCTTTATCTGCTTACACATCCATTTCCTATGGTTCTGAAACCTTCCACATGTCTCAGGTTAACCTCAGGTCTCTGAACATTTAGCCATTCCGTGTCAACTGAAATGAAGTGCACCACAGCCTCTCTTCAATTTCTGATTTTTTTTTCGTATGGCGGAAGGGGATGATGAGGAATTGAAATCCTGAAAATTTGAGCTTCACATGCTGCTTCATTTTTGTGCTAGAGCCTTGTAAAATTTTGGGGGCCAACTCTAAACTAAAAAGTGCCAACTGCTTTGTTGTTTATGCTGCATTGTAGACCTGTGTTTGCTATTCTTTTTTGCTGCTCTTTTGCAGTGATGTGTGGGTTCTTCTGAGCATTTCTTACCATGTTTCAGGCTGAAATCCTTCTTGGTCTTCCAGAACTTACCTTGACTTCAACTATTCCATTAATCTTCCATTTTCTAATAATGTTTCGGACAGCGGAAATAGATAGTTTGAAACATTGAGAGAGTTTTTGTAGCCTTTCCTTCTTCGTGGAAATTGCATTGCATTTGGATACTTTAGAAGGCATTTATAATTTATAAATTATCAACATTCAGCAACAATCTTGCTTTAATGTTTATCCCTGTGCCATTTAGAGTTCAGTTTTGCTTTCGATCACATACAGATTAATTGTAACAGACATTTAAACCAGATGTGCCCAAATCTTTGCACCCCACTGTATGGTGGTTGGAGTGCTGCTTAACATCAGTCTCGATGATCTGATCAAGGTCAGGTTGTTATTTCAAGACCAGAAAAAGACCTGCTCTTACAATTGCCAGTGGTAACTAAAGATCGTATTTGGTTTTCTGGGGCCAAGATGTATTTCTCTTCAGCATTCGGCCAAGGGCTCCCAGATAGGCCGCATGGCCGACAATATTTAGCCAAACAGGAAAAGCTCATTGAGATGAAAAAAAGTGATTGCACTGCTCTGCTGATGGATATGAAATCCAGGGAGCATACCTTGGTTCAAACAAGGGAGAGCACTACTGCTACTCAAAGGCTAATTCAAGGGCAAAGGGAAGCTTTAACATTGCTGCTACTTCTCTGTCAGTATATAGCATACAATATTCACTTTTTATCCTGTCATTTCATGCAAAGATCTGCATCCTAATATCTGGCCTAAAAGTCATGTCTGTGTACAAGTTGCTCCCTACTTTCTGAGGAAATCCAGAAATATTATTTTGTATTAATTGCCTTTATTGGTTGCTAAGCTTTTCCTGAGGTCAGACCTATACAACAAACTTGTTCAGTGTTTTGAGCACTCCTTTCTTGTTTTTACACTTTACACTTTCCAATGTTAACATTGAGCAGATATTTTGGCTATGCTAAGTGCCTGGACTGAATCCCTGGAGTGTAATCCTACACTACATGTACACTTGAGCTTGAAAGATCCCATGTTGCCCGGAGACAGCCAAGGACTCTGATCAGGCCTTGCCTTCTTCCATTCGTCAGCACTGTGATTCAACAAGCTGTGTACCTTACGCACCTCTGTCAGAGTATTTTTAAGTTTTACAAGAGCAAGACATTTATTTCAGTCAAAAACAACCCATCATTATTGTATTTTGTATAGTGAAATATACAATTACATTGTCACAAAGAGAATAGGAGAAAACAATGAAAAGAAATGTAGATTATCCCCTGACCTCTTATCAAGTGATCCAGTAAGACTAACAAGTCCTTAAAATATCCAATGGCACAGTTTAGTCTATATATGGAATTTAGGACATTTGCTGCTTTTAGAAGAGAAATATGTATAAATGTAAAATAAACATAATAAAACTTACACCAGTATCTTCCACGCACTATCTAAAGTAAATCCCTTCCAATCATTGAAAAGGGCTCACTGACATGTTAACTCACCCTCTGCCTGCGTTTATAGTCAAATTTATAGTTAAATTTGGGTTTCAAAATATACAGTTGACGGATCGACACTCTGTACCAAAACATTGTATAGCTGCATAATAATTCAAGCTCAATGGTTGAAAATTGGTTCTAATTGCCACAGGCAATGGCATGGGGGTTTCAACGGGGGTTTCAGCCAATGGGAGTCTCAACATCAGCGCATTCATAGAGAATGGGGAGGGATAAACAGTGTTGTGGTTTGAGGGTGTTTGTTGCTGCAATTCCTCTCTTGACCGTTTGAAAGTCTGAAATTACTTATTGTACCTTTAATAATGAGTGTCATGGTAAGAAATTAGCAACTAATTAAAAAACTTTCCACAAACCTCTGCTGAAATAATACATACAATACCTCACAAGTCCCATGTTACATTTCAAGCTCTAAACTCTAAACAAGCTCAAATACAGAATATGGGTTTATAGAATGGTCAGTGCTGTAGTATGATGGTTACCTCTGACAACTGTGGTATTATATGTGAGACACTGGGGTGATTTTGTTGAATGAATCTGCTTAGAGTGAATGAAGTTTGTGAAATGTGTCGAGAGACCATAGCACCAGCTTATGCGACAAACTCCGATGGTTCTGTGATCACATAAAGACATGAGTGTAGAGGTAAAAGAAGTAGCAAAAGTAGTCCCATAGTGAACATTGTCTCTTGGTTGGCAGGATAGTGCACGGTTTCTTGTGGATTAAAAGCATTTAGTGTTCTCATTGGTGGAACATGCAGTCAAGAGGTTAGGCTTTTGTGTCAGGCCTCTATCATCATTTTCTATTCTAGATAAATGATCAAGTCTTTAGGCTACAAGAGCTTGGTCTCTTGGTGCTTCATGCAACTATCAACCCCCCCCCCCCAAAAAAATCAATCCAGTTTTCTCCTGTGCAGGTATTATCTGAAACAAACAGCTCCCAATGACTCAGAGAATCAGATTTCTTGAACTGCACAGACAAATAAAGGGATTTTCCCTGCAATTATTCAACATACATAAATAAACAAGGCTACATGTCCCCTCCATCTGACTGTCACCTCGGTTTAGGACGGCCGACTTTGAGAAGTTGTTTGGCGACATTGTTTTCAGAGCACAGAAAGCTTCCTTGCACTCTGATCAGGCAAAACTAAAGTGGATTTTTGGAAATCCTGGGTGATATCAGCAGGACCTTGCTGGGCAAAAAGTTGTTATTGTTTATTAAGAAAAATAGCTTCTTATTCACATCTTAAAACTATTTTTAAAACATACAAAACTATAATTTACTCAGAAACATCATCTACTATATAGTGTTAGGTTGAGTACTCTTACATTGTTGTTATGAGAAAGTTAATTTCTCAATTAATGTTTCAGAATAACATTAATTGAATGCATGTTGTCTGTGAAGAAGGCATGATGCAATAAGCAACTATTGAACAGGAACATGTACCGAAACAGAACTGAATGCAGGCCACTCCTATATTAATAGGATGGAGTTGGCAAAAATATACAGAAGGCTGCTAGAGGCTGGCTATGAGAATTGTTGAGAATTTAAAAAATCCCAGAATCAGCTGGTTTTACCCACAGTTATTTTTTTATAAATTGTAAATGGAATACACCTACGTGGAAATAAAAAAAGAAAAAATTGCCGATATAATTCCAATGCACATACTGCCGTCTTGTTGTGCAATATATCAATCTTCTCAGTTATTCATAAATTCAAAAAAATCCTTTTTAGTTAATTGCTTGGCAGATTTAATTTAAAATAAAAGCTTTTAAAAGAGAAAGCTGTAATTAAGTTTGGATATCTTAACCTCACCCCCCCCCCCCCCCCACCAACTCCTCTTTGCAAGGCAGGAGCAAGTACGTGTGCAGTGTCAGATCCCTGCATTAAAGTCAGATCATTACGTAAATCTCTCCTCACACAGCTTATTGTACCAGACACTGTGCCCTTGCCCATGCACTGAAGGTTCCCGAAAGGACAGCCAGCTAAGAAGTTGTGAAGGACATCCCCTCTGATAGGCCAGCACTGCAATGGCCTTGGACTTTGAATTCTTCACTAGACAGGCTCATACATCAATCCTTCAGCTCTCACGTACAAACCTGTAACCTTCACACAACTCAGGATCCGCCAGGAATGACAGGCATTTCAGCCAGCTCTACTGCTCTTTGAGCTTCACTGGATATAACCTAGTTAAATTAAGGCCTTGTTGAATAACAGTCCTAAGTCCACAAAAATCCGAATGCAGCGTAGCATTACGGAGGCCCTGTAATCATACTCTGCAACCCACTGTTTCAACCTTTAGCCTTCTGTACTTGAGAACATTGCGGAAGACACACAAAAACAAATATGATAATCATGGTCAGAGGGTCAGCCAGCAGATCTTTTCATGACTTTGTGTCGACACTGACAAGTCCTTCAGTGATTTTAATACTTATCACACATTTCCACCTTCCACCGAAAGCCTACCTTTTCCCAACATTGGAAGGTAAAAGGAATTAAAACAAATGTCTTGTATATCCGATTCATCGATCTATTTTATCTGTGTTGAGGCTGTATGTCACAACTCAAGGTCTCAGAAAAGGCACCTATACAACAACTACAAAACTTAAGTATGAATGTACCCATATTTTTGCATTTTGCATTTACGTGTACAGTCATGCATGTTGTGCAGGTAAGTCATGGAACAAAACATATACCTCAGCTGCCTCAATGTTATAGATTAAAATGTAATCTCTGTCATGCACTTCAGTTCCTGACAGATGAGCAGGAGCAAAAACACATACTTTCAAATGGCTTACCCCTCAACCTCTGGTTTTAGTTACATAATGTATTAATCTGGGATCATTTGCATAGATTTATATTTTCTAAGTCAGAAACACCAGCAATTTTCAATCACTATAGTAACGGGATATACTGTTTGAAAGAGATAAAACTCACAGTTCTATTTGTATAACCTACTTTAAGATGCCATTACTTTAGCAACAACAGATCTTTATTTTGTAATTATGTTGGTGGTAAAACTTGTATGGAGGGACCTCACCTTCTCTGCATTTTGGAAATCCACATGCTACAAAAAATAGGTAATGTCAGTATCCTTATCATGACAAGTGTCCAGCGGACCAAATGCATAATAGTTCCTCATTAGAAAAATGTGCGAAACTCAGAGAAACATTGATAGAATGTCCATTGTTTACTTAGAATTTCTCTGGAGTAATTATCATTGAATACTTCTGCAAAAGTACTTGTACATAGAAATGCTATTATCTACCTCTCTCAAACACAATGAGCCAAAGTACAACCGTCTCTGATCAGTATTTGTGACGTGGTTATAGAGTATATGCATTACCCCCATCCATGTTAAGACAATTCAGTAAAACTTCAGCTCATCAAAGAACCAACTACGGGAATGTTATACAAGCAATGACTAAAAAGCATTTTAGCAAATTAAATTGTGTTTCCAATGGTGTATAATTTGTTAGGCTTGCATAAGACAAAACAGCATACTTGCGTAACAAAACTGGAGCTTTTTCAATACGAACTGTTGCGCATGGGCAAAAACATTTCTTGAGATTTTATGCCAAAAAAGGCTTGACGTTTCACAACAAAAAAAGTATTTTGTGATGCCTACATCTAAATAGAGGACTTCCAAGGAATCTCTCGTATGAGCATTTCTGAGGAAGACAGTGAAAATGCCATTGCATGTGAAAGTATGGAATGAGCTTGACTTGTTGATGGGGGTTGGGTATTTGACAAAAACTTAAATCAATGGACCTCAATTAATATATTAGTATACAAGGTATTATTGTGATTATTGTACTCATTTTTTATGATCTTCTCGACCTGTCTGAGGATAGCTACAAGGAGAGGGAGTTTGAGACAGAGAGTTAGGAGAGAGTGACAGGCAGGGGGAGGTACTAACACTTTTTTCAGGATAAAAGGTGTTGTATAGTTTAGTTAGCAAAATGCAGTATCTGCATAGGTCTGCATAAGACCCATAATATAATGTAGTTTCCATGTGTCCTTTTTGGAAAACTGCCTAGACATAGATTGTGACTAGGGTCCATTGTGTTTCTAAGTGCACCAGCCACAGCTACAATAATCTGTATCCAGTCAAAAACAACAAATCTTTTCAGTAAGAAAAAAAACTATGGGTCACGAGTTATAGAGGAGGGATAAAGATAGTGGTTATCCTAATTTGACGCACTATGAGGAGAACATTTTCAACTGGTTGAAAATAGGATGAAAAATGTATCAAAAAATTAATAAAGAACAGAAATATGTAATACTTTCCTCTTGTTTTGCAAATCCCCTCTTGTGAAAATTGCAGCCAGAAAGTGTGACCGACAGCCAGAAAGTGTGACCGACCACCATGTTACTCCTTTAAGGGGTTAAATTACCTGACCTGCATTTCCATTTACCATTACCTGCCTAATTTCTGCAAAACATAAAGTATAAATAATTAAGCACAGAGAGAAGCTACAAGGAATCAATCGGATGTGATAATTGCAGAGCTGTCCAACAGGCTACAGTAGTTGCCACCTCCCAGGCCATCCCACGACTTCATATCATTGTGCATGCTACAAGGCCATTACAACAAGGACACATTTACCTTTCCTGCATCACTGTCTGATTTTGTTTGCTTCCCTTGTGGCCTTCGCTCATTTCCATAAGTACAGGGTTTAAAGTCATCAGCCCATCTCCTGTTGTACACATATCGGTGTGATAGCCAAGCAACAAAAGTAATTTTCACTAGGCAAGCAGTCAACTATTTTTAAAACTCTGGATAGTCTGGATTGTTGCCAGAATCACAAATGTTTTAAAACCATTACACAAGAATCATTCCGGTTTCAAGTCATTCCGGTCTCAAAGTCACAGTGCTGTTATTGTGCGTTTGCCTGGCATGCTACGTGAGGAGAACAGGGCCAAATTCATACTTCATTAAATCATTTGTGGTTTATGCATAACAACATGTATTAGTATTAAAATCATCACATTTAGTACATATTTATATAAAGTCAAATTTTCAAGATACCTCTTTATATAGGTGCCCTCCAGCACCCTAACCTGTAGTATCAATTGACAAAATTATCTTTCATGAAAAATTTCTGAAAGCTAGAAATACACATAAAACAGCTACTGAACAGAGCACAAAGCACAGGTGTGTTCCCTCTAATTTCAGGTAACACCAATTACATATTCAAAATAAAAAATATTTTGAAAATGTTGGCTTATGATAGTATTGCTTCTATCCATCTTTCCATTACATATCACACAGAATCAATGTGTAGCTAATCTCCCCTTAACCATGTCCCATAACAAAACATCCAGTCTGATTTGAACAACACAATTCAAGCCATGATAGATGCAAATACATTGCCTTAAGATTCCACTTTTGCATGATGTATGCTACACGGGGTAGTCAACCAAGCTGCAATGGCGACCACTATTTTTGGTTAATTGGTACTACTGTACTTGGTTAAAAAACTTGTATTTAGGCTTTATAGATTTCAATCTACATTCACCCTGTAGGAGACAGGCATAAGCCAAGCCTGGAACAGTATGCAATATATCTACTCTGCCTGAATCTGCAAGTTAAGGACTGCTCCCTTTTCCACAAATACATTCAGTATGATTAATTTCTGCTTATTCATGGTTTGTTAAGCTTGTAAAGGCACAGACAAACCATTAAATATTATCTCCAAAATAAAGCATGGCCATATGAATCAGAATCATTTCAGAGGAAAACTGCATACAGTAGGCCTACATACCAGGGATCATGAAAAGGATAAAAAGAACTTGCTAGAGCTCTAATTGAGGTCACTGGAATACTGCATATTTAAGTCTGACTGTCAGCCTCTCCTAGAGAGAAATTAAATCTCAAGTCTTGAAGACCTTTAGAAGGCAAAATGTACTGACTAACCAGGTCAAATATTTTTTGAATTGTCAACTTCACATATTCCCACCTAAAGTGCACAGACTGACACAATGTTTGTTCCAGTTGCTCAGTGGTACATCTTCACAGTCCACACCACCAAATCCACTTGTGTTTGGTGGTATATGAAGCCCACTGATAACACATAACAGTGCTGCCCCAATGCTTCCTTGAAAGACATTTCAAGGAAACAAACACACACAATATCCTGCACCCTATTATTAACTACTATTATCAACCACGCAACACCACATAACCATTTCTGGGCCCAAGTTATCCACTATTGCTATCAGAAGTATCGTTTTCTTTAAATTCAATGATAATTATTTTTTAGGACTTTACTCTCACCATTAGGTGAGCCGAATATGGAATACTATTTACAGCTGGTTGATAAAAAACAAGCAAGCAGATTTTACATAGGTGTTTTTTTTATCTGATATTACATTCTCATTGTGCTCAGGGTGAGCAGTCATCTACAAATAGGCATGTGAAATACCTACATGCAAAAACTGGGGTGGTGTAAAAGTTACAGTACATTCCTATTAGTAGGGTAACAAAAAGTCAATTTCTGAATTGAATAAGAAATGCATAACCAGTAGCCTACAGCAAAGTAATTCTATCACAGTACAAAGCTTTACTGTTGGTCTACTGTAATGATGGAGTACAAATATGCTATGCTGATTCAAGTCTTACTGACTAAATAACAGATAGCTGCTAGTTAAAAAATGTAAGCAAATACTACAGACTAGAAGAGTACTAAGGACAACAGATGCGCAGACACAAATAGCAATCTCCAATCAAAAGTTAAGTTTAAGACTTCTGCTGTTGACAAAGGAATTACTTGAGGCGACGTAGAGGCCAAGTGAATTTATGTTTTCAAAACCTCATAGGAAGATTTACACAAAGAATCAATCAATCAGGCTATCTACAAAGAGCAGCAATGTAGGTCTCCTTGCATAAACAACACTGAGCACACTCATTTGTTGCAAAAGGGGAGCTAGACAGCATACAGAGGAGCACCTGAACCAACAAAGAAAAGCCTTAGCATGACCTTTCCCCAGTGACTTTTACGACCTTTTGAATTCGACCTTTGACTTCTCTGGCCTACTCTTTGATTGGAATGAGAGAGAAAAAAAAACATAATAACTCCAAACCCTGCAAGTCCAAAGTCCACACAATTTTGCGTTCTGTATTCAAAAACCAAACAAAGCGAAGATGGTATCAGACAATTACAATATAGTATCTAGAAATTAGAAATTAGAAACAAATAAACTTACTTAGAAGTACATATATACAAAATCAATGTGCATTGGAGTTGTGGGAGTAATATCACAAACAAATGGCAAACAATTCTCAGAGTGACAGATAATCAACTAGAGTCTATTTAATTGACATTTTTAAGGCATTCAGCAGAGCAATTTACAATCTTTTTACACACGACAATTTCCACAGCTGGCTAGTTACTTAAAACAATGCAAAATAAGGACCAGCAGCTAAGCAGCAGCTCAAGAGTACACCAGCAGTGCCCCAACTGGGAAATTAACCTACAACCTTGGAGAGGCAAGTCCAGTTGCCTAACCGTGATGCTAATCTGTCACTCCAGGATTATTTTAATTAGGATTTTAATTTATTATACTTATAATTGTAATTTATAAATTATGTTGGGTTTAAATAAATGTTTATACAATAAAACACCATGATCATATCGACATCATGATCAATAGTTTACTATTTTAATGCAACAAACCAATCACTTACATTGAGGAAGCCTACTTTCCACAACATACAAAGTACTGAATTCTATTACAGTCACTTAGCCTTTCCCAATATGCAATGCTAATCAAGATAACAGTGAACACGAAAACTGTAGCTATCCTGACCACGAAAATGAAAATCTGGTGAGCATTTGGACAGCTGTGGGGGAAAAGAGACCTATTAGCCGCATATATGTGCGTGCATGAAACTGTGAATTGGAAAGGTGCCTCCAATTAATAGAAATGACTTATGTCATTGAAATAAGTCTGAAATATGATTTACATGTGGGTAAAAAACCTGTAATGCTTATGGTGAAGCAATAAAAATAAATACATAAATATATTGTATAACTGCAATAATATTTAAAAATGAATCATTTTAACTAGGAAGTTAGCTAATGGGCCAAATTATATATATTCTATGAACTGATTTAGCGAATGTTCTGCTATGAGGCGAATCGAATTGTGATCAATATAGTCACAGTCGTGCGAGCGACTGCCGTAGATGGACAGAAGTGGAAATTAGGTTATCGTGGCATAGCCTAAACATTCAAAGCACGCTGAAAAAAATGACATCCGAATAACATGTTCGTAATAAGCTACATAGTCGTCGAGTAGGCTAGTTCATACTCTCCAAGAGCATTCACTACAGTCACTTAAAAAAATACATATTTTTATTTAATATTACATTATGATGAAATACAAGAACAAAATGGAAACTACCATTATAATACCACTGGGTGACACATCACTTATTCTCCACTTTAGCGCAGCGCTTCATATTGACATATGCACTCTGGTGTGCGTTATATTTTGATTAAAAATAAATACTCAGGAAATGTACCAAATCTATAACATACAACAAATGAATGGTGCTGATCAGAGTTTTAGAGACTCCTAATTTATCTGCTTGCTTTGTACATTCAGTTCCACACGTACCTGCTTCGGGAGGACGTAGACAGCACTCCAAGGGAAATATGCTGCATCTTTGGAAGCGGGGAAATCCTTCGACAGTCTGTGGTTCAGTTCGCATTCGCAGATATAATTAAAAAGAATATATTGGTTATATTTCAGCAAAACGGCCAAAAGCTTTCCAAACGAACCAAAAAATTTTCCTCGCTACTCTAGATTTTCTCATCGAATCAATCAGGCTCCGCACCCTGTAGTAGGGTCTGACGGAACTGTTTATTCTAGGAATCCCCCAGCACTCGAGAACTCTGCAACGTTCACTCCTCCTCTCCTTAGCGTCGACACCACACTTAAAGGTGCAGTGACATTACTGGCCTGTGACACTGTTTCCATGTCGTAAAGTAGGTAATATTAAGCCTAATGTTTTTGTTTTTTACCGGGCAAGATGAAACAGCTCTGGGGCAAGTTTAAACAGGGTCAGAAATTTTGGAAAATGGACTGGAAAAAGTCTTACATATTCATTTGATAATTGCTCTGTATAAATAGAGTTTTGTCATAAGTAAGTCTCAAGTCTTAAACTTCAAGTCGCTAGTGAAGTCCCAATTAATTAAGTGCAAGTCTCAAGTCAAGTCACCAAGCTCAGGTCAAGTCAAGTCCCTAATTTCAGGTGTCAAGTCCTCAAGCCTCAAACGTAGGGTGGCAATTTAACAATTTTTTTTCAATTCAAGTAATATTATATTGTTTCATTATAATAGTACATAAATACACCACACAGATAATGTTTGCAATAATTGTTATTGTTTTCCAATTTGGACAACAGTTGGATTTTATTAGATTAAAAAATAAATAAAAGGCAGCGTCACGGAGACTATTTGTACCGGTGTAAATAGCTGGACTGTGTGGCAGAGGCTACTCACACCAGCTCCGCCCATGGACTGAAGTAAAAAGAGCGAGTGAGGCTTACTCAGTTAGCCAGCTTTCTGAAATACCCCAGATGGCTCTAATCAAAGCCTATGCTTAGTATGTTTTATGTTGGGTGCAGTATACTGTGTGTCATGCTCTGATCACCATGACTGGAAAGTTATTCACCTGAGAAATCAATTGTAATGAAACTGATCCTCTTTAAAAACATTATTTCAATTGCCACTGTAAAGAACTGTAATATAGGAATTCATAGGTATTCATTTTCATTAAGTTTCTTGAAACATAAATGTTTGTAATTCAATGGAGAACAATCTTTCTGAAGACAGTATATAACTAGATTAACTAGATTTGAACCATGGATAGACTTTAATACCATACGTGAAAACATACACTGCTAATCCCTGCTTCCTAAACGTCAGGGCTACATCGCCCAGACATTGTTTACCCACTGGGCCAACATAATTGAACATTTGCTGTTCGGAGTTATGAAACAGAATATTCAAAGTTTCATTTTATTTTTAAGATTGGGACGATGTTTAGGCAATATAGCCTGGTGTATTCAAATTGGGCGGATCTTGTCTGTGTGTGTGTGTGTGTGTGTGTGTGTGTGTGACCGCTCACATGCTACCTGTAGCAAACAAACGTACTTCTTTTTGTGGCTTTTCAAATGACACACAAAGTTTGACGTTGTTGCAATCCCGTCTGATATTTTTTGATTTTGCAAACAGCAGTCCTTTTTTCCCCCCCAACAACTTCAAATTTTGTGTAGCCGTAAATAATGATTTTCGGAGTCACCCCTGCAGCTGCAGTTGCCCCGAGTTGAACTGACATTATTTTTTGAGTAACATGATGATATCTCCAATTAGAGCTGAGTATTTGTGTTTTCCCACCCATCTTGATTGGCCCTCAGCAATGCTTATGCATATGTCCCACTGGAAATTAAGAATAATTGCCAAAAAAGTTTTTTTTTAAATAAGAGAGAAGTGCATCTGGCATAAACATTGAGAAAACAGTCAGTCTCTTGAGTCATCAAGTCTCAAGTATTTTTCTTTTTGGCAAGTCAAGTCTAAAGTCATCAAATTTGTGACTCAAGTCACAGTCGAGTCCAAGTCATGTGGCTCTGTGTATCAATGATCTATATTTTGCCTATATTTTGCCATATCGCCACATATGACACCAATAATGTGGAATGAATGTCTCGGAAGAAATGGATAAGGACGAAGAAGCATGAACATATTTATTCAGTGCTAGCCTCCCTGCACTGGCTATATATCAAGTATAGGACAGATTTCAAAGTCCTGCTTCTGACTTTTAAAGCTCTGCATGGTCTTGCACCAGTTTACCTAACTAACCTGCGTTTACCCTATAAGCCCAAAAGGTCACTCCGTTCTGAATTTGGACGGTACCTGGTAGTCACAAAAATACTGACGGGTGGTAGAGCATTCTCTTACAGAGCCCCAATACTGTGGAACACCCTTCCAAAATTTTAAAGGGAGTCAGACACAGTCTCAATATTTAAATCAAGATTAAAAACACACCTTTACAATCATGCTTATAAGCAGTTATAGCTTCATGGGGTGGTTCTGGAGGTCACCAGGTAGGTATGTGTGGTACATTCTGTTCTGTGCATGAGGAAATCTTATTCTTATGTACTAATACATTTTAGTGCCTAACCTCTGCTAATCTCTTGCCTGCCACTCCCCCAACCCCCCAAAGCTCATGGACCACTCAAATCACCCCCTGGAACCCACTTTAAGGTCATGGACTGCAGCAGCCCTGCTCCTCCCTCATCCAGCCCACGCTTTGACACATCCTGGAGCTACAAATTCATCCCCATACCCGCTGAACTCCAAACCCTACACCCATCCATATGGACTTTTTAAGTTTACCGACTAGTTTCATACATTACATTTATAGGCCAGCAGAAGATAGGTATGCTCCTTAGCCGGGTTCCTCCAGAGATTTCAGGGTTTTTCTCCCCAAAGGGAGTCGCTTATGCTATTGATATGTTTAATTCTCTTCTGTGTTACTCTGTAAAGTGTCTTTGTGACAGTCTTCTGTGAAAAGAGCTATAGTGTCAGTTTCTGTATTTTTCAGTCTTTGCCTAAGTATTCAGCGTTTCCATGTTTTGTTACCCTCTGTTCACACCGTGGTCAGTTTCCCACACCTGATTACCATTCCTGCTTGTTACCCGTGTTATATAAACCCCTGTTTGTCTAGTTCGTCACCAGATTATGTGTCTATACCATACATCAATTATTTATGATTGATACCCGTTACGACCTGTTTTGTTTTCGACTTTTTCCTGTATGTCTAGTTTTGATCCATAATTTATTGACCTGTTTTTGTTTTTTGACTTTGTTCTTTGGATTCTGTTTCTGTCTGATTTGCCAGTTTGTTATCCACCCTTCGCCTGTGACCACGACCCCGTTTTGGATTATCCTTGTTGTTCCTGTTTGCTGGTGTATAACTACAAATTATTCCCTGCTATTCCTGTTGGCTATCGAACCCTACCTGTCTGACCTGCCTTTATTTTAATAAAGACTCGGTTTAAAAAGCTATGCCTTGGTCTCACATCTGGGTTTGGTGTTCTACAAGCCTGATACTATAGAAAAATAAATGTAATTGAATTGAATTGAATTGGTCCTCAGCCCCTGGCTGCAACCTTAGTGCCGCACTCCCGATGACATCGTGGAACAGGTGGCACTGGAGCAGTTTATAATGGCGCTCCTGAAAGGGACCTTTGACTGGCTTTGGTGCCAACAACCAACCTCTCTGAGTGCACCCATCCAGTTAGCGAAGAATCAACATGATGAACCTCCCTCTCATGCCCCGTGCACCTCCCCTTTCCACCTCCCCCTTGTTCCCTGTCTTTACCCCACCCCAGCCCCAGTTCCCTGTTTTAACCCCGCCCCATCTCCAGTTCCACGTCTTTAGCCCGCCCTAGCCCCAGTTCCCTGTTTTAACCCCACCCCTGCCCCAGTTCCCTGTTTTAACCCCACCTCAATCCAAGTTCCCTGTTTTAACCCCACCCCTCCCCAGCCCCCCATTTCCCTAAAGGCCATCCCTGTCCCACCCGGCCCTTTGCCCCCACTGTTAACTCATGTCAGGTGAGTGACTGACTTCGCCAACTAGAACAGTCGAGGGATGAAAAGTCGAGTCACTGACCAAGTGATTAAGATTGATGGGAGTGTAATGTTTCTGTATCTGTCCTGTGTGTATTTATGTTTATTCATTTTTCATACATCCTCGGTTATTGTTTTCCATTACAATTCTCATTTGTCATTTCTGTTATGTCTGCGTCTGAATGTTTGCCAGCCTAGTCACTTCAAACATTCCTTCCAAAACCCGCGATTCTTATTTCCTGCTTTTTCTTGGTAGTTAAATGTTGTAAAGCACTATTCTTACTAACTACTACTAATCTAGGTATTGTACAGTACTAATCCGATTAATACACTTACTGTCTGTCTAACTAACTAACTAACAATCACTTTTATTGGGTAGTTTCGAAATATTCATGTAACTAATTCACTAACGCAATCTCTTTTCAGTTTTTCTGCACTGTTCTATAACTCCGCCTCCCTATGCTATCCCTAATTACTCGTTTAGTTTCAGCGAAGTGTTCGCACCTGTCTCTGACTATCACTATGTCTTCAATCTATGCAAATGTCTACTCCCTAATCCGGAGCCTTATGTTTTACATGTTTGGTTACGTACATCCAGTCCACATTTTCGTCTCCCTCCCGTTATTATGTTATTATCCTATTATGTTTCCCCACCTGTTGTCTATTTGTTTAGCCCACCTTTTTCCCAGCCCCGCCTAGATTGTAACCTTCCCTCATGTATTCCCTCAGTCTCTGTGTATGCCCCGTAAGCCTAATTCTTGAGATTCCAGAAAGACACCCCTTCGCCTTTGATTTCCGCGCCTGCCTTACCCTCTTGTTTTGTTTGCCATTCTGATTTTCTGGTTTTTGATATTCTGCTTTGTTTACTGACTTCAATTTTTGCCTACGCCCTTTTGTACTTTCGCCTTTAGATTTTCTGGATTTTTTACCTTCTTTCCTGTTTTCTCGACCATTCTTTTGCCTTCTGTTTTTGTCTTTGTATTGGATCTCCTGGCTACGATTACGGACTAATAAACTACGATTTTGGATTATCCGTTGGTCTGTGTCTGGGTCCTCGGCACCGTACATAACAGGGAGGCTACTCGACAAGCAGATGGCAGTGTCATGCGCCTATGTTTGTGTAAGTAAATGCGGTTTCATTTTTTCTCCTGTGTGGGAATCTAGAAAGATATTCTAACAGATTAAGGCAGCTCCTTTATTTCATGGACAGTGAAAAAGCGATACAATTTCTTGGACGTCAGGTCCATTCAAACCAGTGTCTACTACCCTCAAACCAATGGGCTGGTGGAGCGGTTCAAGAAGATGCTGAAGACAATGATTCGTACACTTGTTTCCACTGATATCTGAAGTCCTGGTATTACTTGTGTCACCAGCATGCAAATTACTCACCAAGAGGCAAGTACCTTTTGAGGTTACATGGCATATAGGGAATGTAGACTATGAGGTTATTCGTTCTGATAGGGGAGGGAAAAGTCAGATCTACTATCTCAGTTGAGGTCATTCCTGGGGCTAGCTACTAATATGGACGATTTATTCTGTCTCGCTAGTCCCTTGACTCACTGACCTCACAAGTCAAAGCTTGGTGAATCCAACATTTCTTACCTTTTATATTTTTCATCTGATAATTGTCCTGTAGAATGGTATATTTTGTCTATACTAACTGCTTATGACAACAATATGTAATGAATGTCTCAAACTTTACATTGTAATGTTCCCAATAATGCATTTGCTGGCTAACTGATGGCAGATTAAGTGCATTAATCAGGCAATGGCCCGATTGCAACAATGAGCTCTCGAGTTCCAGTCCACCTTTTTATACTAATTATCCATATTGTATGTATATGAACTGAGCTCATAATAAGACGACAGAGCCACACAGTTAGACCATGTTAGTGGAACGTGGATATTGTTTGTTTGTATCTGTAATGTGGATAAATAAACCCTTTCTTTTTCTCTTACTAACAAGAAGTTAGGATATAGTTTTTTTCTTGAACACGGGACACAAGCCAACTGAAGTTTCACCTTATCACGAACATTGAAATCTACAGTCATTCAGTTCGCCACTGAATAGCGGGCCATACATATTAGAGTCTGAGTCTGGTCAGGTGGGTGAAGACAATGAAACAATCTGCATTGTGAGGGTAGGGTAAGACTTTAAGATTGGAAAGTCTTGGAAAAATCTTTTTTTAAAATCTGCAAAACTCAAATTAATAAATATACCATGTTAACTGCCCCATTCCTTAAAGGAAAACAATTATTAAGGAAAACAGAAAATTTAGTTTGATGAATTTGTCAATATTTCAGTGCTTAATACATAAGTATATTGTATATATATATATTGTAAAATACATTTCATTTTTCAGTTTTGTTTATAGTTTACTGGTACTCATTTTAAGACAATGCTGTTTGATTCATATTATTTGTTTTCTCATTTGGCTTCTTCTCCATATTCTTTGAATAAATCTAAATCTAAAACCAGGGTCACAAGGCAGCAATTTAAACTATCTGGCCCCAGTAACCTTTGAACCTTTATGACCTTTCATCTTTGAACTTTTGCATCAAATGCCCTTTGAATGGAAATGTAATATCCACCCATTCATTAGTTACCTCTCTAACCTCTTTCTCTTCAAGCCACTCAAAGGAACATGGTTCATGCATCTTTAACCTTTGAGCTCTGAACAGTAGGAAACCACTTGGAAGTAAAATAGTTTCTAGTTATTTCTAGGTTCCGTAAAAACAAATGATCAGATATGATGAAAACCTTGATTAAATCTGTGCTCATACAATGATGAAAAAAACAAAAGAATGTTTTAAAAGATGTTTTTACAGTTTTTAGAAGATTTTACAGTGATGCTGCAATTCATTAGAAAGGTTACATATAGATTATCTTACTGTATATACTTCATGGAAAATATGTTTATAATTACACAGGCTGTTGTTTGAAACTGTAGGAGAAAGGCTGTGCTAAAATATCTTAGAATGACCAGTGTCCAAATAGTTTTCCTCCACATCCTGGCAGGTCCAGATCATATCTATGTTCTTGAAGCAAGAGGTATGTCTCTGTTCACCCTACCCTCAGCATGTTTTGTCCTTGTTGTCCAATCTGAAAAACCTGAAATGGAAGGTTGGAAATTGGCCACATTCAGCAGAATGCCATAAATTAGTTTCCACTGTACACAGATAACATTTAATATATTCAAAAATCAAAAAAAAAAAAAAAAAAATGTATCTCCCAGCAGGATATGTTGTGTTTATAAAAACTGAACTATAAAGAAACACTGCTGAAATAGAAATAATCTGCGTTCAACTGTATCATGGGAATAGGGGAGAGCAGGGCATATTTTCACTCTCTTACATTTCTTGGGCGCAGTACATCACAGTGGAATACGTGTCATACCAAATGAAAGAATGAAGTCTCAGGCACATATTTTGTATTAATCTTCATATGTTATTTCAGGACAGAGTTATAGTCAGTTAAGTAGAGGGTGTGCATTTCTGACCACTTGACCCATTTTTTCAACAAATAAGAACACAACCAAATCACTGTGAATCTTTTTTATTTCATTTAAAATTTAGAACTAAATATAACAAAAGGAACATGGGGCTAGATCTAGGAGGTGCTTTGCCTCTGCAATTGCTGGTACCCCCATTATTGTCAGCAGTGAATATCCAAGTCCGCCAACAATCCCCATGACAAACAAGTACAGAACATCCCCTTTTCCCACATATCCTGTCACTAATCTCTACAACAAACTACAGCAGAACAGTGTGGAATGTGACAGGTGTAGTCTACTGACTAATATATCTGACAGAACTCACATTCACACTTCTGGCACATATAAATTGCCTGCCCTTGGGTAAAAGCATCAGTTTGATAGTCAGACCCAGCTAAAAGCCTGTCTTGTGTAGTCCAGGGATAGGACTGCTGCTTTAAACTATATGTATATACATAATAATCCACTTACAGTAACATTTGTACAATTATAAGAGGCCTAGGTGCTGATTTCACAACATCACAATGATTATTTTGCAAGTCAATTTATAGTGGGGAAAAACTTTAGTTGCAGCATAAAGTTATCAAAAGACACCCTCTCCTCTACTAAAAATATAATTTTGAACATTCAAACCTACATTGTATTTGGTCAATACTTCATGTTTTATACTCTTATAATGATTTTGTAATCTTTCGTAATCTTTTATCTATTTTTACATAGATAAAAATTACTTTCTCCTGGACAAGAGTCTCATAAGGTATGTGTACAAGAGACTTTGGACCAAAGCACCTGATTTCTTTCAGGGAAGCAACAAAGGGTGTTAGCTGACATTAACCTTTGAAACCCTATATTCAGATGAAATGACTGTTAAAAGGAAGTGCAAAGGTATTTCAGAGCCAGCAGGTGCAAATAGGGATAGGGAGAGATGGAACCTCACACTGGAACATGACCTTTGGACATAAATACAGGGTAGCTGGTTTAGTCTCAGAGGCTGGGAAGAAAAGTGGATTACTCATTAACAAGTTAAATGTGACTTTGTTTGGGCTGGTAACAATGGACAGGAAGCTGTGGTTGCCACTGTGAAGTAAGTATCAACAAACTGAGCCAAACATTACAGTGGTTAGGTTGTTCTGCACAAAAAGACATCATATGATACGTTGGTTTAGTGATGTTTCAAAGACTGACATTTTTATTTGTTGCTGTTCCAAAGCAAACGATCTTTATTTGTATATAGGTTCATTTACCATAAAGATAGAGGAATATCTAATGAATAAAAACCCCAACTGAGCCTGGAATATGGAAACAACTGGAAAATAGGAAAATGGTGGGATGCAGGAAAGAATAGCTCATTCATCAGATAGCTTATTAAACACAATTACGTGCATTTCTGTGTGTTTGATAACTTCAGTGTTCAGATGAAACTGAGTTCTTCAGGGAAAGCATTAAATGCTCAAGGAAGATGCATCTTTGGATCTTTCAGGTTAATGTGTTTGTATTAGTCCAGGCACACAAATGATTAAACCATTTGTATTGTAGAGTTACCCCTGTTATTTCAGGGGATAATCAATATGCACTGTTTATGTATGCACTTCATGCACAGTGAAGTTCACACAATAGAAATATGCCATTATGAGTGCCCAGGAATTGGCAGGAACACTGATGGAATCGTATTTAAGAAGAGGAGCTTCAAACAATGTATTGTATGTTACAAGAGACATGTTATTAATTTCTAATCTTCTAGAGGTATCCACATACTAACTTGTATGATATTAGTGCATAAACAGACTTCATCTCAATCATCTCAGTTTATATTTTACTATTAGTTAATTAATCAGTGTATTTCAGTATAGATTACATTTTTTTAGTGTTACTTAACCTGGTGTTTATTGTTATAAATTCCAACACAATTCAATCAGTTTCATGTTTTTATATAGTACATTAATGAATACATTCATATGGATATCCATATAAGAATGTTTGATGCTGCTTTCAGGTGACAGTTTATCTATTTATATAAAATAATTCTATATAAAATATTGTATGTTAAGTACATTATAATCCATTTTGAAAAACACATGATAGGTATAACAGGATTTAAAAATGAGTCACATAATTTAGTTTTATGGGTTAACATTAGGAATTCAGTGCTGGACCCATCATAATATTGTGAAGGATGCATTTTTGCATCAAGGTGCGACATAATGGGGAGTGCATTTTGTCTTCTTATTGTCCAGTGTTTATTTAGGTATTTCATTCTAAAATGAAAGTGAACACAACAGTGCTTTGCATTGGAATCGTAAAACAATTTTATTGACAATGATTTCACACTCTATATTAACTTACAGACACACACACACACACATACACACTATGAGGTTGAGGAATGGCGGAGAGCCAGGCGCAACTAAGGGTAATCCCTAGTAAGCGGGCACGCGAACGTGTCCGCCACTAAACCCCGGGAGGTCGAGGAAACAAAAAACAACTCGGAGACAGCTCCGATCAAATAAAGAAAATAGCCCCAAAAAACGGCTAATGAAAATAAAGCAACCCTTAAAAAGCAGGGCGAATACCACAACCAAAATGAGGGCTAAAAAGCGAGCCCTGTAACCCCGGACCGGGGATCCCCAAAATAAAAGTACAACCTAGTATAAAAGACTAGGTAAACAAAATAAACAACCGTGAGGAAGGTGTTCGCAGTGTACACACAACAAGCAGAACACCTTCCTTACCTTTTTCTTTTATTTTTTCTTTTAAATTCAAAACCCACAACCAGCACAATACCTGACTCCTTTGACAGTGAGTCTACCGTGTGCTTACCAGCTTGGTGGCAGAGCGAACAGTGACACCAAAGCGTCAACCAATGGTCAAGGAGGGCTTTAAATACCTTCTGGGGGTAGACACCCCGTTGACATTAATGAGCACCAGGTGAAAATAATAAACCACAACCGGTACTACCTCCCAACCCTGACACCCACACTGCCAAATGACTGAAGCTAAGCAGAGACTAAGTTGCTGCTGGAAGTGGTGTTGGTGGGCCACTAGGGAGTGATCTTCTCTTTGGTCAAAAAATATCCCCAATGCACCAGCGAAGTGATAGGGATACTGTGCTGTAGGAGACGCCATCTTTCAGATGAGAATTCAAACTAAGGTATTGACTTACTGCGGTCATTAAAGATCCCATGACACTCTTCACAAAGAGTAGGGGGTTCCCCAGCCTCCTGGCTAAATGGCAGTCATTGCTTCACCCATGGTGGGCGCTACACATTGGCGGTGGTTGAGGCGAGTTTCCCCCTCATCACTGTAAGCGCTTTGCGTATCTAGAAAAGCGCTATATAAATGTAATGACCTATCTTTTTAGAGTGGCCTAAGTTTCTTTCAAAAAGAACAGAAGTCATCTCTCCATCACTGTGAAAAATATGGAAAGCAGGTCAAGGAGGAATGTGTGTCGGGAAGGGACCGACCACAGCAAATCATGCAAATGTTGACCTGCCTCTTTGTGGTGCTTTATTCACTACCCATAAACGCATTGATCTTATTGACCTAATTTGTGCTCTTTGACTAATCCCAGAGTACTACACATGAGGTCTAGGAGGAACGTGCTTCTCTCCCCATCATTTGAATACGAGATATTTAAAAAAGAATCCCCAGGAAGAAAGGGTACAGACATATAGGCTGATTTCACAGTTTAACTAGAGATAACCTGATGGATATTATTTCCAAAGCTCACACTGCTTCTTTCGACATGATTCTGGTGCATTTCACTTGTATTAAAAACCTCATTAAATGTAGGCTCCTGCACAACAAAATCCACATAAAAGTCCAACACCTGCTCCTGACCAACAAGCATTCTTTGACATTCTTTGAAGTTTTTCTAAACTTTTTAATAACTCTTCACACAGTTAGCATTTACAACAAACCACAAATTATTTTTAATTGCTTTAACTTTGCTTTGAAAATTCTTCATTTTTTTTTTTTGTTTATGGAAATAGCACAATTTCCTTACTCTATTTAAAAACCGATACACGTTCAAAACCTAAAATACAGTTCAAATAAATAGCAGTGCGTTAAAAAAAGTTAATAAAGTGCAACTATTTTTTAATAGCTTTTAGTTCCATATTCCAAATGTGGTAGAAACATTACACATTCAATTCCAAATCAAAGCATTAACAAATTTTTATAAAGTCTGCGTTATTCTTTTACAGGAAGCAAAGAAAAGGTATATTAATCTGTTCAAAAAAATGGCAGTGTTGACATTTTTCTCTTCAAACTCAAACATTACAGTATAAACTGAATAAATCTTTCAAGATTTAACTTCGCTTTAAATTACTGAACTAATATTTAGTTGTGTTGGGAGACAGACGAATTTGTGTATTGGACCACTTCACATATGATAATGACCGCTATCAGTTTCCAGGTCCCCCCTCTGGGGATTTTCCACTGGACTCCAGGGGGGAGCGGGGCAAGGCCTCACAACCATTAAGGATTTGAATGGCCCAATCCGACGTGCTCGGGATAGGCGCAATTCCTTACCACCAATCAGAGGTTACACTTGCATTTGTAGACATATTTGAATATATGCAAATGTAACAGTATAAATACTCCAAAACACCATTGCTCTTTGGAACATTTTCCTGATTGTAATAAACTTTCCTGTTTTCTAATGACGAACATCGGATCTGCTTCTTCCTGTGACAACGGTCATCTTACTGGTTCCTGGTAAAACTTTGTTTTACTAACAGTTGCATAACCATAGTTTTTGATAATTGCTACACATCTGTGTTGCATCGAGTCAACCAACTTCTGGCACCAAGAAACAGGTATTTCAGCCCAGGATGAATGAACTACAAGTTTTCAATAGGGTTGAGGTTGGGGGATTGAGCTGGCCACTCCAATACCTCAATCCTTTTTGTCTGGAACCTCGCTTACTCGTGTGGTTGGGGTCCTTTTCTTGTTGAAACACCCATTTCAGGGCCATTTCCTCTTCGACATACAGCAACATAATCTCTTCAAGTATTTTTGATCCATGATCCCTGGTATACAAACCCAACACCTTAGTATGAAAAACATCCCCATACCATGATTTTTGCGCCACCATTGTAGGGCCCTCGCACGGGCCACCAAATAACATAGGGATTTTACTGTCTACGAAACCAGGGCGCCAAATAATGTAGTGTAGCAGTATAACTGCAAAAAGTAATCAGTCTCATAAAATTACTGTTATCAGAAATATCTAACCACAAATTTAGTATTTTAATTACCAATATCAATGGTTAAAACATACCGATAACCTGAAGGTTGGAAGTTCTTTGAAAGACTGCTTTAACTTGGCTCTCATGTCTATGTGACACCAAAACAGACACCAGGTTTAGTAAAATATATTTATTAAACAGACGTACAAACACAGAACATATATGAACTAACGGGAAGTAGGGTAAGTTAGTACGATATGTGTATGTGTGAGCGCATGCAAGCGTGCCTGTCCCTTGTACAAAGGAAAGGTGGGAGTAGCTAGCTTGGGTAAACTAGAGTTCTGGGTGCGTTAAAGAGTATTAGTGTTAGCTGTGAGAAGAGCGACTACTAGTGTAGTTTACTCTATATATGTGCGAAAGACGGCGAATAAATTCACATACATATACGGCTAACAGAATACATTCAAATGATAAGACAAAGCAAATATAGAAACACAGATTCACAATAACAGTTAAGACTAAACTAAACACTGGCTATGCCTGAATGTTCGTTGTCTTACTGAGTCCATACACATTGTTGGATCCAAAAGACGTGCTGTCCTTGTAGAAGCCACGATGGTGTTGTGAATGATGTCCTGAAGAGGTGCGCAAAGATGGGTGTTCCCGTCTCAGCCACACATTGTTGTCCAGTCCGTTTGGTTTCTGAAAAGATTTTCGCTGATCCTTTTTCCGGGTGCAAAAGTCTGTTGCTGTTGTTCGTTGGTGAGCTGATGTAGCGGTCCGCATACACCAGTTTCCACTCACAATAGGCCACTAAGTTACCGCGAGGTAAACTAGGTGTGTCCGTAGGCTTGGTGGTGTGCTGTGCAGAATTCAGCCTCTGTCTGAGTCTCGGAGCAGATGAGGTGAGGAGAATGGCCAAAAATGGTGCATCGAAAAGAAGTGAGAAGAAAAAAGGGGGCAATCCCGAGAACATGCCTTGCTCTTATATGGAGAAAGTTTATTGCACCCGCCATTGGCTGAAGCCAGCTAGATGTCATGCGGGGTGGACGTCGCGGAATTGTCCTGTGGGATTATGGGAAATGTGGTTCCTACACCATGCTTCACTGTCTTCACAGTGTACTGTGGCTTGAATTCAGCACCCGGGGGTCGTCTGACGTACTGTCAACGACCACTAGACCCAAAAAGAACAATTTTACTCTCATCAGTCCACAGAATGTTACGCTATCTCTCTTTGGGCCAATCGATATGTTCCTTGGCAAATTTTAACCAATTCTGCACATGCCATTTTTTCAACAATGGTGCTTTACGGGACTTCGATCAAATGTCTTCTGACTGTAACAGCACTTGTAGGCCATCTTTGATCTTTCTGGAGCTGATGAATGGCTGAATCTTTGCCATTCTGACTATTCTTTGGAGAGTTTTCTTCTGTGAGTTTTGGTTTTTTGTTGCCATTTTAAAGCATTTGAGATCAGTTTAGCTGAACATCCTATAATTTCCTGCACTTCTTTATACGTTTTCCCCTCGCCAATCAACTTTTTTATCAAATGACGTTGTTCCTCCAGAACGGCCCATTTTACTTAACAATTCAGAAGGAAATATATTTTATAACAATGTGTGATTTGCTTCCCTTCTTCCTTAATAAAGGACAATTAATGACACCTGTTTTTCAAAGAATTAATGAATTCTCTAATTAAACTCCAGACTACTATTATTTTGAACACGCCCCTTTCAATGAATGAATCAATTACTCAAAAAGCAGCATGCATGTCATAACAATTGGGTCTGTTGTTTTTCAATTACACTACTACATCTACAAGTAAATTACTTGCCATGCAGAAATATCACTACTACTAAAAGCAGTGGTTCATCAGGTTACTGATGTTGTACTGGTATTTTTTTAACATGACTGTAGGCAAAAATGAAAGTGAATAGTAATTTGCTAAGCCACACATACTATATTTAAATGTTTTCATAACCCTAAAAACAGTGCTGATTGAAGCTGAAGTGGATTGTGCTTCTGATTGTAAATTGGTTATTGAATAGAACAATCACAGCTGATTCAATTGAGACTTGCTCAGGTGTTGTGGGAATTTCAATTTCATCTTTGGAATAATTTTGTTCAAGATAAACCCAAGACGAAATGCAAGTGGGTGAAAGGGCTGGACAATGGAGGCGGAGAGGAGTACACATGGAGGATAAATGCTCGACATACAGTGTCACCGGGTCATTGCCAGGGATTGATCAGGCATGCTCTTTTCTCAGTGTACAGCAAAAGAAGACATTTACATCACTTTACTGCATAATTTCCATCACTTGTTTCTGTTGCATATAATGCGTTACATTCCATACAGTAAAGATGTGCCATTCTGTGTTGTAATGGAAAGTTTGTAAAAAATAAAAGTAAAAAACAAATGTATACATTGACTACAATTTCAACCAAAGTACTACTTAAACTAATTACAAAAACAAATGGAAAACTAGAGAGCACAACATTTACTACTGCAAAAATAGTGCATCTAGTGTAATGCCACTGAAATGAACTGTTGTTCCAAGTTGCATGAGTTATATGGTGAGTTTGGAAAAATGAACTCAGTTTTGAACAATGCTTGTTAGTAATTGTAAAAAAAACTGTAAATTAAACTGACAAAAGCCATCAAATAAATCCCTACAACACATTAGGAAATGCAGGCCATCATATAGCCTCCACTATTTGTTCCTGAATAACCAAAAAATATTGGATGAAGACTTCCTTTGACATATTCCATATCCTTTCAAAAGGAATATGGTAGGCTTGTTTTGTTCATATTTTGTTGAATCAAAGTATGGGGACAATGCTCAATGGTTGAAATGCTCAATCCCTTGAAATATACCCTCATCTTCATATGTCTGAATTCCCCACTAACAAATAACATAGTTGGCTCTGACCATGTTGACCTGTTCAAATTGTCATTCCATGAGCAAGGACATGGTCAACTAGAGTACAACCTATTGCCCTTTTTATGCATCCTGAGGTTATGATTGGTGTGTTATCCATGTTTCTTCTCACATAGAGAAGTAAATTGAGTGCAGGTTGTGATGACTTGAGTATATTGAATGTCAGTGATTCCTAAATTAGAACATGGTGCAACATGGTGCTTTATGAAGATATTTCTGCAGAGTGGGTGAATAGTGTTTATGGTTTAAAAAAATTAGTCTGTCCTTTTGGGAGGTGTTCTAATGGTTTGAAATGGGATGGAATGGTTTGGAATGTTTTGACTATAGAACCAGTTTTAGTGTATAAGTCATTGAGAGAAACTGTAACCCTCTTTCATTAAGCCCTCATCTTTTGAAAGGTACAGCTGTAATTACAGAACTGGAGTCTAATTAGAGCAAAGTTAATAATTACCCTACTGTGGTTGATTAGGTCATCATATCCATCATTGTCTCTCTTGAGACAAACATAAAGAAATGGTTGGCAAATAATGACAGTGTTTTTTTACTGTGTTTCTCTCAATCACTTACACACCAAAACTGGTTTTACCGGAAGCAAAACAAAACCAAACCATTACATAAGCTGCGTAAAGGAAAGAGTAATTTCTCAGAACTATGAACTATGAAGACTATTCACCAGTTTTCACACATGTTTAATGTCAAACTGCAATTGTCAACATGGTCAAAGCAAACAATGAGAAATTCAATTCTATTTCATAATTTATTTCAACTCGGTTCACCCGATTAGATTGTTGACGTTTTGAGATGAAGTCAGGACGTTCGGTTTCATGAAGGGATTTCACAATTTAGACAGGCTTGTAGCTGGGACAACAGTGTCATATGCACAAATCTGCAAAACCCTAGGTTTAAGGTTAAGTTTCAGGATAACATGTATGTAGCCAATAGAAACCACCTGGTGAAATCACTCAGACAGCAGAAATAAGCTCAGCTTTTGTAAGCGAGGTTCTTGTCGATGAATGAGGGAGCTTTGTAAGAAGAGCATTGTTTTCCCTGTTCTAGCGTTTTCTGTTTCCTGCCTTGTTTCTGTGTCTCTTGTCCTAGTTCGCTTTCCATAGTTATTTTTTCGCCTTTGTCTCGTTACCTGTTGTGTATGCCAAAAGTACTCCATCAGAGTGTGTATTCAGCACAGCTGACAACATTGTAAGCCACACACAATCTCTTTTGAAACCAGAGAAAATGTATATGCTCGTGTTTTTGTTGAGAAACCTAGAATAGAATATCTTTCGTTTATCTTGAGTTATAGCCCAAGATACCTTTTGCTTTCCGTTTTTTTAGTTCATTCACCATTCATTTAATTAATGAATTTATTAATTGCGTTGCCTAACTTGCCTATTTTGTTATTTAGCCTGTTTGGCTATACAAACTTGCACGGTGTTTCTGTTCATTCATTCTGCCTAAAAAAGCCACTAATAATTATTGTATACCTTTGTAATACCTACCCTATGTGTGAGAATAAGTTTTGGATCTTGAACTGTATTATCTTTTTTCTCTTCTCTTCTTATATTGTTCATTATAAAATATTACAAATGGCATTTGTTATCGCAGACGAATCCAGCCACCTCCTGGCAGGAGACTGTACAGCAGCCTCTAACTGCATTTGATACTGCTCCTGACATTTTTCTGCATGTAGATGTTTGTTTGGAGTGTTTATGAGATTTATGTTCCTTTAGCTGTATGTGTAATGAAATGTCTGTATCTTATAGAACAGCCTGGAAACCAGACCCACCAATAGGCCTTCTGCAGCTTTGCACACCACAGCTTCCTTGTAGAAAATGGTCATGAAAGAGCCATCTGTTACGTACGGTACTGAGGACCCAAAAGCAGACCAGAGGATAATCCAAAAACATTGTCTTTATTCAGTCCAAGGTCACAGCCAAGAGATCAAGTGACAACAGCCAAAACAAAAAGCAAATAAATGTTGGGATCGGTAAACAAGAAATCAGAAGGCAAAGGTACAAAAAGGCTAAGTCAACGTTGTAGCAAATAATCAAAACCAAATAATCAGAAGGGCAGACTAAACAAGAGGGGAGGGCAAGGCAAACACGAAAAACAAGGCAAAGGATTGCCGTAATGAATCTTGGCTCTGAGTTGCGACCAACGTTCTTACAATGAACACTGCGGAGACAGAGCTTTAAATACATGAGGGAAGGTGACAATCTAGGGGCTCAGGAGAAAGGTGGGCTAAACAAATGGAAAGCACATAATAGGATAATGATACAATAACAGGGGGAGACGACGATTAGGGAGTGGACATTTGCATAGCGTTGGAGACGTAGTGATAGTAAGAGACAGGTGTGAACACTGAAACTAAGCAAGTAATCAAGGATAGCATAGGAAGGCGGAGTTATAGAACAGCATGGAAAATAGGAGATAACGTTAGTCAGTTAGTTACGTGATTAAATCTAAACTACCCAAATTAAGTGAGTTAGTTAGTTAGACAGACAGTAAGTGTATTAATATGATTAGTACTGTACAATATCTAAATTAGTAGTTGTTAATAATAATAGTGCTTTACAACATTAACTAGTGAAAGAAGCCAGAAATAAGGAATGCAAGATTGGAAGGAACTACCGTAAATACCCAAATAGTGGAGCACGCAGATGGGGGAGTGACTCGGGCTCGTAAACATTCAGACACAGACATAACAGGGGATCACAAATGTAATAACTGTAATGGGAACAATAACCAGATATGCATGATAATTAATAAATAACATGAATAAACACTAAAACAGACAGAACAAACTCAGGAACATTACACCATCAGTATTTAACCAGTGCTGTTTCATTGTATCATTCCCTGCTGTTGTCAAGAGTGAATATTGTCAAGAGTATTAATTGTTGGTTCTCACCACAGAGGGCTTCCACGAGCGGCTCAGTCACTGCCTTTTCCTCTATATTTAAAGTCAAGAACTAATTCTGTGCCTTGGCACCATTTATAAGAGCTCTGTGTCATAAGGATTGTACCTTTTTAATTAGGGAACCAATTGGGCGAGGTGCAATAGAGGGGGGTGGGTGCTCTGTTAGCGCGTACATATACAATCTGATATCGCTTGGTCACTACCACCACTGTGATTGGAAAGATTAAGCCTTACTTGGGTAGTCTTGGGCAGTGGGCAATAGAATCAAGCAAGATTTGGCCTTTGTGTATTTTATGGGTTTTCTCCCTTCACTTGAGTGCAGTGGAGTATTGGTGACTATAATGGTGTGTAGCTTTTCTATTTATTTTAGTGTATAGATCCTTATTCCCGGATGTAGTGCCATACCATGTTGGAGTGCTGAGTCCGAATCCATTAAGTGTGCCATAGAAATAGATTTTCCTCTCGCTACTTGATTCATACTAGTACCTGATCTTAGTACTTTTATCCTTCTCCAAATTATCCCTGGTGGTCTATTTTGAATTATCCTTTTTGCAATGTGCATATATTTTTATACTCTGTGTCTATATTACAAATCATGTGCCCTTCTGTGAATTATGGATTTGAATTATTTCTGACCTGACTATGAACTTCAAAATAAAAGCCTTTCATACTTTTCTAAACATCAGCTACCATCTGCCTTCATTCAATTGAAACTGCTTGTGTAGGGTTTTGTTTTCCATGTATAATGGCTTACTTATCCTAATGTGTTTTACTTTCCCCCTGTATTTCCACAGTCATATAAGTAATCTTTTTTTGTTGAGGCCAGGGCTACCATTGGCACTGTTTTTAACAAAAACCTCGGGCCTGACCCAACCCAGAGCAAGAATACTTTTTCTTCCTTCTTACCTTTTATCTTTTTCTGTATTTATCCCTTATTTTAGTTTTGCTTCATTTTGTCTTAGATGTGTGTGGATGCAGTTGTGAAAAACTGTCATAAACTGTAAATGTAAGGGGTCAGCAAGGTGGTACTGTGTGTGACCTGTCAAGAGTGCCTTCCCGCCCAATGCATACTGGCATATCCTCCAGCTAAGTAGGAAAAGTTAAAGTTATAAAACTTATAAGATAAGTTTTCCAAGTATGGCATTTCATCCCTCCATCCATCCATTATCTTAACGCGCTTATCCTGAACTGGGTTGCAGGGGGGCTGGAGCCTATCCCAGCATACATTGGGTGAAAGGCAGGAATATACCCTGGACAGGTCGCCAGTCCATCTCAGGGCACACACACCATGCACTCACACACTCATACCTATGGGCAATTTAGACTCTCCAATCAGCTAACCTGCATGTCTTTGGACTCTGGGAGGAAACCGGAGTTCCACTGTCTTCTACTGTTTCCACTATTCCCTTTATTTAGAACCATAAAAACACGCTATATTAAAGTATTGTAAAAACAACTAAACAGTGAATCTATAGGTATCTTTTGTGTGGGCAATCTAAACTTACAGTATTCTTACAGTATTTCATGAAAAATGAGGAATTTGAACCAATGAGTTTGGAAGTGCAAGATTTCTTCAGAGACTTGAATGCACAATGCATGTTTTGAACAGGCAAACAGGCTGTGTTACAAGTGCTTACAATTATGAGCTCAAGCATGTGAAATTAAAAAGTGATTGTAAAAAAAACTGTAACATCAAATCAGAATGGGGGAAAAATGAGATTTTAGTGATTTTGACTGTGGCATGATTATTGATGCCAGACAGGCTGGTTTGAGTATTTCTGTAACTAGTTCTGTACACATGAAGAGAGTTCAGAGTGGATAGGCTACAGCAGTAGAAGACAATAAGTGTAATAAATACCTATAATGTCACGTTTCAGGTCTGTCTCACCATGTTTTATGTTGATTTATGTTTATTCGTGTTGTCTTAGTCACGTAGTGTCTTATCATGTATTATGTTAGTCTAGGTTCGTCATGTTGTTTAGTTTATTTCTTTTTACGATTTATTT
This sequence comes from Conger conger, assembly GCF_963514075.1. NCBI lineage: Eukaryota > Metazoa > Chordata > Actinopteri > Anguilliformes > Congridae > Conger > Conger conger. Next base: position 39,568,607 of record NC_083766.1, read on the forward strand.
TCTCGTCATGTCTAGTTATGTTTCGTTACGATTATATTACCTGGTTATGTTGAGTGATTATCGTCTTAGTTTCGCTTTGTGTTATGTTTCGATTTATGTTTATTGTTACGTTAACTGGTCGTTGTTATGCATACACTTTTACATGTTTTTCCGCAAACCTTGCGTTCCGCCTTTTCTCTCTCTCTCTCTCTCTCATTCTGTCCTTCACTCCCCTTATGTTTCTATTTGTCTATTTACTAAAACTACTAACGCTAGATCAGGATTGGGTAGAAACTAACAAGACTAATCATGTGTTCATGTTACCTTACGTTTCTCGTGCATGTCATTTACTAATTTACTAATGCTAGGGCAGGATAGGTTTATTACTAACGATTACTAATCTCCTTGTTAAACTTGTCATCCATCGCACCTGTTTTCCATTTCCTTGCTACGCTCTAACTAATTGTCTACACATGTCTACACCTGCATTTATAGCCCAGTCGCGCAACTGTTCACTGCGAAATTGTCTGCCTCTGTTTACCACGCAACTCTTGAGCATTATTTACTGTTTGATTACACGTTACGATCCACGCCTGTTTACCGACCATTGTTTATTGATTTCTGTTTTGTGACCATCGTTTGTTTTTTGACTTCGTCCTTGCCTACCGTTTTTTTGTACTTTTGCTTCGCTGATTGTTTCATGGTTTCGACTCCCGCTTCGTCCACGACTACGCCTCTGCCTGCCGTCCGTCTGTTCATCTGCCCCGCTGACAGCTCTCCTGCTACCGGACCTCCCTGCACGTCTACCGACTACGAGTTTGCCTCTTCCCTCGGCACCGTGCTTTTTGTTTGTTTACTTTTTGTTTGGCTGGATCTACGTGTATGGACTTTGCTTGTGTTGACTACTCTCCTGGGATTCGTCCCGAATAAAGCCCTGAGGGGTCTTTATATTACTATTGTTTCTGAGTCGTGCATTTTGGGTCCAACCCCCACGCACCCGTCTCATATAAAGTGCTCACTGAGTGCATATTCTGATACATGACACTGAATCAGTTAAACTGGAATCAGATAAATCACTTTAACCTTTTTATATTTTTGTGTGTGCATATATATATGTATGTGTGTGGGAGAGAGAGCAAGAGAGAGAGAGAGAGAGAGATATAAACTAATAACTTCATTTTGAAACATGATTGATATGCAACTGAAAAGCACTTGCTGAAAGTATTTGAATGTGTGTTCAAAGCATAAATAAAAAACTTCACCAGTACTACATACTACATATGAAAAACTAGACTCAAAAATGCCCTTTCTACATAAAAAAACTAAAATAATCTTAAAACCCAGCTCTCATGTGATGCATCTAGAATCAGATTTTCAATCATCAGAATGAGTCTTGCTGTTTGCAATTGGGGCTGCAATCCAATAAATAGACAGGCCATCTTATGTTAGGTGTAAGCAATCCAGAGGACAGAGAAAACAAAAGGTCAAGCAGCTTACTGTACCTTTCTTCCAGCCTGGCCAGCTCAGGATCCAACTACAGGTTACTGCAGTTTGTGCAGGGCTATTTACATTCAGTTGTCCTAATTTATCTTGATCCAATAATCAGAGACCAATCTGGAGTGTTTTAACTCTGGGCATTACTGAGTGTACAAAGGTCACATAATGTTGAACTCAAGTACTGTAAAACACCACCCAGCCTCAATACAAAAGCAGAAAGCAAATATAAATCTGGTTATGCACAGCAAATGTCAGACAGAAAAGATTGAGACACATGTGCAGCCTGCAACTCATCCTTGAAGTCAGCATAACATAATGTCATTACACCATTACTCAATTGACATATTAAATTGAGACAAAGGTCAGCATAGAAAGCATAACTGTTTTTTGTAGAGGGTGCTGAAAATTATATTCCCCCCCCCCCTTGTGCTTGTGAAGCAGCTACAGACAGCTATTCAAGAAAGGGAGAGAGATGCCAAAGTTTATGATGTTGTTTGGTGGTACTGACAATGAGGAGTCATCAGAGCCTATCATTCCAGCAACTAGAAAGAAAACAAAAATCATCTTGGCATTTTTCTATTCTGAAGACATTTTTTTGGGGTGTTTGCTAACTTTAATTTATTAAATGAAATAATAGATCTCATGCGCAGCAGTGGGAAACGATTGAAATAACATGTGCTTGTTTCAAAAAATCCGTTTGACGATACCCTTGCAAAAGAAATCTTTGATGACCGCTTATTGCCACTGATGTTACTGTAACGGGAGAAGAAGCACTGGGTATCAACACTTGTTGACAGGGGCCATCAAATATATGCATAAGAACTGACAAGGACTAGAACATTGATCCGAGCGCATTCCAGAAACTTCATTGTAGCATTTACTTTGTCTCCCAGAATTTGGCAATTGTCTATTGTTAAAATGTGCAGCATACACATGAAATATTCATACAAATCACCAGGACTTCACCCTTTTAGTTTTCTATTCTTCAAAACACTAGAAGAAACATGCAGAACTATGGCACAGCAACAGACCTACCTCTTTATTTAACGGCCATCCAATAAAATAACAGGATTTCATACAGGTTTTCTACTGGCAACATTGCAGGATATGTTTTTACAGCGCATGATCAGATAAAATAAACCTAAGTGTCTAATTAACCTCACCAAACACTTTAAGGTAGGTCGGGTTTGTTCAAATTGACCTGCCTGGTGGTAGTGTAGTTTCAGAGCATCATTTAGTAATTAGATACAGTGAGCATCATAATTAATTGGACAGTGACACATTTTCTTGTTATTTTGGTTCCGTACTCTAGCACTTTGAGCTTGAAAGGATACAATGAGCTTGAATTGCAGACTTTCAGCTTTAATTTCACATACATTTTTTTATTTTTAGCTTTAATTTTTTTCATACATATTGGATCAACTATTTAGAAATGACAGCACATTTTGTACATGGTCCCTGCCATGGTCTGTGAAGCCAATTCAACAAATACTTAAGGTAGTACAAGTATTTGATGAATTGGATTCACAGATGTATTTTGCAAGGCAGGTAATTCATTGTGTTGTTAATGAATGCAGAAAGAGCTGCTGATCTTGAATCCAGACTTTGCAATTTCGTTCGGACATTGTTGTTGGGGTGTGACAACATGAGGAAGACAGCATTGTCAATGCAAATGAAGCTGCCCATCATAAGTTTCTGAAATGCAAACTAATCAATCAGGAACATAGCAAAAACTCTGGGCATGCCCAAGTCAAGAGTTTGGTCCATTATTAACAAGAAAACAAAAGTCGAAAGAACACTGTAGTGGATGAACGGAGAAGAAAACCCCTCTGACAACAGCCCAACAGATCAAAAACACTCATGTGGATGCAGGTGTAGATGTGTCAAAGCCTACCATACATAGGAGACTACACCAGCAGGACTAAAAAGAGGGTACACTAGAGATGTTCACAAGTCATCAAATGCAAGTCCGAGTCAAGTCTCAAGTCTCTGAGCTAGAGTCCGAGTCAATTCCGAAGTCTTCAGAATGGTGCAGCCTAAACAACAGTATAGCTATAGAAATTCAGCACGATTCTTATGCAAATTGAAGATATAGAAACCAGAAGTGTAGAAGACATATTTTGTATATGACATTTCATTTATTTATTCATATCAATGAACTACCACGCCTGAGCCAACGTTTTGGCAAAGACTTTCTCAAGATGGCTGGAGAAAGGCTTGCCAAAACCTCAGGTGTGGTGTGGTAGGTAATTGATATATCAATAAATAAGATAAAATAAATAGCCATTGTATTTTTTAAGAACTCATGTGACATAATATAAGCATTATCATGGGCTGTAATAAAAGATGATGGTCAATAACAGAATAGGGACCGGTTACATGAACACAGATTAATCTTAATCCTGGACTAAATGCAGTTTTGTATGGATAATTTCCAATTAAATAACAGAATAGGGACCGGTTACATGAACACAGATTAATCTTAATCCTGGACTAAATGCAGTTTTGTATGGATAATTTCCAATTAAATTCAGTCTGGGACAAGGCTTAATCTGTATCTGCGACTCAAGAATAATAATTATAACTTCATTTGTAAACAAATTTACAAAGTGTTGAAATTTGAATCAGGTTGCAGTATTGGTTTATTAATACTCTTACTTTTTCATTTTAAAATGAAAGGTACCTGTTAAGCATTTACTTTAATCATTTTAAAAAATGTAATGAGGCTAGATATTGTTTATGCAATAAATCGGGAGCTTTGAGACTACATCTACATTATGCTATAGGAAAACCTTGAATCCTAAGGAAAGCCATTGCACTATTGCATAGTAAATTTATAAATCATTTCAAAACCACATGCAACTTCAGTACATTCCAGACTCGGGTTCTAGGGTAGCTTTTAATGTCAATCAATTACATCAATTACAAACAAGCTCTCTCGAAAATACAGTTCATATTTGTATGACACTGGAATACCAAACAATGTCCACACAACTAGTACATAACGTCAGCTAACAAGACATTCAAAATCACTTGCTGTACTGCTTGCATATCGATCTTAAAGATGATACTGAAAGGTTTTTAAAATAGTGCAACCCTTGATCAGGCTCCAGATCAAAATCCCATTACATGGCTGGTTTACTGAAAACGCAGCTGCTTGTGTGAATTACACTGACAATGAAAATTTACAGGAGCTTTCAAGCTAACGTGAAGAAGTTTGTTTTAAAGTTACTGTGGTTACGCTCATGGTTCTCTAGCTTGCCTAGCTTTTCAAGATCTACCATTTGAAATGCAAGCCAACGTCACTGCAACTTGGCAGTCAACAAAATAAGAAAATATGTGCTTCTGTTATGCTCATTACAGTGACACAAACATTATACTGAGTCTGAAACGCGTCATTTGGTCAACACAACAGTTTAGCCAAGTTACGTTGAACGCAACAGTGTGTAACCTAGACCACACTAAAGCGATCACTAAGGGTCTGAGTAACTAGGTCCGGGAGTAACCCGGTATTCCCCACTATCAGGTATTCAAATGAATGAATGCATGAGGAGACGGCGTACAAAAAGAATGCACTTTAATAGCTGGTGTATTTTGGTTGAAGTAGAAATATATATATGTATATATCAATAAATACTTTGTCAAGGTGGAAAAAGAGTTGTTGTCTGTCTCCTTGGTTATTTAACTCTGCCTTTTTTATGATTACGCTCTGCCTGTCCCACATGTAGCTGCCTGCCTGGATTTTGACCATTGCCTGTTTTTTGGGTTACGTTCTTGTCTGTCCCTTGTTAAATAAAGCCTGCCTTTTGCACGTTACCCCTGCGTCTGCTATTGGTTGCACTGTCCCCGATTCTTGACACCTTTCCGTATGAGTTGTCAAATGTCTGTTGAAATCTGACGTGGTTGCATGCATCTTTTATTTTAATTCTCCAAAATTCACTAGTTGCAATCATTTTGTTTGGTTTGAGTCTAGAGTTCACTGGCTTGAGTCCCCATCTCTGAAACTAGAAGATACAAGCTGGATCAGGATGAAGGAGCAAGGAACAGGAACTGGGAAATAATAATAAGAGAGCAAGACAGTGGAATTAAACATACAAAACACAAATCAGGTGGATGGGGCATGGTACACAAACAGGGCAAAACTCAAAACATGAAATGGAACATGGAACATGGACTCATAGAAATACATAGAAACAGGAACCAGGAAATTACTAGACAGAGACACGGGATGTGACACAATGAGAGCAACAAAGTGGTTTTTGACAGCCAAAAGGTTGAAAATCCTTGACTGGACGGGTCAAACACTGGGTGCACCGCAGACTTCAAGCAGTCATTGCATGCAAAGGATATGTGACCAAATATTAAAAATGATTACTTGATTCAACGTTATGTTAAACTGTCCAATATTTTTTGATGCCGAAAATGGGGGGGACTATATACAAAAGGTTCTATAATTAAACTCAAATTAAAGCTTGACAGTCTGCACTTCAACTTCATTGTCATTCAAACTCAGTGCTAGAGTACAGACCCAAAATAACAAAAAATGTGGCACTGTCCAATGAATTATGGTGCTCACTGTAGCTCTTCTCATCATTTATTCAGTAGCCTACTGCTGTAACGCCCACTGTTGTAGGCAGGTTTGTGTGTGTGTAGGTAGAATGCCAAGTGTTTCTATAAATGAATGTATAAGTGAATGTCTGGCTGAATGTAAGTGCCAATGCATGTACCGGGAAAATTACATCGCGAGTCTAGAATAATAGCAGCGTAACATTTAGCATCCTGATACTTGCATGTAGAGTGAGAAACAAATAAGAGAGGGCTACTTTGATAGCATATCATAGCAGATGTAAATAATGCTTACTATTGTACGCTGCAGCCGCATGCATATGATTCAGTGACTATGGCATCCTTAAATATTGATTGAAATGTCTCTGCATCTAAGACTGACAGCATTAACATTAACCTCATATTTTAGATCTGCCTAGATTTAGATTTGCATACCGTGCTTTTGAGCTGAAATGCATAGAGGAAGTTGAAATGCACTTTGAAATAATACTGTCAAGCCTAAACAATAAGGAATATGGTATACTCTATGTTGATAATGGGGTGCTTGTCATTTCAGCCAATAAAATCCATCAAACAGACAGACAAAATGTACAAATTCAGTTCAGCAAAATGTAAAAATAAATCAGTCCTTAGTCCTAAATTGTAATTATGTGAACATAATTAAGCCTTAAATTAATCCAATTTATTTTTGTGAAACAACAAATAAAAAGTCTTATACGTATTGGATTAATGCAATTGTCAGCACCCATTGTTTGTGATACTAAATAATGATCATAATACGGAACACAGAAACAAGCTAGGCACTGAAATACACTGCTCAAATAAAATCAAGGGAACACTAAATGGACACATCAGATCTTGATGAACGATTTATTCAAGTTTAAAATCTTTACTGATGTACATTGCGTAATTTGTTGAGAGCAAAATGACGTAACAACGGTCAAAGGAAACCAAAATCATCAACCCATTGAAGGCTGGATTCAAAATCACACCAAAAATCTAAGTAAAAAAGGTAAATCACAGGCTGATCCAACTTGTGTGAATTTTATCACGGCAACTCATCATGCAACTCAGTAGTGTGTATGGCCCCTGTGTGCCTGTACGCACTCCTGACAACGTCTGGGCATGCTCCTGATGAGTCGGCGGATGGGGTCCTGGGGGATCTCCTCCCAGACCTGGATCAGGACATCAGTGAGCTCCTGGACAGTCTGTGGTGGTACTTGGCAGCATCGGATGCACCGATTCATAACGTCTCATAGGTGCTCAATTGGATTTAGGTCAGGGGAAGGTGAGATCCAGTTAATGGCATCAATACCTTCTTCATCCAGGAACTGCCTACACACCCTGACCATATGAGGCCAGGCATTATACTGCACCAGGAGGAGCCCAGGGCCCACTGCACCAGCATAAGGTCTGACAATCGGTCTGAGGATTTCATACCGGTACCTAACAGCAGTCAGGGTACCATTGGCTATGTCATGGAGGTCTATGCAACCCTCGAAGGACATGCCTCCCCAGACCATCACTGACCCACCGCCAAACCGGTTATGCTGGATGATGTTACAGGTAGCATAACATTGACCACGGCGTCTCCAGACTCTTTCATGTCTGTCACATGTGCTCAGTGTGAACCTGCTCTCATCTGTGAAGAGAACAGGGCGCCAATGGCAGACCTGCCAATTCTGGTGGTATCTCGCAAATGCCAATCGAGCTGCACAGTGCTGGGCTGTGAGCACAGGTCCCACTAGAGGACGTCGGGCCCTCATGCCACCCTCATGGAGTCTGTTTCTGACAGTTTGGTCAGAAACATACACACCAGTAGCCTGCTGGAGGTCATTTTGTAGGGCTCTGGCAGTGCTCCTCCTGTTCCTTCTCACACAAAGGAGCAGATACCGGTCCTGCTGCCGGGTTGATGCCCTTCTATGGCCCTGTCCAACCCTCTTTGTGTAATGGCCGGTCTCCTGGTATCTCCTCCATGCTCTTGAGACTGCTGGGAGACACCCAAACCTTCTTGCGACCGCACGTATGGATGTGCCATCCTGGAGGAGCTGGACTACCTGTGCAACCTGACTGGGCTGCAGGTACCGCCTCCTGCTACCAGTAGTGACAAGGACACTAGCAGAACACAAAACTAGAGAAGAATCAGTCAGGAAGGATACGGAGAGAGCAATTGTCTGTGGCCACCACATGCAAAACCATTACCTTTTTGGGGGTTGTCTTGCTTTTGCATCTCCTTTGCACCTGTTGTCACTTTCATTTGCACCAAAGCAGGTGAAATTGATTCACAATCACTGTGCTTCCTAAGTGGTCAGATTGATATGACTTGGTGTTACACTGAGATGATTAAGTGTTCCCTTCATTTTTTTGAGCAGTGTACAATCTCCGGTGGTTCCATAACATGGTTCTTCATAGAGTATATCTCCCTGTCTGTACAGGCGGAATATACACTCACTGAGCACTTTATTAGGAACTTTTTTATAATACTTTGTTACACCTACTTATTCATGTGATTATCTAATCTGGGAATTGTGTGGCAGCAGTGCAACGCAAACAATCATGTAGATACGGGTCGGGAGCTTCAATTAATGTTCACATAACCATCAGAAATGTGATCTAAGTGACTTTGACCATGGAATGATTGTTGGTGGCAGACCAGGTGGTTTCAGTATCTCAGAAATTGCTGATCTCCTGGGATTTTGGCCAGTCTGTTCAAAGCTGACAGGAAGGTGACAGTAATGCAAATAACCACACATTTCAACAGTGGTATGCAGAAGAGCATCTCTGAACACACAATGTGTCATTTGTACCATTTACAGGTCAGGTTTGCTTTTGTTCACTTAGATATTAATTGTACAAGGCTTTTTGACCAGGGGTGCCCAGATATTTGCACACTACTGTACAGGCACATACCATCAAATCAGAGCATGATACACTTTCATCAAATTGGTGAGATGTTATTTGAAAGCTAAAAGAATTTTCTTATTAGCTAGGGAGAATTGTGAGTTGACAGGTTGACAGCTCAATGAGAACCATCTCACGATAATCATATGCTCTGTGACATCATTTTGCGAGCAAAGAAAAAAACGTGTAGCATTTAATACAACAGTACAGCATACAGCACAACCAACTATAGAGATGGCAGAGACAATAAAGCGGAATGCCAGATTTACTTATCTGCAAAATGACACTTGTAAAAGCTCAGTGATAACAAGGCTGCCCTCGTATGGGATCCTGAGCATTTAGATGCTAAGGGGTTAAGTTAGGGCTGTGTGATTTTTGTGGATTTCAGTGTAAAGTGAATAACCTTTGTGAATTATTTAGTTTATTGACCTCTGTTGGGATTTCATATGAAGGTCGTTCCCTCCTGGCAGAATGCGCACTGGCAGGTCTTTAGGTGACACAGGCAAGGTCGCATATCTCTCTCAAGTTAATAATATATTTGTCACACGCTGTGTATTAGGTGGCAACTCTGTGCCGTTCCTCCACTTGATTAGTGGCAACAATAAGGGTTGCCAAAGATGACAAAGTAGATATTGGCTTAAGGAGATATGTCAAATGTCGCCCAGCATCTCATTCCTCTGCACTGATTTCATTGTTCTGGGATGAAGGTTAAAGCAGCCATTGAACAAATAGAGAGCAAGGCCTCTAGGCAGCCTCAGAGAGCAGAATACTGGGTACAGTTCAACCTAATTGTTGTGTGAGAAATGATCGTTTCATGCTATGGAGCTGTGTGTGTTTGTGTGTACAGTTGAGCATGTGTGTGTGTGCTTTTATGTGGTTGGTGGAGGGGTGAAACAGGGGCTAATTCTTGACCCAGCCATCACAGATAAGAATCTAGAAAAGCCATGTAGTGTTATTAACTGTTCCATTTTGGCTCCATAAAGAGGCACTTTGTACGAAAGCTTGAATAAATACTAGATTTACGTTACAATAAATTACAGTAGGTTTTCAAATATCACGACTGCTGTATTATAATTTTCAGCTCTGGGGCTGCTTAAAATGTACACCCCACACCCTCCCAGGTGATTACAGACAAAAGCAGCACATTATCAATGTAATTATATAACTGGGAAACTCCTGCAACTAAATTGCACAGTTCTTGTTTAATGTCCAAGACGTATTATTCTTTCCTTTTATGAAAGTAGCTGACTGGAGTCAGGGGTCAGGATAATTGGTGGTGCTGAGTGACAGATTAGGTTGGAAGAGGATCACTGCCTACTCAATAGATGGCTGAAGCATGGCACCACATTGCTTTAAGTGCTGCTGATGATACCAGTAAAAATGGTGCCAGCGTTACATGACGGGTTAAATGTAATAATGCTGAAATTGGCATCACACTTGCTCTCTCTGTGTAATGTCACACAAAAAATAAATTCTAAAACCCAGTGGGAGACAATTTGTAGTCCCATTTAGAAATCCACGCTGCTGGTGCTTGTGAAAAAGCTACCCTGAGCCTGTGGGTGTGGTGGAGTGGGCAGTGTGGGTGAGTGAGAATGATGCTGGCAGAAGCACAAAAACACAAAAAGGAAGGTGACAGAGGAGATTTGTCAATGACTAAAATTCACTGGGTCTCATGCAAGAACCAGTTGTATGAACAGACTTGTATGAGTGATTGAAATCATGTATGCAAATGAAATGCAGATCACCTGAGGCTTGTTTCATGAAAGTTGTGACATGCGAGCTAAGATCTGCAAGATGTGACAGATTTCTCCTGCACTTCTTGGAGCGTTTCACAAAGAAATCACAATTGCAAGCCTCAAACGCGTGTCACAAGCATGTTCATGTAGGCAATCAGTAAATTGGCTATTGTTTTCATCCGCTTGTTTCCTTTTCTATCAAAGTTTTTCATTTGTGCACAGCATTAGCGCTCCTCAGCAAAGTGGGCTGGCCATGGGTGCCAGACGTCGATAAAGGGTATCCCAAGGGTAGAAAATGAATCTTGCTTCAGAAAAAAATATATTTAGCTACGTTGTAAAATAAAAATGTCATTTTAATGGTTTGTTTTATTTGAACTATTATGTCTACCTGATACACCTAATATCATAGCCTACGCTTTATAGCATTAGGTGTAATATCCAAATGAAACATAACACTGTCACCTAGACACCAGCCATTAGCAACATTAGTAACTTCTGTGACGAAGACCTAAATCAGTTGCTTCAAATGTAATTGTAGTCATCCCGAGACTCTACTAGGGTGAAGTTAGTCACTTGAGCAGAGGAGTAGAATAGAGGAGGGTCCTCAGGCCCTCGAGTCAGACATTTCTGTCCCACGCAGAACCGGGACATGGCTGCCCAATGGCCTCTTCCCCTGGATCCTCATACCCAGTGACGACCTCCTCCCCGGCTGCAGCAACTTTACAACCAATTTTACAATCATTTTGATAAATTTACCAAGCAAAATCAGGAACTATTGCAAAACTGGAAGATGGACTGGAGTAAAACAGCTTTTCAGGCATTCTGTCGAATTCTGATGGTGCAGTGGGTAGCACTACCGCCTCCCAGCAAGGAGGTCCTGGATTTGAATCCCGGTTGGCTGGGGCCTCTCTGTGGGGAGTTTGCATGTTCTCCCCGTGTTCCTGTGGGTTTCCTTCCACAGTCCAAAGACATGCAGGTTAGGCTGATTGGAGAGTCTAAATTGCCCGTGGCTATGAGTGTGTGAGTGAATGGTGTTTACCAAGGGTGTATTCCTGCCTTTTGCCCGATGTATGCTGGGAGAGGTTCCAGGTCCCCTGCGACCCTGTTCAGGGTAAGCAGGTTATGATAAAGGATGGGTGGATGAAACCAAGAGTTTGATCTGAAACTACTGGAGTTTTGCACTCTGTTATGCAGGTAAATCAGTAGTTAATCTTAACAAGTCTTTATTCTTGTCATAGTTGGTGTTCTCATAGGTAATTTCCTTAAGTTATTTGAAAAGTTGCTTTTAATTTCTTTGCTGGCTGAAGCTGAGAACCATTCTCACAGAACCACAAACTGACGCTGAAAATATGTGCTGTGCTGAAAGCTTTTTGGTTAGTGAAATACTTATTTTGGTTGGAAAGCGGCATTGGAATTCAGTGGACCCAGGGCCACTTAAGAAAGAGAAGAGTCTGGATAAAAACATCCAAATTTCTCTCAGAATGCAGACAACCATGGTGGAAAATCCAGCTATGGAGCCTATGTGACTCCATTCACGTGTGAGAGAGAGCAACATAATCTGTCCCTGATTCGTCCACAAAGTTATTTTCTAATAACACAATAATTTTTTGAAAATCGGTGCATGGGGAGGCACTGCAACTACATTTTCTGTGTTGCTTTGAATTTCGAATTTTAGTCTTGGAAGAAATAATAGCCTACAAGGGAATTATTTTTTAAATGAACACAAATGAGAGAGCTGTGCTGTGTACTGTGTGTGTGTGTGTCACAAGTCATCAAATGCAAGTCAGAGTCATGTCTGAAGTCTCTGAGCTAGAGTCTGAGTCAAGTCTCAAGTTTCCATTAAAAAATAAATAAATAAACACCTCCCGCCATATTTAAAAATGCATCCACCTAATTCTACATTCTTCCCTCCATTGGACTTACATGGCACTACATGTGGTGAAACTTCTGTAGGGTTGCATGAGCATATTCCGTTTTTTCTTTCCAACTTGCCATAGCAACATTGCCCAAAGTTAATTTTGATCGAGGGTCTGTTGTTTTTTTAATTTACTAATGGTTAAGGTTAGGATTTGGGGAGCTCCATCACAAGATCTTTTCAATAGCTTCTGACGATACAGGTTAGCTAAATATATGTTTCCTAGCTAGCCATGTGACCAACCAACCATAGGTGAAAAATTTTGCTTAACTCTACTGTTCAAACTAGCTAACGTTAAAGCATGATCGAAGACCGTTACTAGCTAGCTCTGCCTATATTGGTAGCTATGATAGCTAATCCATGTAATTAGTGTAGTGGTGGGCAGTGAAGGAGAATGAACAGAGAAGATGGCATGCCTCATGCCAGAATGTGCCTGCTGTTGATAGCTGCAAATCTGGAGATAACGTTACATTAAGGCAATGTCATTTTGTAAGCTTGGTGGTGACAACAAGTCTGCTGTTCTTGGTTTAATGTATATGCTTTATAGGACTAAATAACATAGCTAGCTAGCAATAAATTGTCATTATAGCTAAATTGTCCTATTTACATAGCTAGCTAGCTAATGCAATTAGCTAGTAATATTAATGTTACTTTACCACCAAGCCAATATAGACTAGCTAGCTAAGCATATGTATCCGGGTGCATAAATGTAAGGTTCAACCTAAAGTACGCCCAGTCACACAATATAACAGAGGTCCCCTCTACAGTTTGTTAATAACAAGACAGAGACGTGGTCTAAGTTAAATGCAATTACTTTATTAAATCAATTCTGATGCTGGAAGGCAATAATGAGGTTAAGACAAATGCTCATATTTGTATAAAAAATATATTTATTTTGAACATCAATTTTACCAGAATAAATAGAGATAAAGTAGACTGATGTAAAGGTTAAGGATGGTGGGTGAGGACGCTGATGGAATGGGGCATACTCACCTTCAGGGCTCCCAATGTGTAGTTACAACCCAGAGCCTTACTGCAAACAAGGCGATACTATATGTGATTCAGGTGCCATTAACACTTACACACTAACACGTGAGGAGGGTACCCCTATTGACTAACCCCGCCACCAATCAACACCGAGCCCACCATACAACAAGAGACAAGTCCTAGAAGTCCAAGGAATAACCTAACTACAGCCTACCTATACCAGTTGCTTCAATACATGAAAATAAAGAAAATAAAGAAAATAGAAAGTCCGCCTCTAAGAAGCTACACCAAGAAGACTCCAGGCACGGAGGTGTAATATAGGCTACACCCCACGCGCACCAGCCGCTGCGCACATTAGGTCGTCCGGCCAATAACTAGTCTATAGCCGTGCAACACGGGACACTAGCGAACGTACTCGACAGCAGGCGGGTTCCGCCTGCCTGACAAGCGCAACCAAACAAACTTCAAATAAAACAACACCGAGGCAAAACAGCAGTGACTATTGCACCTACAAAGTGAAGAAAGTCACCGTTAATCCGGTATGTTATAATTAAAATCCAATCAGAATACACATACAGCAAAACGGTACATTACCAAACAATCCATGGAATTCAAAGCTGCGTGAGTTGTTTATTGTTTATTGTTTATTAAAAGGATCCCCGTTAGCTTGTGCTATGGCACTAGCTATTCTTCCTGGGGTCCACACACAACAAATACATCAAAAATAAAATGAAAATAAAAATAAATAAATACATCAATACAGTAACATAAAAACAATTAAACAAAAGAGAATTCAATTATTGATACTTAATAAATACAAACCATACAAAAATAAATACAAAGAGAGATAGATTATTATAAACCCATTACACTATAAAGCAAAACATCTCCCAACAAATAAAACAACCTAAACCAATACAACAGGTGCCTTTTGAGTTTCTGTTTAAAGGCTATCTTGTTCTTCGCCTGGCGGACTGCTAGCGGCAAGTGATTCCAAATTGTAATGGCTCTGTAAAGAACTGTTCTTTTTAGGAAGTTGGTTTTTGGATTGGCCTGTAGAAGATGACCGTTGCCAGCATTTCTTGTATTGTGGCTATGAACATCTATACAAAAAACGAATTGTTCTTTCAAGAACTCAGGCTTATGTGTACAGATTGTATTCCTCAAGAATGTAACTACACTTGAGGCCAGCCTCTTTTCAACATTGAGCCACAATAGGCTAGAGTGCATCTTATCAATGCTTGTTCTAACAGAGCAGCCCAGAACAAGCCTAGCAGCCCTGTTCTGAGCAACTTGTAATTTTGATAGCTCTCTTTTTGAAGCTGAGGCCCATACAACTGAACAGTAATCCAGGTGGCATAAAATTAACGACTTTGAGACTTGTTCCAAGATATGGGATGGTACGTAAGGTACACATTGTCTTCTAGAATAAATTCCTGCACCCATTTTTTTAACAATTCTATTAATATGCTCTGACCATGACAAATGGTTATCCAGGATTAAACCAAGTAATTTTACATTCTCCGCTTGTTCTATAGGTTCACTAGATACATGTAGATCCAATTTTGGCTTTGATGCAAGTTTGTGCCTCGAACCAAACACAATACTCTTGGTCTTGGATATATTTAGAACCTAATCCAAGCATACACTATATCCAACTCCTTTGATAAAACTTGATTGAGTTCATTGCATGTAGTTGCGGCATAGTACATTGTAGAATCATCAGCATACATCGTAATGCAAGCATTATTTATAGCAGAAGGCAAATCATTTGTAAAAATAGAAAAGAGAAGTTGTCCAAGACAACTTCATTGTGGCACACCACACACTAGGCTGCTACTATTGGATAAGCTACCATTGTAGTATACCCTTTGTGTTCTAGCGGAAAGATAACTCTCAATCAAAGTGATAGCCGGTTGTGTGAAGCCATAACATCTGAGCTTTCCAATTAAAACCTCATGGTCAATGACATCAACTGCAGCACTAAAGTCTAACATAACTGCAGCCACTATCTTTGAGTTATCAATTTCTTTTTGCCAATCATCTGTCATTTGTGTAAGCGCAGTGCTGGTGGAATGGCCCTGTCTGTATGCATGTTGGTATTTAGTAGTTAGCCCATTAGAGGAAAAATAGTCTTGAATCTGAACATAAAGAATCCTTTCCATTACTTTGCTGAGCACCGGTAGAATACTTATAGGTCTGCTGTTAGCTCCACTGAATGTTAATTTAGCATCCTTAAGCAAAGGTATAATTTTACCCTCTTTCCACATCCTAGGACACACCCCAGATAGCAAACATCTATTCAATATATGACATATAGGTTCTGAAATATGATCAGCAGCTAGCTTTAGCATCTTGCTATCAAGGTTGTCAGTGCCTGCTGAGCCATAATCAGGAAGGGATTCCAACAACCTCCTAACCTCTCTCACTTCAACACATTCGAATTCAAATGTACAGTTTCTACCATTCATCATTTCATTACTTATCAATCTGAACACATTGGGATCAGTGCAGGACATTGTCTGCCTCAACTTATCAACCTTAGACAAGTTGAGGCAGATTTCTCAGGGACATTTGTGTAAATATGATCAATACATGTCGAAGAAGTATGTCCAACACTATTAGTCAGCACTCTTGTTGGCAAGGAAACAATTTGTGACAATTTGCAAGCTCCAATTAATGATGACAACTTTTTCTTCATAGAACAATTATCAGCTAGCCAGTCTATATTCATATCACCCAGCAAATAAATTTCGCTCTCTGTGTCGGCAACTCTGTCAATCATTTCACATAAATCGTTCAAATACTGAGCATTTGCTCCAGGGGGTCTATAGCAGCAGCCCAACAGTATTGGTTTCAAGTGAGGTAAATGTACTTGAACCCATAGTGCTTCAACATCATTAGACATAAATTCACTACACAATTTTGCAGGAAGATGACTTTGTATATAAATAGCCACTCCCCCACCATGTTTGTTTCTATCCTTCCTAAATAGAGAGTAACCTTCTAGTGATACCGCTGAGTCTCGAATCGAGGAATCTAAATGAGTTTCAGACAATGCCAGTATATGAATGGTATTAGCTTGTACAAGGTTATTCAGCTCATGTGTCTTGTTCCTGACACTACATATATTCACATTTGCAATCACTAAGCCCTTGTTTGCAAATTTTAAAGGCATCAAGTTCATGATTAAGAGTCAACATTAGCAAAGGCACACAGACCAGTGTGTAATGCGTTTGAGTTACGAACCCTCAGGCCTGGTTTGGTCTTCTCTTCTTCCCAGTCCTTGCCGGCTGTCAGTCCTTAGGCGTTGGGAGGCAGGATGGATTATAAGCTTGTCATAGCGCAGAAATGCCATTTCCCCTCGCTCTCTTGCGGCCTTCATCTTCGGTATGAGCTGTCTGCGTTTTTGACGAACAGCATCTGAATAGTCCTCATTGATGTACACTTTAGATCCTTTTAAATCCTTTGCTCTTTCCATGACCCACGCTTTGTCCTTGAATCTGAAGAATTTTGCGACGATTGGCCTCGCTCTCTCTCCTGTTGATCTTCCAGTCCGATGCACTCTCTCCAGCTCAATCTCCGTGATATTGAGCTTGTCGGCAAGGAGTTTACGCACCTTAGCCTCCGACTCAGCCCAGTTCTCATTGCTAGACTCTTGGATCCCGTCAATTACTATGTTGTTTCGTCTAGACTGGCCCTCCAGGTAGTCTAACTTCGGCAGGAATGAGCGGATGTTATCGGCAACGACCGTAACCTCTGAGTCAATCTTTAAAAGTTTCGACTTCCGTGTTTCGGAGAAGACTCCGCAAACAGACGCATCTTAATAAATGAATTAGAAGAGAATATAACATTACTGTCGATGAATGCCAAGTAATTACAGCTATAAAAATATAGCCCACCGACTGAAATCAGGGGACACAGCTAAATCGCGACAAATTACCCAACAGACAACGGACGGCAAGCTGCAACCAAAGCATTGTGTTAGTCTGCGGTGTTCCTAACTCACGGAATATTATCAAGGGGATAACAGAATAGATGTTCTCTTACCTCTCGTGGTAAGGCAGGCAGACATGAGGAGAGGATGAGACAGGAAACAGGAAATCAATCAGAGAGATCACAGGAAGAGAAAGGAAAAACATTTAAAAAGGTAGGGAGCCAAGAGATTGGTTCAACAGATGAGATCCTGCCGGTGCCCCTCCCCCCACCCCAATTCCTGCACCATTAGGGACAACAGCGAGTCCAACTCGCCTTGTCACACATAGAAGCATAGAGCTAGCAAGCTATCCCAACAAGACACACCGATAGACATTTGATAGCTAGAATAGCTACAGGCTAACCAGAGATGCAGTTTTTTGTGGTGTAAAGTATGTTACCCATTTATCCAGGGCAGGGGTGGTTCTAGGAATTTATTTACTGGGGTGGCCAAGGGCTGTCTGGGGGTGGCCACCATATCTCCTGGCTTCACGCGCAATAAATATTTTTGGTGGTTATTTATGTTTTTGTATTGTTTCACGTGTGAAAATACGACAAAACAATATGCATTACTAGGCTACTAAGACATAATTTATATAGGCTATAGGCTATGTACAGGAGGACATTAACAATGACAAATAAATAGGCTTTTGTCATCAAGACCCTTCTCTGAGCTCACTAACAAAAGTTAAGGCTATTCAGTGGACTAAAGCTCTAAGCAAACAAAGCTCTGAGCAAACAAACAAAAACAAATATCTTGACCATATTTAAGGCCTTTATTCATGGACCGTGTTCTGCAGAACAAACTACAAGGTAAAGAGCAATCCCTGCCATGGTCTGTAAACACGAAGTGACTGGATAAGTAACACATGCATCAGAGCTGATGAGAATGTGATTTTGAACAAAGTAATGATGTGTATTACCATCTTTTAGAGATTTATTATTATCTGACTATCTAGCTAGCTAGCTAATTTAACACTAATATTACACCACCTAACTAACTAGATATATGGATACATGTGAAGTGTTCAGAACCGTGTCAGCTCACAATTTTCCAAATAGCACCTGAAGCACAACTAGGTACTACAGTTTTGCACTCTGTTCAGCAGGCAAATATTAGTAAGGAGGGCAAGGTGGAGCCTTAGAATATAGACCATGTGTGCACATGAGCTTGCCAATACATTTCTCACAGAAAACGTAATTTGTCCACTTTTGTACTTCACAGAAGTGGTGATAAAACTTCCAAGAACTAAGTGCTAGTGTATGTACTGGTCCCCGGATGAGGTTAGTATGATGTAGTTAGCATAAGCGAATAGTGCAAACCCTTACAATTTGCTTTTTAATGGCACTTGGACATTCGAACGATAGAAATGAAAGTATTCGATTATGGTCAACGGCACAGACAATTTATGTAATAGCCTGTCCAGTTCATCGTCTCTCATTAGCAACAGTTTCCCCACCACACAGTAACATTTTTGAAAGTTAATACGATACAATGCATTGGACAACGTTCACTTCAGACACCTGTCTGAAGTTTAGGTAATGTTATGTTAGTTATGTAGTAATGTTAGCTACTACTAGCTCACTGTTCAAAGCCATTGCCAGCTAAGTCTTAGTAGTGTTCCGCTAACCAGAAAATGCATAAATGTAATACTATTAGTAGTGTGTGGTTTGTGAACGATTTGTTCCTTTTGAATGAATCCTTTTGGTGAACGAAAGGAACGGACTCATCTCCAATGTTGGATTTGTTTCTTGAGTTCATCTCTCTGTAAAAAAAGTTGGAATACTGCCATTCACTGAAACTGCAGCAACTCCTCCTATTTAACCGTTTCCACCAATGGGCTCTGTAGCCATTAGCAGTCAACGACAGCACTGAACCGCTTGAGCAAAACTTCTGCAGGGTTGCTCTCTGAGCCCCGCCCGTCGGGATGACTGAAACAGTCCAAGAAATGAATGCAATGCGGCAAGGACCCAATCAGTGAAGGAACTGGAATCAGTAAGTTGGAGTCGGACCCAGTCAGTGAAGGAACTGGAACAGGAACTTTTATTTAAAATGATATGCATAATGTAGCTACATACAAATGTACAAAATCAAAAATTGCATGATACTCTTCTTAGTGTACTTTTATTTTACAAAATTCCATCTCAGCAAGGCAGTACACAATTTATCCCACCTTGAAAAAAGATATCCCTAGATCTACAAGAAATCATGTTTTACAGCTGACGGCGATGTCTGAGGACAGAAGGGATGCGGATGGGAGAAAGGGACATTTTTATTTAGGCTTACCATTTAGCCTACAGAGAATTTGAAGGCGCTATTTTGCAAGGATTGTCGGATATGATTAACCCATGTATGGAAATATGGCTAATAAAATGATGACGGGTAGGCTACTGACTATGAGGATAAAGAGTGTAAAACGTCAAGCATCAAATCATGATTTTGGCTTCATTACAACCTGTTTGATCCAATAAATGAATACAGGGGTGTGAAGAAGTGTTTGCCCCCTTCCTGATTTCTTTTTTTTTTTTTTTTTTTTGGCATGTTTGTCACACTTAAATGTTTCAGATCCTCAAACAAATTTAAATATTAGTCAAAGGCAACACAAGTAAACACAAAATGCAGTTTAAATGAAGGTTCTTAAGGGAGAAAAAAAATCCAAACCTACATGGCCCTGTGTGAAAAAGTGATTGCCCCCTAAACCTAATAACTGGTTGGGCCACCTTTAGCAGCAACAACTGCAATCAAGCATTTGCGATAACTTGCAATGAGTCTTACAGCGCTGTGGAGGAATTTTGGCCCACTCATCTTTGCAGAATTGTTGTAATTCAGCCACATTGGAGGGTTTGAGCACGAACCGCCTTTAAGGTCATGCCACAGCATCTCAAAAGGATTCAGGTCAGGACCTTGTCTAGGCCACTCCAAAGTGGCCTAGTCAAAGTGTTTTTCTTCAGCCATTCAGAGGTGGACTTGCTGGTGTGTTTTGGATCATTGTCCTGCTGCAGAACCCAAGTTTGTTTCAGCTTGAGGTCACGAACAAATGGCCGGACATTCTCCTTCAGGATTCTTTGGTAGACAGCAGAATTCATGGTTCCATTTATCACAGCATGTCTTCCAGGTCCTGAAGTAGCAAAACAGCCCCAGACCATCACACTACCACCACCATATTTTACTGTTGGTATGATGTTCTTGCGGTGTTACTTTTACGCCAGATGTAATGGGACACACACCTTCCAAAAAGTTCAACTTTTGTCTCGTCAGACCGCAGAGTATTTTCCCAAAAGCCTTGGGGAACATCAAGATGTTTTCTGGCAAAATTGAGACGAGCCTTAATGTTCTTTTTGCTCAGCAGTGGTTTTCGTCTTGGAACTCTGCCATGCAGGCCATTTTTGCCCAGTCTTTTTCTTATGGTGGAGTCATGAACACTGACCTTAACTGAGGCAAGTGAGGCCTGCAGTTCTTTGGATGTTGTTGTGGGGTCTTTTGTGACCTCTTGGAGGAGTTGTCGCTGCGCTCTTGGGGTAATTTTGGTCGGCCAGCCACTCCTGGGAAGGTTCACCACTGTTCCATGTTTTCGCCATTTGTGGATAATGGCTCTCACTGTGGTTCGCTGGAGTCCCAAAGCTTTAGAAATGGCTTTATAACCTTTTCCAGACTGATAGAAAGTAATTGAGATCTTTCTCATTTGTTCCTGAATTTCTTTAGATCTCGGCATGATGTCTAGCTTTTGAGGATCATTTGGTCTACTTCACTTTGTCAGGCAGGTCCTATTTAAGTGATTTCTTGATTGAGAACAGGTGTGGCAGTAATCAGGCCTGGGTGTGGCTAGAGAAATTGAACTCAGGTTTGATAAACCACAGTTAAGTTATGTTTTAACAGGGGGGGGCAATCACTTTTTCACACAGGGCCATGTAGGTTTGGATTTTTTTTCTCCCTTAATAATAAAAACCTTCATTTAAAAACTGCATTTTGTGTTTACTTGTGTTGTCTTTGACTAATATTTAAATTTGTTTGATGATCTGAAACATTTAAGTGTGACAAACATGCAAAAAAAATAAGAAATCAGGAAGGGGGCAAACACTTTCACACCACTGTATGTGTATATATATATATATATATATATATATATATATATATATATATAAAAATAAATGTATACGTCATGGCAGGGAGGACAGAGGAACCAGAAGCAGACACAGGGGTGTGGAAAATGGCAGGTTAATTGGCAGATGGACAGAGAGCGTAATCTGTAATCCTGCCATTACCTCTCCCCATCTGGATCTCTCCATTTCCCTAGGGGATACCACACTTACGCCATCACCCAGTGCAAGGAACCTCGGCGTGGTGATGGACAGCAGACTGTCCCTCTCCGAGAACTTTGCGGCGGTGACCCGGTCATGCAGGTTCTTCCTGTACAACATACGGAGAATTCGCCCCTTTCTCACCCCTACTCGATCCAGCTCCTGGTCCAAGCGATGGTTCTGTCCCACCTGGACTACTGCAATTCCCTCTTGGCTGGCCTCCCAGCGTCCGCCATCAGACCCCTCCAACTTATCCAGAATGCAGCAGCTCCTCTGGTCTTCAACCTTCCCAAATACTCACGTCACCCCCCTGCTTACTTCCCTCCACTGGCTGCCTGTCATGGCTCGCATCAAATTCAAAACATTGGTGCTAGCCTTCCAAGTTACCTACAAAAAATCATCAGACCCTACACCCCTGCCAGACCTCTTTGTTCAGCCTCCACAGGCCGCTTGGCACCTCCCCCTCTCCGAACTTCCACCTCACGCTCACGACTACTGTCTGTTCTGGCTCCACGGTGGTGGAACGAACTCCCCGTTGAGGTCAGAACTGTAGAATATTTTCCCACCTTCAAGCGCAAACTGAAGACGCACCTCTTCAAACAGCACCTCTCCCCGTCCCCGTGGGCTCGGGACTCAAAACAGGACAAGGCGAACTAGCAAGGTGCAACTGAAAAGGACAGGTATAAATACAGACGGGAATGAGACAAACTCGGCGGGCATGGGAGTGAGGGCGGTCTAACAAAATAAACATCAGGTGAGACACATGAAAGGGTAATAGCACAATAACGGGGGAAATGAAAACACGGACTGGATTCACAAAGACACACATAATACAAACGCTTCCGGACTAGGGAGTAGATAATTGCACAGAATCAAGAGATACGGACAGACAGGTGTGAATACTTCGTTGAAACTAAGCAAGTAATCAGTGATAGAATAGGGAGGCGGAGTTACAGAACAGGATTGAAACTGGAGATGCGTTAGTAAGTTAGTTGCGTGATTTAAATTACAAATACCCCAAACTAGTGAATGTTAGTTTGTTAGTTTGACGAACATTAGTGGTGGAAGCGGTAGCTTCCTGAGTTTACCCCCACAAATTCCACCCCCCACCTAAAGATCATGCATACAAAGATCAAAACTTTGAAGGCTGATTTCACAAAACCACTTCTGTTGGACACACATATTTTAATAAGCCCCATCTCCAAAACGGATTGGCCAACCCCGACAAGTGATGCCTCATTTTGTAGCTCTGGTGTTATGTACGGCACTGAGGACCCAGACGCAGACCAGCGGATAATCCAAAAACGTGGTTTATTTGGTCCGATTTTGTAGCCAGGAGATCCAATACAAAGACAAAAACAGAAGGCAAAAGAATGATCGAGAAAACAGGCAAAAAAGGTAAAAAATCCAGAAAATCAATAGGCGAAGGTACAAAGGGGCAAAGGCAAAAACCGAAGTCAATAAAACAAAGCAGAATATCAAAAACCAGAAAATCAGAAGGGCAAACAAAACAAGAGGGTAAGGCAAGCTCGGAAATCAAAGGCGAAGGGGTGTCTTTTGGAATCTCAAGAAATAGGCTTATAGGTAATTCGGCACTATGACTGATCAATGTTCTGACACTGGTTCAAACAGAGACTGAGGTTTAAATACATGAGGGAAGGTGACAATCTAGGCGGGGCTGGGAAAAAGGTGGGCTAAACAAATAGACAACAGGTGGGGAAACATAATAGGGTAATAACATAACGGGAGGGAGACGAAAACGCAGACTGGATGCACGTAACCAAACATGTAAAACATGCGGCTCCGGATTATGGAGTAGACATTTGCATAGATTGAAGACGTAGTGATAGTCAGAGACAGGTGCGAACAATTCGCTGAAACCAAGCGAGTAATCAGGGATAGCATAGGGAGGCAGAGTTATAGAACAGTGCAGAAAAACTAAGATTGCGTTAGTGAATTATTTACGTGAATATTTCTAAACTACCCAATAAAAGTGAGTGTTAGTTAATTTAGAGACAGTGAGTGTATTAATTGGATTAGTACTGTACAATATCTAGATTAGTAGTAGTTAGTAAGTATAGTGCTTTACAACATTTAACTACCAAGAGAAGCAGGAAGTAAGAATTGCGAGTTTGGAAGGAATGTTGAAAACCGAAACTAACGTAAACACCCGAATAGTGAGACACGCAGACAGGGGAGTGACTAGGCTGGTAAACATTCAGACGCAGACATAACAGGGGATGACGAGAATTGTAATGGAAAACAATAACCAAGGACGTATGAAAAATGAATAAATTACAAGAATAAGCATAAATACACACAGGACAAATACAGAAACATTACATCTGGTCTTCTAGTTTCACATCAAATTAAAAGAAAAATGAGGTCTGCGCCATGTTACACCGTTTATGGCATTGTGTCACATTTGACAGGTAATAGTCTTAAACTACTGACAGTTCTCTTCTTTTTAAATTGTCAAATACTTATTATATTAGTCATTAATTAGCAGAGTTTATTCATGAGGCAAGTGGAATATGGTAAAAACCAATTGTAAAAGAAATATTGCAGATTTCAAATATATATATTCTGAAAACACAAGATATTGGTCAGGGCAACCACTGTTTATATAAATATGATTAGATTACCTTCCGGAGGTATAAGTCTGGAGGGCTTATAATTATACAATGTATGTACATTGTCATACATTGACATTCAATGCATGACAATGTAAAGAATAGATTATATAGGAATATGAACACCCATTTGTTTCAGTCAGTATACATTTCCATATCTTAATTTTAAATATACACATGTATTTCTAAATGTTAAAACTGTTTAATTTTATCTAGTCTTGAATAAAACACATGTAGGCTTTATTGTGAAGTGAAGTCATTTCTCTATCATTACGGATACTTCAATTCATATTTCACCCCAAAATAAGAATGTCTGTTCCCTTACCTTGAAAGTCACATATTGCATAGTAGATTCTGTACTGGTCTTAATCCAAAAATCAATGGAAAAAATATGAACCAGCTAATTTCAGCCAAAAACACTTTCCTAGCTTTAACATTCATTTGTAATTGAGTAAGTTATGTATGGAAAATTTTATTCATTTTGCCATTAGACTATTTTTAAGATAAGAAATCAGTTGATTTCAGTTGATTTAATGAGACTAATTATAACAGTCTGGGTTAAAGCAGTCTAACCAAGTTGCTAGGTGATGAACCCAGCATGTGTGTTCAGCCTGTCCCATATTTACCCAGCAGTGTGTTCAAAAACTACCCAATTTGGGTTCAACCCAGCCATTTTTAGAGTGCAGTTCTCATTAGCGCATGCTCATTTCCATATGTGAGGTATGGAAATGAATGAGGTGAGATTTCATGGTTATTTAGGAGAGTTTGTTGAATCTGACATAAAAAAAGAACATTTTGACAAGAATGCTAACATGTTCTTGTATAAGGCTCAATTATATTTACCCAACACTGGAGCTGCAGAAGAGGCTCCTAAAGAGCAGAATGGCCAGCAATCTGCTCAGTAGACTGGTTTAGGTGAAAAGCAAATTAAAGAATTAAGAACAGTGGTTACTTTGACAGCGAGTTTCAGGGGCAGCCGTGGTCCTTTCCATGTTCTCCTTAACCTGAATTGGGTTTTCTACTGGACATTTTTAGCTAGGATTGATGGCAAATTCCAAAATGAAGTGGGCATGGTAAGCGAAAAGGCAATACGTCACATGAAACAACTCAGTCAGGGTGGAGTCCTTTTGTAAATTCCAAACTTTCCCCAAGGATATGAAATTAAGCCCTCAACCAGATTAAATCAACATTTCCCCCCACCCATCCTCTAATTATGCACATTATGCTTGGTGCCAATGGCTTTTTTTGTGGGTTAGAAAAAGAAATCTGGTAATCATTCAAAGATTTTTTTCCCTCTTTTTAATGCAATGGCAAGCCAAGTCTACATTCGGGTGTTCTAAAGATTGATCCCATATACCCATGACATGGCTAATATTCTGAAACAAATAATTATCTTGCTAATATTAAACAGTCTACGGATAGGAGCAAATGCCGTTCAGCCATACTTTCCCAACTGTGATACAGAAGTGCAAAATTACCCTTAATGTAATGTAATATTGTATATTTATTTCATATTATTAAATCATTGTGAAATGTTAATTGAATGTTGTTGTAAGATGAAAACAAGCATTACAAAGCTGAATTTAAAGTATGGCAACAGGTGTAATAAAATAGGGAAAGGAACCATTGTTACAAGTAGTTAAATAATGGTAGCATGCACTTCATTTATTGACTGACATCAACGCTATACTGAAAGCCAAAAATCACTGCAAGCCACACTGCAGTTTCATGTGTGACCAACTCACAGAAATCCTACAAGAGATACAAAGACCCAGTCCTGCTGTAGCTCTAACCTAGTGTTGTGTAATGAAACCAATTCCTTGCTTGTACTTTCTTGTAATGGATGTACGTAGATGATTAGATTAGTGCACCCATACAACACAAACTGGTGGATCAGCACAGTGCGTGCTCTTGGTTGATGTCCATAAAAAAGCAGGGCTCTCACTAAATGAGTATTATAGGGCTATTGATCCCATGCATACAAATGGGAGGGAGCCTTTCATGGCCGGAATTGCAGACCCCAGACTCTATGACAGGGAAATCACTTTATGCCTCATCCGCATAAAAAGCAACAGTAAGATGTTCACATTCTCTGTGATTTAAAAATATATAGTGATCAATATATGTCAATAAATTAGAAATCCAAATTATGCCAGTCATTACAGTTTTTTTTATAATCACTTCAACCCTAATCTGCATGTGCTCGATTTTCAAAACCTTAGACACAACACTCAAAATGGTAAGCACTTGTAACACAACCCGTTCGCCTGTTCAAAACATGCATTTTACATTCATATCGTTGAAGAAATCTTGCACTTCCAAACTCATTGGTTCAAATTCCTCATTTTTCATGAAATACTATAGGTTGTTGTTTATGTCACGGCGGGGAGGACAGAGGAACCAGAAGCAGACACAGGGGTGTGGAAAATGGCAAGTTTACTCACAGGTGATGGGGCAGACAGAGCGTAGTCACAAAACAAGCCAAGGTCAAAATCCAGGGGGTCAGTCCAAACAGGCAGAGGTACAGAATTCCACAAAACACAAAGAATAGTCCAGGGAAGCGGGCAGGGGTCAAAACAGGGCAAGGGCAAGGGCAAGGGCAAGGGCAAGGGCAAGGGCAAGGGCAAGGGCAAGGGCAAGGGCAAGGGCAAGGGCAAGGGCAAGGGCAAAAGGAGGCTAGAACTTGGGGAAGGAATCAAGGGCTCAGGAACAGAAACAGGACAAGACGAACTAGCAGCGTGCAACTGAAAAGGACAGGTATAAATACACAGGGGAATGAGACAAACTAGGCGGGGCATGGGAGTGAGGGCGGTCTAACAAATAAACATCAGGTGAGACACATGAAAGGGTAATGGGACAATAACGAGGGGGAAACAAAAACGCGGACTGGAATCACAAAGACACACATGTAATACAAACGGCTCCGGACTAGGGAGTAGACAATTTGCAGAGAATCAGGAGATGCAGAGATACAGAGAGACAGGTGCGAATACTTCGCTGAAACTAAGCAAGTAATCAGTGATAGAATAGGGAGGTGGAGTTACAGAACAGAATTGAAACTGGAGATGCATTAGTAAGTTAGTTAAGTGCTTTAAATTACAAATACCCAAAACTAGTGAATGTTAGTTTGACAAACATATTAGTGTGTTAGTATAATTAGTACTGTACAAATTCTATGTTAGTTGGGATTAGTATATTAGTGCTATGTACAAACATGAAATGGAGAGAAAGCAGGAAGTAAGTAATGTAAGATTGGAAGGAAGACTGAACCCCGGAACTACCGTAAACACCCGAATAGTGGGGCACGCAGACAAGGGAGTGACTGGACTAGAAAACATTCAGACTCAGACATCACAGGGGAAGACGAGTGCAAAGTCTAACAAATATAAACAGAACCAGACATGAAATATGAAAAATAATAAATAAGAATAAATAATACTAAACAATGATACACTAACACACAGAACACAGGAACATAACAGTTTAGATCTCCCACACAAAAGATACCTATAGATTCACTATTTTTACTTATATATAAATACTTTACTATAGCATGAAAAAATACTTGATACATGTTTCAATATGGTCTTTTTGTGGTTCTAAATAAAGGGAATAGTGGAAACAGTAGAAGAGAGTGGAATCATTGAAAAAAAGTGAATTAAGTGCAAATATTTTTTAATAGCTTTTAGTTAAATATTTCAAATGTAGTGGAAACATTACACATTCAATTCCAAATCAAAGCATTAGCAAATTTTATCAAGTCTGTTATTTTTTTAAGGAAACAAATAAAAGGAATATTAATCTGTTCAAAAAAATGTCAGTGTTGACATTTTACTCTTCAAACTCTGTTCAGATTGTAGAAACAGAAGACATTTTTGAAGAATCAACTTCACTTTAAATTACTGAACTAAACTAAACATAACCATTGTTTTCATAACTGCTGCGTCGAGTCAACCAACTTCTGGCACCTAGAAACAGGTATTTTAGCCCAGGATTAACAAACTACATTCCACAATTCCTATGAATTTTTGAGTTTTGCTTCAGAAACTGCATTTTTAATGTCACCCCACAAGTTTTCAATAGGGTTGAGCTGGCCACTCCATCACCTCAATCCGTTTTAATCTGAAACCAAGATGTTGCTTGCTTACTCGTGTGTTTGTGTTCATTGTCTTGTTGAAACACCCATTTTAGGGGCATTTCCTCTTCGGCATACGGCAACATAATCTCTTCAAGTATTTTCATGTATTCAAACTGATCCCTGATCCCTGGTATGCGAACCCAACACCGCAGTATGAAAAACATCCGCATACCATGATTTTTGCGCCACCATGCTTCACTGTCTTCACTGTGTACTGTGGCTTGAATTCAGTACCCAGGGGTGTACTGTTGACGACCACTAGACCCAAAAATAACAATTTTACTCTCTTCAGTCCACAGAATGTTACGCAATTTCTCTTTGGGCCAATCGATGTGTTCCTTGGCAAATTTTATTTGATTCTTCACATGCCATTTTTTCAACAATGGTGCTTTACAGGGGCTTCTTGCTGATAGCTTAGTTTCGATCAAACGTCTTCTGACTGTAACAGCACATACAGGTAATTGTAGATCATATTTTATCTTTCTGGAGCTGATCAATGGCTGAATCTTTGCCATTCTGACTATTCTTCGATCCGTTTTAACAATGGTTGCTTGTTCTCTTCCTCTTGTTTTTCTTGCCATATTAAAGTATTTGAGATAGTTTTAGCTGAGCATCCTATGATTTGCTGTACTTTTTTTAATACATTTTCCCCTCTCCAATCAACTTTTTAATCAAATGACGTTGTTCCTCCGAACAATGTTTGGAACGGCCCATTTTACTTAGCAATTCAGAAGGAAATGTATTTTATAACAATGTGTGAAACATATTCTAATGAAGGACAATTAATGACACCTGTTGTTTCACAGAATTAATTAATAATCTAATGAAACTTCACACTGCTATTATTTTGAACACGCCCCTTTCAATGAATGAGTCAATTACTCAGAACAAGCAGCGTGCATGTTATGACAGTTGGGTCTGTTGTTGTTTTTTTAACAATTGCAAACATTTTTTTTTAAACTTTAGAAATTTTTTAGAACTTTTCACAGTTAGCGCAAGAGCACTGTAGGTGGACCAACCTGAATGGTTTTTTCATTGCTTTTACAAGGCTTAAGCACCAACAACTATACATTTATACAGTCCAATTTGAAAATCACCAACAGAAAATAGTGTATTGACTGTAATACCACTGGTTGTTAATGTTTTTTAGATCATTGTTCTATGATTGACACAAAAAAATCAAATATTGGTGCTTTTCCTTCACAGTGGTTTGGTAGTTTTGATCCATTTTGTGAATGAAATTAACTGACAAGCTGTTTGTTGGTAGAATGAAGAGTTGTATGAAGCATTTGTGAAAAACTGTAATCATAGCAATACAATTAAAGGTACAAAGTGGGAAGAAATCCTGAACAGTGAAAGATACTGTCCTCTACCAGGACAACCCCTCTACCTCTAAGATGAGAAACAAGGCCACCTCTCTGAAGGAGTGCTTATCTTCTGCCATTCCATTGACTACCTCCACCTCCTTTTCCTCCTCCTCTCATTGCTTGATGTCTGTTCTAACATCTGACTGCTCCAAGTTGTCACTATGTTGTTGCAGACGGATACACATCCTCACTCCTGCTCTTACCACTATGTAAAATCAACCATCAGTCATTTTACCACCAGCTCAAACATGCATTTCAAAAAAGGTTGAAAACCACATTGAGTGGTGATGCAATATTACACTCAATAATACTGTGGTAAAATCAATCCTGTTCCAAAGTAATTGGTGTCAATCGATTTATTTATCATAGAAATTCATGATCTAAACATGGAATGTTGTTACAAGTAATCTGTTTCCATAAAACTATGCTTTTGGAGTAATGTTACAATTACAACAGCATCAATTCTTCTAGGTATACTTGTACACAGTTTTTGAAGGAACTCGGCAGGTAGGTTGTTCCAAACATCTTGGAGAACTAGCCACAGTTCTTCTGTGGATTTACGCAGCCTCAAATGCTTCCGTCTCTTCATGTAATCCCAGACAGACTCGATGATGTTGAGATCAGGGCTCTGTGGGGGCCATACTATCACCTCCAGGACTCCTTGTTCTTCTTTATGCTGAAGATAGTTCTTAATGACATTGGCTGTATGTTAGGGGTCGTTGTCCTGCTGCAGAATACATTTGGGGCCAATCAGATGCCTCCCTGATGGTATTGCATGATGTGAAGTACAGGCAAGTATCTGCCTGTACTTCTCAGCATTGAGGAGACCATTAATTCTGACCAAATCCCCAACTCCATTTGTAGAAATGCAGCCCCAAACTTGCAAGGAACCTCCACCGTGCTTCACTGTTGCCTGCAGACCGCTCTCCAGCCCTTCGGTCAAACAAACTGCCTTCTGCTGCAGCCAAATATTTCACATTTTGACTCATCAGTCCAGAGAACCTGCTGCCATTTTTCTGCACCCCAGTTCCTGTGTTGAATCACTTGGCCTTCCACATCAGAGGTATGGCTTCATGAAGACCACTTCTGACCAGATTTCTCCACACAGTAGATGGGTGTACCTGGGTCCCACTGGTTTCTGCCAATTCTGAGCTGATGGCCCTGCTGGACATATTCCGATTGCGAAGGGAAGTAAACAAGATGTGTCTTTCAAGTTTCCTTGGCCGACCACTGTGCTTCAAGTTTCTTTGTGCTTCTTTAACAGAGACAGCACATCTGGAAACCCCTGTCTGCCTTGACATTTCTGCCTGGGAGAGACCTTGCTGATGCAGTATAACTACCTTGTGTCTTGTTGGTGTATGACTTCTGACATTAAACTGTCTTCAGCAACCTCACTTTGGAAGCAGAGTTTGGCTGTTCCTCACCCAGTTTTAACCCTCCTACACAGCTGTTTCTGTTTCACTTAATGATTGTGTTTCAACCTACATATTAAATTGATGAACATTAGCTCCTGTGGTATAACTGGTTAATCACACACCTGACTGTATGCCGACAAAATCCCTGACTTTATGCAAGTGTACCTAGAAGAATTGATGCTGGTTTGAAGGCAAAGGTTGGTCACACCAAATATTGATTTGATTTAGATTTTTCTTCTGTTCACTCACTTTGCATTTTGTTAATTGAGAAAAATAAACGATTAACATTTCTGTTTTTGAAAGAATTCTTACTTCACATCTGCCTAAAACATTTGCACAGCACTGTATATTGTATCCGAGCAATTGAAAAAAGTGTTTAGAGTTTTGAAAAAATGCATTTTGATTATCCGTTTAGAATTTTGTTTCTATAGTTTTGAAAGTGATTGTAAAAAAGTTACTGACTGACTGAGGCAAACTACAGTAGGATACTGCATTGTAATTTCAGACAAACTCTAAACAGACATACAGAGCAGTCTATAAGTATTTAGACAGTGGCACATTGTTTTTGTCATGTTTCATGCTTGTCACGTCATGTGTCAAGTTTTATTATTGTCTTAGTTATTTTATTATCATGTATTATGTTAGTCTAGTCTTGCCACGTTTTTGTTTTATTTCTTGTTACGTTTCATTTTCATGTCATGTTACGTTTCATGTTTAGTTCCTGTTACGATTTCTTAGTCTTGTCATGTCACGTTATATAGTTTATTCATGTCACAGTTTTGCAAACTTGTTATGTCACGATTTATGTTGTTTCATGTTACGTTGTTCCCTTCATTGTTTAGCATACACTTTTTTGTGTCTTTCTGCAAACCTTGCATTCATGCTTTCCTTCTCTCCCGCTGTCACTCACGCTTCCCTAATTGTTTCATTTTCCCTTATCTACTTACTAATCTACTAACATTAGGTCAGGATTGGGCAATACTAACATTGTAACCATGTGTTCATGTTACCTTACGTTTCTTGTGCATGTCATTTACTAATTTACTAACGCTAGGGCAGGATAGGTTTATTACTAACGATTACTAATTATCTTGTTAACTTGTCAATCCTCCACACCTGATTTCCATTCCCATGCTGATCTCAAGCTAATTGTCTGCACCTGTGTACACCTGCATATAAGCTCAGTTTCAGGTCATGTCTTGGCAAAATTGTTGGCTCCTGTTCGTCAGTGCACTTCTGAGTGGTTTTGTCAAGCCATTGTCTACCTGTTACAAGCCAAGCCTGTTTATTGACCAAAGATTATTGACTTCTGTTTTGTTGACCACTGCCTGCCTGTACCACAAACTCTTGCCTGCTATCTTTGTGCTTTTGCCCTGCGGAGTGGACTTCGGTCTTGACTTTGACTCCGAGCCTGCCTACCATCCGTTTGCACTTCTGCCACTCTTACTGGATTTTTTGCATGGTTTACCAATTTCGAGACTGCCTTCTCCCTCGGTACTGTACTTGGGTTTTTGGCTGGATTATCTGTGTATGAACTTTTCTTGTTTTTGACTACCCTCATTGGACAATCCCTTAAAGCCCTGACCGGAATTTACCACACCTTTGTTTGTCTGAGTCGTGCATTTTGAGTTCAAGCCCCACGCACCCATCTCAGTTTTGTTGATTTTGCTCTGTATTCCAGCAAACAGTTGAAATGAAACGTGGTTAAAGTGCAGATGAACGGCTATGATTTGAGCGTTTTTACATGTCCATAATTGATGAAACATGGAGGAATTGCAGCCCATTTTATACATGCTTGTGTATTTTCTAAGCTTTTTGAGCAGAGCACCAGGGTAAACTTCCCTGTTACACACAGTTCCCCTGGCATTTGTGGACACCTTTTTGGTTATTAGGGCACTCAACATGTCTGAGCTCAGGGATGCTCTCTACTCAGAGTTTTTGGTGGTAAGGCTAAAAATGCACTCACAGTTCATATTGCTGTGAAATATCATCAGTATGCCTAGCATCTCAGCGAAAAAACCAGGCGTCATCAGTGCAGTTGCTGAGCAGACTGTCCTCAAAGGTTGTAGTTTGATAAGAGCCTAAACTCATCCTCTACTTGATCTACACTACAAGCAGGGAAACTGGTTGATAAAAAGTGGAGTGCAAGTCGATTTAGCACAACAGCATGCCTCCAAGTCGAAAATGTATGACCATGTAATCGCCTGCAGAAGAAGTTAAGATCTGTATAGGTCTTCAACTCCAGCTTGCCCTGTCTTGTGATGTAGGCAAGTGTGTCCTGGCCAATAGACAGGTCCTCAGGTAACTGGTTTGCTCGTCTTTCATAAAGTGTAGGCATTTCATTCATCATGGTGATGTTACGACCCAGTCTAGGGTCAGGCCGTAACAGGGTAAAGGATAGAGTGATGGAGTGTAGAATGGGTAGGGGGAACAAAACGAACACTGCAGACCGACAAGTAACTCCGGTCCTGTCTGCCTAAACAAACCTAATATACCTCAGATTGTCTTCAAAAGCTTACCGGAAAGCAAGTTTCCTCCCAGGATCGTCTTCAAAAATAATAAAGGAAAAATAGCAAAGAAAAATAACAAAGAGTGTCCCGTTGGAAGGATGCAATCCAGCTGGAGACACTCTAACTTTACCGGAGCCACTATACGGCGAGCAGAAGGGCAAATCAAAGGCACAGTAAGGGTGGGCGAACAGGGTCGACCCAGAGCACTAGCGTTGGCAGCCTAAAAGAAACAAGCGGAAATTTCCGATCTTTGGCAAACCAGAAGTAAAACTAAGATAGATGTGCATCCAGCAAAGATGCAAACTGCAAATACAAATGATTACGACAGATGTCGTAACAGTGATCACACGCTCTTTCTGACAGAAATATAACAATACTCAATCTCAAGTTGCATTTTCAAAGGATGGATAGTAAGATCTGTATGTATGGCTCCTTTCTTTGAAGGATCTGGTTTCCAACATCAAAAATAAGGATGGCTCTTTTCAGAAGTCTGTGAGAAACTTGAGCACTTTCTCTGGTTTTGTTGGATCTTTATCTTCTTTTTCAGTAATTGCTACGTTTTTTCCCCACATTCCCTTTGCTTGATCAGGAACGGAGTTAAGTCAAACTCACATGCTTTAGGCTTCTCAGTAGGGTCAGGCTTGGACAGGTAATGTGTTTTCATGGAGGAGAAAGCAGAATCAAATTAGGTAGAGAATAGTGTGATTTTATAACCAATAAATGCAGATGGGGTCTTCTTAGATCCAGATGGGGGCTTGGGGAGGAACTTGAGGAAAAAGAGGATGACACCAGCTTGAGGATCTTTCTGAAATCTGTATCACACATTATCTGAATGTCATGCAGAGTTACCTTACTGCTCTTGTTGAGATAATAAAATATGGTGATGAGGTAATCTTCACTGTTAACACTGAGCTGCCTTGATGCCATCCCAGCAGCTAGGTGGATAAGATGACAGGCACAATCAACTAAGTATGTACAGTAGTGTGAAAAAGTGTTTGCCCCCTTCCTGATTTCTTATTTTTTTGCTTGTTTGTCACACTTAAATGTTTCAGATCAAACAAATTTAAATATTAGTCAAAGACAACACAAGTAAACACAAAATGCAGTTTTTAAATGAAGGTTTTTATTATTAAGGGAGAAAAAAAATCCAAACCTACATGGCCCTGTGTGAAAAAGTGATTGCCCCCTAAACCTAATAACTGGTTGGGCCACCCTTAGCAGCAACAACTGCAATCAAGCGTTTGCGATAACTTGCAATGAGTCTCTTACAGCGCTGTGGAGGAATTTTGGCCCCACATTGGAGGGTGTTCGAGCATGAACCGCCTTTTTAAGGTCATGCCACAGCATCTCAATAGGATTCAGGTCAGGACTTTGACTAGGCCACTCCAAAGTCTTCATTTCGTTTTTCTTCAGCCATTCAGAGGTGGACTTGCTGGTGTGTTTTGGATCATTGTCCTGCTGCAGAACCCAAGTTCGTTTCAGCTTGAGGTCACGAACAGATGGCCGGACATTCTCCTTCAGGATTTTTTGGTAGACAGCAGAATTCATGGTTCCATTTATCACAGCAAGTCTTCCAGGTCCTGAAGCAGCAAAACAGCCCCAGACCTTCACACTACCACCACCATATTTTACTGTTGGTATGATGTTCTTTTTCTGAAATGCGGTGTTACTTTTACGCCAGATGTAATGGGACACACACCTTCCAAAAAGTTCAACTTTTGTCTCGTTAGACCACAGAGTATTTTCCCAAAAGTCTTGGGGAATATCAAGATGTTTTCTGGCAAAATTGAGACGAGCCTTAATGTTCTTTTTGCTCAGCAGTGGTTTTCGCCTTGGAACTCTTCCATGCAGGCCATTTTCACCCAGTCTCTTTCTTATGGTGGAGTCATGAACACTGACCTTAACTGAGGCAAGTGAGGCCTGCAGTTCTTTGGATGTTGTTGTGGGGTCTTTTGTGACCTCTTGGATGAGTCGTCGCTGCGCTCTTGGGGTAATTTTGGTTGGCCAGCCACTCCTGGGAAGGTTCACCACTGTTCCATGTTTTCGCCATTTGTGGATAATGGCTCTCACTGTGGTTCGCTGGAGTCCCAAAGCTTTAGAAATGGCTTTATAACCTTTTCCAGACTGATAGATCTCAATTACTTTCTTTCTCATTTGTTCCTGAATTTCTTTAGATCTCGGCATGATGTCTAGCTTTTGAGGATCATTTGGTCTTCTTCACTTTGTCAGGCAGGTCCTATTTAAGTGATTTCTTGATTGAGAACAGGTGTGGCAGTAATCAGGCCTGGGTGTGGCTAGAGAAATTGAACTCAGGTTTGATAAACCACAGTTAAGTTATGTTTTAACAGGGGGGGCAATCACTTTTTCACACAGGGCCATGTAGGTTTGGATTTTTTTTCTCCCTTAATAATAAAAACCTTCATTTAAAAACTGCATTTTGTGTTTACTTGTGTTGTCTTTGACTAATACTTAAATTTGTTTGATGATCTGAAACATTTAAGTGTGACAAACATGCAAAAAAATAAGAAATCAGGAAGGGGGCAAACACTTTTTCACACCACTGTATTTCGATTTTGCTTCTTCAAAACACTCAGGAGCTTTTGATACTTCTTTCCATCCACATGACATTGGCAATCTAAATGGAAAACACAAACATCAGACACACACACACACACACACACACACAAATAAATACTATATTATTCAAACATTCCACAATCACAGCTTTCATTTGGGCTCATAACAGATCATTGGGCCTTAGATAATTAAGACTGAGGCTAGGCACATTAACACCACACCACATATGACAATACAGGTTTTTTCCTGGGTCCTGTTATGTACGGTTCCAGAGACCCAAACACAGACCAGGGAATATAAAAAAATCACAAGTTTATTTAATTCCGATATCAAAACCAGGTATTCAGAACACACAGTCCCAAATCGAGTTGCAGAAGAATAGTGAGCGTACAGTCCAAGGTCAAAACTCCAGATGAGCAGAAAGGCAAGGTACAAAAGGGCAAGGCAAGAGAGTAGTCGAACAAGAATGTAGAATGTTTGAATGTAGACCAAAAACCAAAAATCTGATAGCAAACAAATCAAAGGGGCAAGGCAAATTCTGAATGAGGCGCAGGGGTGTCGCAAGAATCTCATGAATAATAGACTTACCATAATATTACTTAATATTACGATCAACGTTCTGACAATGGAAACTACTGAGACTGGTGTTTAAATACCCGAGCCCCTGAACAAGGCCCTTAACCCTTCCTTTGTCCAGGGTAGGATTGTCTCCTGCTTAGTCTAATCAACTATACGTCGCTCTGGATAAGAGCGTCTGCCAAATGCCAATAATGTATTGTAAATACACTGAGGGATAAGACAAACTAGGTGGGGCATGGGAGTGAGGATGATCTAATAAATATACATGAAAGGGCAATAATCCAATAATGAGGGATGCATGAGGATGCGGACTGGACACACATAATACAAATACGGAGCTATAGAGCAGTATAGAAATAGAGATAAATTTAGTCTGTTAGTTTACGTGATTAAATTATAATTACCCTAAACTAGTGACTGTTAGGTAGTTAGTTAGTTAGTTAGACAGACAAATCAGTGTGTTTATATAATTAGTACTGTACAAAATTTATGTTAGTTGGTATTAGTAGGTTAGTGCTATCTACAAACACGAATGGAGAAAATCCAGGAAGTAAGAACAGCAAGACTTGTGCGAACCACCCGAATAGTGAATCAAAAAACTAAATAAAATGTTCATTTTTCCAAAGAAGGAGAAGAGGTAAGAGATAGGCAAACAATAATTTGTTAAAGCAGCCATATAATAAAATAATGTTATGAATGAATGACAGCAACAGCAAGAGATGTAATGTTGGACAGGCCACTGTTTCAAGACAAAAACATAACTAACGTTATTGCAGTAATGCAAGGTTAACTGGCTCTAGCTCTCCTAACCTTTTCCTCAGTCCATGGTATTGACAATCATTATGCTTCAGTAAGAGAAATCCAGATGCCACACTCAGAGTATTAACTAGTGTATTAACTAGTATACACTCATCGAGCACTTTATTAGGAACATTTTTACTTTATTACACCTACACATTCATGTGATTATCTTA
The DNA here is from genome assembly GCF_963514075.1 of Conger conger. NCBI lineage: Eukaryota > Metazoa > Chordata > Actinopteri > Anguilliformes > Congridae > Conger > Conger conger. The sequence continues at coordinate 39,606,655 of NC_083766.1, forward strand.
TCAGCCAATTGTGTGGCAGCATTGCAATGCGTACAATCATGTTGATATGGGTCAGGAGCAGAATGGGGGAGAAAATTTGATCCAAATGACTTTGACCATGGAATGATTGTTGGTGGCAGACAGGGTATCACAGAAAAGGCTGACCTCCCGGGATTTTCATGCACACTAGTCTCTAGAGTTTGCAAAGAATGGTTTTTGAAATTTTGAAATATGGCACGTGGTCTTTTTTTTTATATGAAAAGTGTCATGGTGGGAGGTAATTCTCACTGGTGCCACGAGAGGGCCGAGGATCATTGTTTCCACCTGTTCCTCGTTTACTCCAGGGGAATTACCTCCCTGGAGAGAATTTAAGACCAGCATGGACTAGTTTTCAGTGCTTTTGTGTTCAACCGTTCGCCCTTGGCACAAAGCCGGTAAAGCGCCCGGTAGACTCTAAACCTATACGAGACAAGTACGGTGCTGGTGGATAATTCTCTCATTGCTAAAAAAAGAGAAATATCTAAAAGGTAAGGAAGGCGTACAGCTGGAAGTGCTGTGTGTGCTGGCGCCTTCCTCAAGGGTTTTGTTTTTTCTTTTGGACTCGTGTGAGTCGATGGTAGAGGGACGTTGTCCCCAGTGTTGTATTTTGGTTTGCATTTTTGTCCCGAGCTGCGTCTCGAGGTTTTTATTTTCGTGCCTAGCTTTTCTCGCTAGGTTGTATTTTATTTTGGTTTTCACTTAGTGCCCAGCTATTTGGTACGGTACCAAAGTTATTGGTTCGCCCTGGTTATTAAGGGTTGTTTTACGTTCTCTAGCAGTTTTTGAGCTACTTTTCTGTTTGCGATTTCGAAGTTTGGTTTGTTTAATTTCTATTCCTCCCATTGTTCCGGGAGAAGTCCTGTCCCTAGCTGGGTATCCCTATTTCTGTTCTCCCTGGGATTTATTGACGAACACGTTCGCGTGTTGGTTAAAAAAGGTTCTACCCTTGGTCGCCCCTGGCTCTCCGCTTAGCTTCCCACTCTACAGAAAAGTGAATGCAATTGATATGGCAAAGTGGCAAAGTGCAAAACTATTTGCAATATCCAATGCTGTAAGAAAACAATTATTGCTTCGAACATCATTCAAAATAGTGGCTGGACAAAGGTGTGTTCTCACCTAGCTCTCCCTGTTATCTCAACCCGTCTATGTTCTGTGTTTGCATGTTTAATTCCATTTCTTAAACATTTTGATGTAACATGAAAATGAGAGCCGAGTCAAATTAGTCTTTCGAAGAACTTCCAAACTTAAGGTTATCTGAATATGTTTGACCATTAATATTGGTAACTTTCATTATTAATTAAATGTCCATATTTTTGGTTAAATATTTTAGATAATTGGATTTTTTTGTGAGCTTCTTTTTGCTTCTGCTCATTGGTCTTGTTATTTTCAGAAAGGTCAGCAGGAACGATGACTCCCCAAGCTTGTGTCAGTGGTTTACTTTAAACAGAGATTTGGTTTAGGCTTTTCTTTTCCATCTAGCAGGAGATGTTCCCGAACAGTTCAGGGTCACCGTGATCTCTGTCTGCAGGGTCCCTCCTCTGTTTATGTAGCATAATCTTGTCTCTGCTTTACTCAGTGCTGTTGCTTGAAGCCATCTCCGGCTGAACAGACCACAACACTGCCTCTGCCTTTTCTCCCATTTTGCTTTGTCCTTGTGCCGGTATCCACATTTGTTCATTTATTCAAGCCGTTTAACCAGTTATGAGAACTGTACCTCCTGAAAGCAGAACAGTTGGCAATTTGTACTCAGCTGCTCCAAAACATTTTTTTTAGCTTTTGAGAATGATCTACATGAGCTTCACATTACTTAAGATAATGCAATGTCTTCAATATACTAACTATTCATCTTGCAAATGATGTTGCAGTAGACATCAAATCTATACATTAAGTGATAAAAAGTATTTAAATATAAAATATAGAAATAAATAAAATCTGAAATGAAAGGCTGTACAATTTTCAACTCTCCAGCAACAGGATTGAAATGCAGGAATGAATACTCAGATCTGAGCCTGGTTTCTATCAAAATAAAATGAATCCATAAAATGATGGCTCCAGAACTTCACTGCTCAGTGAACAGGAGTTAAAAGAGGCAACAAACAAAAGGTTAGTTCAGTTAGATCTTGAGGTATTCACTTTAACAAAATCAGTTCTGCAAAAGTGGGAACTGCAAAAATCTTGGATATCTGAATCTGGAGAATATTTTATTCAATTATATTTCCTTCCTAATTGAATTTTTTCCACATTTGAGTTCAATGCGTGTTGTGTGTTATACAGTGGGGTGTGAAAATTTGGGCACCCCTGGTTTCGAATGTCTGTTACAATGAATGTGATCGAAAGCACACCTGAACTTGAAATGGTACGGAGTTAAACATGAGACCTTTCTGCAAATTTTAAAGCAAGATTGCTTTTTATATTATGAAAAAGGAAAAGGGCCCTGTGCAAAAGTTTAGGAACCCATTTGGATTATTATTTGTTACTTTTTAAAAAGATGATTGTTAAGGCCCAGACCCAGGTGATTTACTCATTAGGGCTTCAATGAGTCAGGTGAGTATAATTCTAGGGTTCAACGTTTTATGCTGAAGTAACTTCATGCCTTCTAAAGTATCCAACTGCGGTGGCTGTTCTGTCTGGTGTTAACAACCATGGGTTCCTCTAAATAGTTGTCCAAGGATTTCAGAATGAATATGCTTCATTTCCTCCAAAAAGGAGACAAGGCTACAAAAACCTACATGGCAGAGTTGCCAGAAAGAACAATGTCATTCCGGACTCTGGTCAAGAGAGGAATTACAGCAACAAACACCCTCAAACCACAGCACTGTCAGGTTCCGTGTTTTCACCATTTAGTTTTTTGTCAATGTGTGACACGTTTTGGTGTCTTAGTACCCTCTGTGCACACTGTAGTCACTCTGTCAGTTTGTTCATTCATTGTTATTCATTTCACCTGCGTTTTCACTTCCTGGTTGTTTCCTATACCTGATTGCCATTCCATCTTGTTATCTGTCTTATATAAACCCCTCTGTTTGTTCAGTTAGTCGCCAGATTGTTATGTGTCTATATCATACTCGCCAGCGTTTATACCTGTTTAATTTCTGTTATGACCTGTTTTGTCCCCGACTTCCGCATTTTGCTTTACCTGTCTGTCTTGTTTGGAACTGCAGTTAAATCGACCCGTTTTGGCTTTTCGACTTTCGTTTTCGGATTCTGTTTTTATCTGCTGTGCCCGTTTGTTCTCGACCCTTTGCCTGTGACCACAATCCTGTTTTGGATTATCCTTACTGTTCCTGTTTGCTGGCATATTGACCCATTGCTTGGACACTTAACCACAAACTGCCTTATCGCTGCTGATTCTGTTTGCTGGCTATAGACCCAAGCTTGTTTGACTCTCCTTGATTACAATAAAGACTTCATGTACTTCTGAAACCGTGTTCGGTTGTTCTAAATACCTGATGAGCACTGTTTATCCCTCCCTAAATCTCTGAATGCGCTGATGTTGAAACTCCTTCAGGTTTTGAAAAGTTGACAGTGATAAACGGGAATAGAACTTGCCATATTTTCGCCGAACAGGTGACTTGATAATGACTTCATGAAATGTTGACTTTATTGTGCTACAAAACACTTTATATTTTTGTCTTAAGTTTTAACTTTAACTAACCAACTATATTATGAGCAAGCAAGTTATTTGGCCATATAACTAGGTAGCTATATAACTAAGATGTAGCAAACTGTAACTTACAGTTTGAGACAAATACAGGTGTAGCTGAACACGCCCTGAGATTTGTCCCTAACACGACACATAGGTCTCATTTTCTTTGGTTTAACCACAGGATATGTAGGATCTAAGGATCGCTTGCTAGACTCCACCATTGTCGATGGGTAAGGTTTATGCTTGTGCTGTGGCAATTAGAACCAATTTCCAACCAATGAGCTTGAATTATTGTACAACTGTGTAATGTTTTGGTACAGAGTCAGTCCATCAACTGCATATTTTGAAACCTGAATTTGAGGATTATAAACATAGACAGAGGGTGAGTCAACATGTCAGTGTGCCTTTTTCAATGATAGGAAGGGATTTACAATGGTCTTGTAGCAATGTTTTAACAAACAACTTACCCCTTGTACCTTTATGTGTTTGAAGTATGCAAAAGAACATTGAGATATAGCACCTATAGAAAATACAATAGAAATAGTTACTTTGTCATACAGCCTGAAATCAAAACAAAACAACTTTGTTTACAAATTTAGCCATACAACAAGCTAATGAAATTGAGACGGGTGCGTGGGGGGGTTGGACCCAAAATGCACGACTCAGATAACAGAGATGTGATAAAGTCCCGTCAGGGCTTTATTAAAGGAATGTCCAATGAGCGTAGTAGAAAACAAGCAAAGTTCATACATGTGAAATCCACGTGAAATCCAAAACCAAAGTACAATACCGAGGGAGAAGGCAGTCTCGTAATCGGTACACCATGCAAATAGTTCAGTAACCTAGGAACGGCTTTACAAAACCGCTCAAAAGTGACAAACAGGAGGCAACAATTTCAAAGATGTGACATGGAACTGAGCTTATATGCAGGTGTACACAGGTACATGAAGCATTTACAAGCTGTTATAGTTGCCTGAGGAGAAGTTACAAAGTACTAACTGACAGGGTTCCAAAACTTTTACACAGGGCCTTTTTCCTTTTTTATTATTTTGAAACTGTAAAACATTTAAATAAAAAGTAATCCTGTTTTAAAATCTGAATAAATGTGTAACGTTTAACGTTTAAATATTTTGAGGTCAGGTTCGCTTCTGTTCACTTAGATATTAATTCTAAAAGGCTTTTTGACCAGGGGTGCCCACATTTTTGCACACTACTATATGTCCTTTTTACTATATTTAGGGGGACCAATTCAACAAAACAGATTGTGGGTTAACTGTTTTAGCCTTTCAATAGGCTTTCAGTCTTTATTTTTTATTTTTGTGAACATACCACTCAGATAATAAAGATAAATATTTGCTACGTTATTTTATTTCAATAGCCATTCCTGGAACTTACTGGAAACAACACATTGCAATTCTCAATACTTGGAAGGGTTGTAGCTGTGGAGTATTTACGGGAAACTAATCCCATTAAAACTATTCCTCACAGGGTTGCAGGAAGTGAGAATTGTTATCTAATACACGCCTGGAATAATTAGGTTATTTCAGCCTTGCTTGTAGTTACTCAATAATTAGCCCGGTTCCAGATGGATTCTCATCAGGGTGTGTTGACCTTGAAGAAGCGCACACACAACTGACAACTAAAAACCCCCACAGAAGAAGCAAGGAAGCCTATTCACGTTCACGTCAGTTCCCCAGAGGTGGGCTATTCCGGTCCTGGAGGGCTGGTGAATATGCAGGTTTTTGTTTCCACAAGTTACCCTGGATAAATCAATTGGCTGTATATACCAACACTGGTTCAAACATAGGTTAGAACACAGTAAAATGTTTCATATTGTGACACAAGACCAGCCCTTTTCTGTCATTCATGTGCTTATCACGAAATGTAGGGAACATGTCAGATGGCATAAATGTTAGGGCTAATTAAAATGTTATGTCCTGAAGTTGCATGAAATCCAGGACCAGATATGGCCCTCCATGCCCACCTGGTCTAACCACTGTGGAAAGAGCTGTCAGGATATGCAGCTAAAAGTGTGAGTTTGAGGTAAAAAGATGTACATGACAGATCCTAATTTTAGCTTTTATTTCCCGGTAGTTGTTTAATAGGTTTGTTAAATAATTTAGAGACATATCACCTTTTGTATCCTCTTAGATTGATTGGTTAAACAATAAATAGTTCTGAATGTTAACTCTTGGTTTTAGCCTTGGGTTCTGCCTGTGAAGACGGTATTTGTGTTGTGAAAAGATGAGCCAACATGAAGACCAGAGAGCTGTCTTTGGGAGAAAAGCCATTCTGAAGCTTAGAAAAGAGGGCAAATCAGAATAGCTTGTACAACTTGGAATGTCCTGGAAAAGAAAAAAACCGCTGGTATACGGAACAACAAATATCAAACAGGGGCTTGCTTCAGAAAAGTTGCGATGTGCAAACTAAGATCTGCAAGTTGCAACAGATTTATCCTGCACTCTTTGGAGTGTTTCACAAAGAAATCGCAATTGCAAGCCTCAAACGCATGCCGCAAGCCATGTAGGCAATCAGTAAATCATCTGAAGTTTTTCATTTATGCACAACATTAGCACTCCTCAGCAAAGTGGGCTGGTCATGGATGCCAGACGCCAATATCCAAAGGGTGGAAAATTAATCTTGCATCAGATAAAAAAATATATATATATTTTTTAACATCTAAAAGCATACTCTGTACATGGCATAACATAGGCTACAACTTTTGTGATTTTATTTTATTGTTTTTACCAAGTGGTAGCCTACCCATTTCTACACACAAACATGTGTGCATTCTCTTTTTAAAAATTTGGTAGCCAATTGTACCTCGTCTGATTCAATTGGAGGTAGTCGTATTAGATGTACCACCCGTACCCCGTCCCTCGGCGGCCCGAATGAGAGCGACACGCCTTCTTCAAGCCGTCTCGTCTCGTGCCCGTTGCCGTGATTCCGAGGCGCCCGAGGTGCTTATTGTGCGGCGATCTAATAACCCTGCCAAGTCCCTCCCTCTGGAGCAGCGAGCCAATTATTGCTGCCCCACGTGAGCCGGCCAAACTTGGCTTTTGGCAGAACCGAGAATCAAACCCCGGTCCCCGGTGTGCAATTGCAGCAAACTGCAACTACAAGTCTGCTGCGTCTTAGCCTGTTGCGCCACCGCGGCTCCATGTGTGCATTCTCAATCAGTGCATTGATGGGAATTTGCACTGCAAACTACCAATTGCACAAAGGTCTTTTGGGAACCAAGAAGTGGGGAATTTCACTTGACTACTGTGCTGGACTCGGATAAATTCAGTTTTTACACGTTGGCACTTTACGGACGTATCTGGACGAAATGTGCTTACTCCATTCACTGAAAACCCCAAGAAAATGGTTGTTCGGAGCTGTCAACCTTAGAAAAAAAAAATGCCAAAAGTACTTTTTCTGAATGAAGTCACAGAGAGTAGAGGCTACTTTCCAGAAGTAAATGGTTTAAAATAATGAAAGTGTAGCCTAACATTTTAGGATGCAGATCTTAGAATAAATTGTATTGTTTCAGGAGTTTGTCTATAAAGCCTATCTGCGAGAGAGAAAATTGATTTTGCAAGAGATATGTAGTCGTCCCAGGTTTATTTGCGATTTGCAAATGACAAATTTCTGTGAAACGTGTTTTGATAAGATATTGCAGTGAAACACCCCTAATGAATATGCATTTCACGAAGACGACAATGGCAAACGCTGAAAAGAAGGCCAAGAAAAGGGATTTCAGCCATTTGATTGCCTCTGAAAAGCTACAGGTGTGGGAAATATCCTGATTGATTGTAAATGACGAACAGTTCTGCACAACGAATGTGATGATGACGATGATAATAATAATAATAATAATAATAATAATGATAATAATACACGTTATTTGTCTAGCACCATTGAAAACACAGTTACAAAATTAAGAGATAAAACGAACAAAAATCCATAACAATAAACATAAAACATAATATATGAATATGATAACAATATATGAAACTATGCACTCGTATCTGCCCGACTGACGCATTGTAAACGGCATCAGTGCAGCGTAATTTGTCCGACTGTTCACCATATTATTTATGAGAATACATTTAATAGCATGAAGTATTGTTTAACAATTCATCTACATATTTGAGGGATTATTTTACATTTATATTTATCATCCTAAATCATATATTTTGGGCACTCCAGGGAGCATCAATCAAACAGCTGTTTGTTTATTTGTTGTAAGAGAGGCTTTTATCCGTTTTTGCAAATTAACTCTTCATATATGATACGTGAGAGGTAATATTTCGATTTATTTTACACAGTGGTATCAATTTCATACCATTTCTCGCGTTTCATCCCATTGCCATCGGAGTCGCAGTTTCTAATTTCTCCAGTTAATGTGCGTACGCATGGGTCAGAGTTTCCGTGGAGGACCGCACATTTTCCCGTCAAGTTTGTTTTTTATAAATGCCAAAGTTTGCTTAGAAAGTGGCATACGCATTCTTTTGTGCATACGCAACGTTTATAAATGAGGCCCCAGATCTCCAAATTGTCTCCTCCTCTTGGCATTACTCCTGCCACACTAAATAAATAGGCACCTCTTGGCTGCGTCAGGAAAAAACAGTGGCATTAAACTGTTTTATGCCCATTGACATGGATCAGTTTTCTAAAATAGTTATGTTACATTACATTACATTACATTACAGGCATTTAGCAGACAGTCTTATCCAGAGCGACACATAACAAAGTGAAAATTGAACACGATGAGGACCCTTGAGGAAAGTACGGTTCCGAGTCCTAGCGTGACCATATAGATACAATTTGAACTCTTGAAGAATTCATCAACTTACCAACTGACATACCATGGTTGGTAGCTAGAATACCCAGAGTACAACAATACTATATATATATGTACCATTATAATCTATGGCATGCACAAGGCTTATCATGGTGATGAGGTAGGGAGGGAAAGGTGCAGCCTGAAGAGGTGCAGCCTTCAAATCAAGATTAAAAATACTCCTTTAAAATCAGGCATACAATCAGTTATAGCTTTGTGCGGTGGTTCTAGGGATGGGTGCTAGATGAGGCTAATGGTTACTTAGAAATCAACATGTGACCGGTGGCATCGAGTAGGCCTCAAAGGTGCCAGTGGGGTTAGCTACAACCTTAGTCGCTTAGTCGGAGGTACGTGTGGAACATGCTTTCTGTTCTGTGTATGAGACATTTTATTTGATGTAATAATACATTTTTGGGTTTTTCTCCCCTAAGGGAGTTGTTTACCTCATATGCTATTGGGGACTGGTTGATATATTTAATTCACTCTGTAAAGGGTCTTTGTGACAGTCTTCTGTGAAAAGCGCTATACACAATAAATTGAATTGGTTCGAAGCAATTGCACACCGAAGACTGGGGTTTGCACCCCAATCCTACCAGATCCAAATATGGACGACGCATAAGGGATTGGCAATAATTAGGCTGCTGCTCCAAGGGTGGGGGGAAGGACTAGGGACTAGGCAGTAGGGGTGATCCGAGTGCTCATTTTAGACAAGTACCTGTAACGATTATTTACTTTTTTCCGATCACGAGTGTTGTGTGAGTAATTGGATCATGATCTTTGGTCGGAGAATTGGCCTGCTTTAATTGGCTGCTGTACATAAGTTATGCGTAACACAAAGTTAACACTGTTTTGTGATAGGCCAGTTCCTCCCTGGTTCCCCTTAAATACTGCATGCTGCTATTCTCCTTACTTCCCTCTTGTGCATGTCAAGAGACTGCTGTGTGAACTTGTACTGCTCGTAGATTAAGGACGCAACTACTTAACTAGTATCTTGTCATAGTGTGACCAGAGGCAAGTTCAAGATCACAAACATTAGTGAACATATTCAAACTGTTTTCTGTTCCCCACAAATGTTAGCTAACAATTTTAAAAGGCAGCGCGCCGCAACATTTGACTTGACTATGCAGGGGCCAATGTTGGGCTAAGGACCTTGCTTATTGTAGTTACACTGAGGCTTAAACCACCAACCTTCTGGGTCTGCCAATCCATGTGATACAACCTGTCAAACAGCAGTGAAGTCAATTTATTCACTGATGTACTTACTCATCCAGGCATTCAGTCTGGCTATGACATCACCCCACTTTACTTTTCAGGTACCGTGAGACTGCTCAACTCGGACATTCAGTGGTCATGCAACCAAATTATAAGAGGAAGCAACAACATCTTTGTCCCAGATCCATTTGAAGGTGATACACTACAAACAAGTCAAATCTGGAATCTCTAAATGCCACTATTGTCTACTGCTATCCTGTCTCATCTGCAAAACCATGACACACTGGACAATAATCTTGATACATTGATACATGATACATACCAACATTTCACCACCAACAGCTCGTATTCCGTCCTAGCAACAAGATGAAGCCAAATATAGCCTGAAGGTATTTCAATACAGGAGAGAAAAACGCTGCTCACTCATCTAATGATATTTTTTCACTTTAGCCGTATTGGCCGGAGACAATATTAAATCAATATCATCACAGTATATACAGCTTGAAAGTGTTTATATTTGTATAAACTATTTTAAAATGTCATCGCTTTAGCGACAACAGTTCCTTATTTTGTAACATGGGCTGGAAAAACCTCACCTTCTATGCATTTTGGGAATCCACAAGCTACACAAATCAGGATAATGTCAGTGTCCTTTACACAAGAATCCAGTGAACAAAATGCATGATAGTTTATAATTCCAAAAACGTGCTAACTCAGAGAAACATCGATAGAATACCCACTGTTTCCTGAGAATTTATCCAGAGGAATTAGAATTTTTGTCCATTTCACGGTTGCATACGTATACGAAGGTACTTGTATATAGGAATATGATTATCTACATTTTGTATTGGCTCTCTGGAACACAATTAGCGCAACTATGAAGTTTTCTGACCAATCCCACTGTTATAATCACTGTTATCATGCATTATGAAATGATTATAATGTATTACAGTAACTGTCAGTATACTGTAAAGTGTTTTATTTCACTGGTACATCACATCATAAAGTAGCCAACCACTGTTCTACTTCCTCCACAGGTCCAAAAAAGATCTAATTTAACAATGCTCCAACTTCCATATGAGATTTAAAAGATTAATGTGTTTTATGATATATGGGCTAGTAGCATTAGTTTAAAATTGGCACTCTTTTATGCCAGGATATCTCTGCTATGTACAGGACAAAGGTTTCCATCTCAGCCCTTGAGAAGATAAAGACTTAATGAGTCCCACAAAAAAGCTATTGTAAAATAAAATGAAGCATAACAAGACTTTTATCACACATGTATCTGTGGTGTCCACATACTCTGTACCAGGCTACAGAGCGTCACAGTATGCTGTGTGGCTGTGAACGGAAATCTTTCCAATAGGGAGACTAGGAATTTATCAATTAGGAGACAAGGCCATAGATGCCTTGGTCATGAAGGGAAACACAAGCATCACTGTGAATAACTGTCTTTCCTCTAAATAGCTTTGGTAAGCTTCTTTTATAGCTTTTCCTAATTCATACTGTATAAAATAATGGTTAGTTTGCTTTTCTGTGCTTAATTAAAGTTGCCTGGTGCAATTGGGCTAACCAAGAGGACCAGAAGGTGGGGTTTGCACTTGCAATACACCAGACAAGCTTAGTAAAGCGCAGAAAAATATTTAATCCAAACCATTACTTAATTGACCCAGGTCTGGTATCTAACACTATTAATTTCACAATCAATAGAAAGCATAAAATCTTGGGTAAAAGTGTGCATCTCTTTTATCGTTGCAAAATGATAAAAAGTTCAACCAGCAAAAATACTCTGACACACTGTGACAATTTGCAGGGTTGGTTGTCACAAGGTATGGGGTTAGTTATATATTTTTAGTATATATTTTCATTTTGTAACACTCATAACAAAAAAGGCTATTCAGCATTTCAGCAAAACACAATCCACTTCCTGACTTTCTGGATTATTTTAAAAATATTTTTCTTCTGAGTAGATGGAGTAAACTGGCTAGATAAATACACTCAGTTAGGACTTTATTAGGCCGACCTGTACACCAGCTTGTTAGTGCAAATATTTAATCAGCCAATCATGTGGCAGCAACTAAAAGCATAAACGCATGCAGACATGGTTAAGTTGTTCAGCTGTTTTTCAGGAACAATCTCTAGAGTTTGCAGAGAATGGTAAGAAAAACAAAAAACATCCAATGAGAAGCAGTTCTGCAGGCAAAAACGCCTTGATAATGAGAGAGGTCAGAGGAGAAGGGCCAGACTGATCAAAGCTGACAGGAAGGTGACAGTAATACAAATATCCATACATTCCGACAGTGGAATGCAGAAGAGCATCTCTGAACATACATGCATTCAGTAGTGCCATATTTAGCCCAGTCTCATGGCAAATACACACAGCAAGAAGGTCCTGGGTTGGAATCCTGACCTGGGCCTTTCTGTGTCGAGTTTGTATGTTCTCCCCGTATCTATGTGGGTTTCTTCCGGGTTTCTTCCCACCACTAAGACATGTTAGGCTACTTGGGGAGGCATTAACAAGGCATTGCTGCAAAAGAACATGTGCGCTCAGTCAACTTACCCTATATAAATAAAGACTAATAAATAAATAAATACTTAGCTCTGAGCACTTTTTTGTTGAACGCAGATTATGTGCCCACAGGTACAGTATAATTGGTTTGTCACTCTGAGGGTGGGGAGATGAAATCTGTAGGATGTAGGATTGCCACATACAATAGTACCCTGATTGTACTCGCCTCATGGCTGCTCTCTAGATCACTAGATCTCTCTTGGACCGCCGGGGGATGGGGCCTTGTATGCAAGGTATCCTGGGCAATTGGGGAAAAAATTTGAAAAATCCAAGGAGGTCAGTAGTTTCTGGGATACTCAAACCACCCTGTCTGGCACCAACAATCATTCCATGGTCAAAGTCGCTTTGATCACATTTCTTCCCTATTCTAACATTTGGTCTGAACAACAGTGGAACCTCTTGACCACGTCAGCATGCTTTTATGCATTTAGTTGCTGTCACACGATTGGCTGATTAAATATTTGCATTAACAAGCTGGTGTACAGGTCTACCTAATAAATTGCTCACTGAGTGTATATACATACTGTATCTGCTTCTACACCTTTGTACAGAATGACATACAGTAGGCCTATATGAATGAAATCAAAGCAATATATACTCAACAATATATACTTTACTGCAGGATCTATCAATTAATCACACAAGTTGTATGCTCTGTACTCACACTTTATGGACAAGAGTGATACAAGATTTGTGATCCCAAACAGGACACATGGGCATGTTGGAAATAAAGCATGCTTTAGAAAAGTGCTAAATAAGTATATTGCCTCTAACTTTGATATGGAAAATTGTCAATACGCTATGCAGTGCACTACACTAAGATTATTAATTATTTGAGGTTTGAATTTTAAACAATCCGCCCAGTGGTGAGCACATTTTGTTTCACATACAGAAGACATTATCCAGGGCAAAGATCAGTCAGAGATCTTTGCTGATACACGTAGGTGGAGAGCAGGCTGATGTTTGCGTTAGGGCTTATCAATTTCAGGCATTCAGCAAATGCAAACATTTCACTTAAAACATTGTTTTTTTTGTGATTAATTTCCATAATTGTAGGTTCCCATTGCATTATCTGCATGGTCATCCAGGGAATCTGGTCACCCTACTGTGTCATTGTTATTTGTAAATCTGCCCATCTGGTTCAAGCACAGCATTATTTATTCATTCATTAACTGAAGGCACTTTTACACTGCCTACGCAATATGTATTGTTAATTTTGGCAAGGGAAAGTAATTTTTCAATTGTTCCTCAAAACTTCGAACAAAACCACTGGAGAAACTCCCCCCACCCCTACCATTGTGGAATGATTGGAGAAAATAGCTTTGGCTTCTTACAATTAACCTCAGGGGTTGTGCCTTTATCATGTGTTTTGTGTATTTCAGGGATGGCTATTTTAATTCCCTGCGATGCTGTTTTTACTGTGCTGAACTGTTGAATATTTAACAAAGGGCTGCTTCCAGGACCTCAAAAGCCAGTCAAGTCACCGTTTGAGTAATTAGCCACACTGTCATTGAGGGGCCAACACTAAAATGAATGCCAGCAGAAGTATGGCAAAATTAGTGCATGAAGAGTTGAACTGAGCCTACTGCACATTTAAAAGGTTGCTCAGGGCCAGTTCAGCTCTGCACTTTATTCATATTGACCTTATTCACAATTGAATTGTGTAATTTAATATTAAAAGTATTCTACCCCACTTTGATCTTTTCAGTTTTCAATTTTTTTAAATCATTTTGCAATGCTGAAAATTGTTTTTTTAAGTCAGTTTCATCAAAATGTTTTTAAAATGTAATGCTAAAAGCTTACAGCTAATGAGCCCAAGTATTTAGATACAGTGCATATGTGTGTGTGTGTGTGTGTGTGTGTATTTTGCCCCCGGTTCAGAGCAAAATACAAACCCCCCCCACCCCCAGCTCAGAGATATGGCAGCCATGTCAGCCTAATGTGGATTGAGGTCTGCAAGCTGCAGCAAACCTTCTCTGGGCCCCTTGACAGGCTTACAATCGCCCGTCACGCTTCACTTTGAGTGAAGGCTGATGATTGACATCATACCCTTCACAACAAATGTGGGTCACACAGGCAAGGGGAATTTCAGCAATGTTTAGACACAGATTCACTCCCATGGGACGGGATATTACTGAGAAATATCACACTTCAGGTACGTGTAGCCCCATTCCCCTGGCAAGTGAATGTCGAAAGCTCTCCTGATGGATATTTTTGTAACTAGGATCAGTCCTCAGTGAAAAAAAACCCACTGAAATTGAAGATTTCCACAAGGCACATTTTGTAATACAGTTAGAACAATAACTGGTATTGCCCACCAACCATGGACTAAGTTTTATTAATGAATCACAAGTGATTTTTCATTTTACTGGCCAGAATTATTTTTAAATGGCACTATTCATTAGGAACCCCATATTTTGGCTCATTAACCTTGGTGCCACTGTAGCTTTCTCTCTTCCAAGCTATCATAATCATACTATGAAGCTGTTTTTCTGTGGTTCCAAGGCTCTAGTGTCCTTACATTAATAAATGCTGTAGTACAATGAGGCTGACATCATAGTCCACATATTATGATACTCTTACACATACACAGATGAGCAACAACATTAAAACCACCTGCTTAAAGAACATAACCCCTTTGGTATGAGACCACCTAATTTTTAGGTGAGCAAAAGTATTGGAACAGAGAGTATTTAAGCAAATGAAAGTAAACAACTCTTGATATTTGGTGGAATATCCCTTGCTTGCAATAACTGCATCAAGCATGTGACCCATTGACATCATCAAACTGTTGCATTCTTCTTTTGTGATTCTTTTCCAGGCCTTTACTCCAGGCTTTGATTTCAGGGTTTTTTTCCCTTCAATCTACTCTTCAGGAGGTGAAATGCATGCTTGGGTTAAGGTCAGGTGATTGACTTGGTCAGTCTAAAACCTTCCACTTTTTCTCCCTAATGAAGTCCTCTGTTGTATCGGCAGTGTGTTTTGGCTCATTGTCTTGCTGCATGATGAAGTTCATCCCAATTATTTTGGACACATTTCTCTGTAAATTGGCAGACAGAATGTTTAGTAGACTTCTGAATTCATCCTGCTGCTACTATCATGAGTTACATCATCAATAAAGATTAGTGAGCCCACTCCAGAAGTTTCTTTCTTTTTCAGGACATTCCAATGCTTGTGCAATGGATTTCTAATTTTTTCTAAGTTTCAAAAAATTTCTCCCAAAGACAGCTCTCTGGTCTTCTTTGGGTATCTCTGGTTAACACAAATGCAGTCTTCACAGGCAAAACCCAAGGCTAAAACCAAGCGTAGACAATCAAAACTATGTATTGTTTAACCAATGAATCTAACAGGACACATCTACATCTAGGCAACAAGAAACACCTGTCAGTCTCATGTTCTGTGTTTTTCGTTGTCTCATTTTGGTCTACCCTTGGTGCTCACTGTAGTCTGTCAGTTAATTCATTCCCTGTCATTTGTTTCACCTGTCTCCCACTTTCTGATTGTTTCCACACCTGATTGTAATTCCCTTGTTGCCTACAGTCAGGTCCATAAATATTGGGACATCGACAATTCTCATCTTTTTGGCTCTATACACCACCACAATGGATTTGAAATGAAACGAACAAGATGTGCTTTAACTGCAGACTTTACATCCAAATCAGGTGAACGGTGTAGGAATTACAACAGTTTGTATATGTGCCTCCCACTTTTTAAGGGACCAAAAGTAATGGGACAAACTAGCAATCATAAATCAAACTTTCACTTTTTAATACTTGGTTGCAAATCCTTTGCAGTCAATTACAGCCTGAAGTCACAAATAGACATCACCAGACGCTGGGTTTCATCTCTGGTGATGCTCTGCCAGGCCTCTACTGCAACTGTCTTCAGTTCCTGCTTGTTCTTGGGGCATTTTCCCTTCAGTTTTGTCTTCAGCAAGTGAAATGCAATGTTCAATCGGATTCAGGTCAGGTGATTGGCCATTGCATAACATTCCACTTCTTTGCCTTAAACTCTTTGGTTGCTTTCGCAGTATGCTTTGGGTCATTGTCCATCTGCACTGTGAAGCGCCGTCCAATGAGTTCTGAAGCATTCGGCTGAATATGAGCAGATAATATTGCCCATCCTGCTGCTTTTGTCAGCAGTCACATCATCAATAAATACAAGGGAACCAGTTCCATTGGCAGCCATACATGCCCACGCCATTACACTACCACTACCATGCTTCACTGATGAGGTGGTATGTTTTGGATCATGAGCAGTTCGTTTCCTTCTCCATACTCTTCTCTTCCCATCATTCTGGTACAAGTTGATCTTTGTCTCATCTGTCCATAGGATGTTGTTCCAAAACTGTAAAGGCTTTTTTAGATGTTGTTTGGCAAACTCTAATCTGGTCTTCCTGTTTTTGAGGCTCACCAATGGTTTACATCTTGTGGTGAACCCTCTGTATTCACTCTGGTGAAGTCTTCTCTTGATTGTTGACTTTGACACACATACACCTACCTCCTGGAGAGTGTTCTTGATCTGGCCAACTGTTGTAAAGGGGTTTTTCTTCACCAGGGAAATAATTCTTCTGTCATCCACCACAGTTGTTTTCCGTGGTCTTCCGGGTCTTTTGGTGTTGCTTGGTCTTTTGGAAAGCGTTCTTTCTTTTTAAGAATGTTCCAAACAGTTGATTTGGCCACACCTAATGTTTTTGCTATCTCTCTGATGGGTTTGTTTTGATTTTTCAGCCTAATGATGGCTTGCTTAATGATGTAAATACCCTCAAATTAAAGCTGAAAGTCTGCAGTTAAAGCATATCTTGTTTGTTTCATTTCAAATCCATTGTGGTGGTGTATAGCGCCAAAAAGATGAGAATTGTGTCGATGTCCCAATATTTATGGACCTGACTGTATGTATAAAAACCCCTCTGTTTGTGCAGTTGGTTGCCAGATTGTCATGAGCTACAGAGATACTCTCCAGCGTTATTTTCTGATTGACTCCTGTCTTGACCTGTTTTGTTTTAGACCTCTGTCTCTTGATTTAACCTTTTGTTCTGATTTGACCCGGACTGTTTAACTATTCAGTTTTTGATTTTGGATTCTCCTTTTGTTTGGACTGCCCCCTGCCTGTTTGAACTATTCTGAAGTTAATAAAGACTTTAACATTAACTTCTGTGGTCTCGCACTTGGGTCCAGTGTTCTGATACCTGACATGTTACAATACTTTTCACCTAAAAAATGGGTTGTCTGATTTAAAAGGTTTTTAACAAATCTAGATAAAAATACCAGGAAATAAAAGCTGAAATTCGAATCATGTACATCTTTTGACCTCAAACTCAATTGTCTTGTGTATAGTGTATAGCAAAAACAAAGAAATTGGCCATGCTTTGACCAATTGGAGGGGACTGTAGTTATTTTATTATTATCTATTAATCAGATTTGTCCTGCCCATTTTATTAAAAGGTTTTTCAAATATATTTTACACAAACTTCACAATACTTACCTTAACACCCTGGAACAACAAATGGTTATGGCAAAAATACTGTCACTGACTGGACATATGCAACTCTCTGCTGGCTGGTCTTCTGACATCTGCCGCCAGACCCCTACAACTGATCCAGAATGCTGCGGCTCGTCTGGTATTCAACTTCCCCAGACACTCTCACGTCATCCCCCTGCTCACTGACCTCCACTGGCTGCCTGTTATGGCTCACATCAAATTTAAAACATTGGTGCTTGCATACCAGACAGTTAAGGGATCAGCCCCTGCATACATCCAAAACTTAATCGGACCCTTTATGCCTGCCAGACCTCTCCGCTCTGCTACCTCTGGACGGCTGGCACCTTCCCCTCGTCGCACCTGCACATCCCAGTCACGACCGCTGTCTGTTCTGGCCCCACAGTGGTGGAATGACCTTCCTATGGATGTCAGAACAGCAGAGTCCTTCACCACTGTTTTCATTTATGTGATTACTCTAGGACTTAGAACCGCAATTGCCTCTACAGTTTTCATTGCACTTGTCCCTGGTTATGTTTTGCACTTTTGTAACTTTCATATTGTACGTCGCTCTGGATAATAACATCTGCTAAATGGCTATAATGTAATGTAATACAAATGTTTTTTGTTTTTTTTATGAAGTAGAAAAATGCAGAAATAAAGCAGAAAAATGCTATCATAATCCCACTATGTAAAACTGGGGTATACAGACCTAAACACAGTCCTACTTATGCTAAAATATACAGCCTCTGTTTTGAAATAGGCCTCTGAACAAACTGTAACAGAGACAGGATGCAGCTGGGCTGCTCCTGTGGTTCCTAAAAGGGGAAATTTTAAGAGTACAAATGAGAGTGGGAGTCTGAACACATCATGCTGGTGGCGCCTTGTTTACACCTGGCTAAGCAGCTCCTTCCTGTGCTACTGTTTTTATCACACTGCAACCCGTAGGCAGTTAGACAAACATCAGCCAGCAAAAATGCATCTTTAACAAAATGAGGGTAAAGCAGTACGCATGTAGTTGTGAAATACCACAAACATGTGATACCAAGGTGAAAATTGGATTTAGAGTGAGAAACACCTGAGACCAATTAGTAACATTGGTCTCTTAATTCCTGCCAAAAAACTTAACTTCACATAGACCTTCATGTGTCCTTGGTGACACATGGGCACTGTTCGGAGGAAACCTGGGGTTAGGGTCAGCGATACAGAGACAGGCAGGATGCAGCGTACAAGGCAGTCATAAGACAACCCTTTTGGGAGAGGCTGGACTGAAAAGTCTGCTTCTGGCTGTGGCCCTCCTCTTGCTCTCTGAACTGCTGACGGGGCAGCTGGGAGGAAATGGTGCAATAAAGGCAAGAGCTAATGAAAGGTCGGGGAAGGTCAGGACTCTCAAATGCCTTTGAGGGAGGTTCATCCACTCCGAGGGTGAAATGTTTCACTCGCTGTTTCACTTGACGAAAGGGCGTCAAACGTAGGAGGGTCATTAGGAATGGCTGAGGTCCTAACCCCAGAGACCAGATTCTGGGAACGTTAGATGGGCTAAGGGTCAGCAAAGGTATGTAGGAGCTGGTACAGAGGGTGATCCCTCCCCCTCCTTTCTCTCACTCTTGTGGTTCTTGAAGATAGCTGAATTAGGCAGTTTCGCTTCCGCAACAAAATGCAACAAAAACTCTGGAACTGGAAGCAGTTTTCACCAGGTTTACATGTGAATGCTTATTTTCTCCAAACACAGCTGTTATATGGGTTCCTTTCTTATATGCAAACATAGACTGAACTATGATATGACAGGCCAGAGGGTGTAGTACAACTGTTTCATATAGAACAACATGTCCTGCCTGTCATGATGTAAACAAGAAGTCCTGAACAGCTCAAAATAAATAATCGATGGCATTTGACAAACCCCTGCTTCCAGAATCCCACAGAAAGAAATTAGGTGAGTCCATGAGAGGCCATTATGCTATCTCCTGGGCACAGGATAATTAACAAGATATAAACAAGATTAGGCAGTTAACTGGAGCAGGGCATGATTATCTAATCTAGTGTTCTGTTTGATGTTCAGCCCATCAAAAGATATATGAACAAAATGGATGTTTTCTCTTGCCCTGCCACTCATTTCACTACCTTGTGTACTGAAGTTATACTTTGGTACTAATATATGACATAAGCTAAAAGAAGTATGGATCAGAATTCATTTTCAATATGGTCTGGATCTAAAGTACTCAGACATATCAGTCCCCAAGTAAATGTATTTCAACTTTAATTCTGTGAACAATAAGTAGGAGAGGGCTTCATTTTTTATTGTTTGTGATTAACAAGCCTTAGAAGTATCACCAATTAGCCACGGAAATATTTGATCCATCCACTTTTTTTAAACATGTACACTGAAACATTGCATTTGTGTAGTTATTATGTTTTATGCAAGAATTAAAATGAATAAATTTGATATAAATGTAATTATATAATATATATATAAACAACTATTCCAGCAGTTTGTTTCAGCAGAAAATCAGCATTTTAATATTTCTATTCTTAAGAAGAAGGCTTTTCATGATATCAATCAACACTGAAGCATCACCCCAGCCCCCACCACCACAGGAACATTAATATAATGAACCTTGATTGTATTGCTTCATTTTTTTCTGAGATGAAAAAACAATCAAAGTGTAAACATTCAGATGTACACCATTAATCTGTTATTCTGGGGAAACCCATAGATTATCATGTAAATAATTACATTTATGTCTCATCATTCATTTCACTGATGAAAGTTTGTAACTGTCTTTTTCATCTACACAAAAGCTACAACAGCGCCCTCTGATGGGCTACTATACCTTACACAACACTGCTTTAAACTGCCAGATGGTAAGCCTACCAGTGGCAGCAAAGGTAATTTACAACAGTCTTTTTTTATTCTAGAAGCCAAAAATAATATACAAATTTATGTTATACCTAGCAAGACAAGCAGAGTAATTACAACTGCTGAGTTATCTTATTTTGTGTGGCCTCTATAGACACATCTGAATTACAAGAAGGAAATGTGATGGTTTGTGGCTGACAGGTCAATTACAGGACTTTTTTCCTGAAATTGGATTTTCTGAAGCATAGCTGATATGTTCTATGACTGTTATGTGGCCCATGTTAACACAATTTGGGCCTACTGTAGGATAAAGATTTAACAACTCTATAGCTTTGGATTCTTTTCCATTTTTTGCTGCATACTGTTTAAAAATGCAGACTAATTTTAGTGGATTGCTTTATTAATTCATATTCTAAATTCAGTAATGTTATCTTTAAATTATATGAAAACAAAATAATGTGTGCTATGCATGCAGCACATTGTATCTTACTCTCAGTCTAGGGATTCAAGTGAGATGCAATGCATCTGAGAGAAGATAAATGTCTGAGAATGACAAAATAGGCACATTCATTCAATGTCCTAAATAATATTTCCCTGATTTAATGTATTGTTTCAAATCAATGTCATGTGGTTATAGAAGTTGGCTGGCTTCTTGAAAGGCTAAAGCAATGCAATATACTAAAAGGGTTCAAATTTTAATCGAAAACACTAACTGTAATTTGATCCTTCAATTCACTCCACTGCATGGCAGTGTTTTATATACTATATACATGCAGTATATCAAATAAAAATGGATGATAGAGGGCGCTAGGGACCAGGTATGCAGTTAGGCCAAAAAAAGATGCAAATGTACTGTTTAATAGCACTTTAAAATCTCTCAAAAAAATAGTCTCTTCAGTCTACTATTCAGTTCTAGTCTATCCATATCTAGTATTCAAGTTGCATTCGTTTTACCTTAACTAAATAACTTTGGCATCTTCCTCTCTTCCACTGAAATACAGTCTTCTTCATAAGCATGGTATTGGTCAAGTCAAAATTAGTTTTTTGCTATATTAAAGGTACAATAGGTAATTTCGGACTCCTAACGGTCAAGAGAGGAATAGCAGCGACAAACACAGCGGCAAATCCATTCCGCTTCTCTGTAAATGCGCTGGCGTTGAAACGCCATTGGCTGTGGTAATTATAACCAATGAGCTTGAATTATTGTACAGTTATACAATGTTTTGGTACAGAATGTCGGGCCGTCAACTGTATATATTGAAACACAAGTTTAAGGACTATAAACTCAGGCAGAGTGTGAGTCAACATGTCAGTGGGCCTTTTTCAATGATAGGAAGGGATTTACAATAGTCTTGTGACAATGTTTTAACACAAAAGTCTTACCTATTGTACCTTTAAGGCATTTGGACTTGAGATCTTAATGGTAAACTCACCAGGACCAGAATTGAGTATCATTGTAAAAATAAAAATGGATCCATGTAAAGCAGTGTGTCCAATCTTATCCAAGATGGGAGAAAGTTTTTGTTTTCGCCCAGCACTTGAAGTCACTTGAATCTAAGTTCTTGAAGACCAGTAATGACAATGTTATTGAGGGGTTCAAGTAAAGTGTTACCAAAATGTTTTAAAGAAATTCTGTATCAACAAGGATGCTAGAAATGCAGTGTAAAATCTATCATGGGATCTGTTGAGGGTAAAGCAGTTGATCTGAAGAGTCCAAAATACAGGACCATTGTCGGTAAATGAGGATGCAGCTTAATCATATCAATTTCCCTCTTGGCATAATATGTTATATGTAATAAATTAATTCCTTCATTCATTCATTCATTCATTCATTCATTCATTCATTCATTCATTATCCTAACCCGCTCATCCTGAACAGAGTCACAGGGGGGCTGGAGCCTATCCCAGCATACATTGGGCGAAAGGCAGGAATATACCCTGGACAGTTCGGCAGTCCATCGCAGGGCACACACACCATTCACTCACACACTCAATTAGACTCTCCAATCAGCCTAACCTGCATGTCTTTGGACTGTGGGAGGAAACCGGAGTACCCAGAGGAAACCCACCCAGACACGGGGAGAACATGCAAACTCTGCACAGAGAGGCCCTGGCCGACGAGGATTCGAACCCAGGACCTCCTTGCTGTGAGGCGGCAGAGCTACCCACTGCCTATCTAATAAATGTAATATCAAATATCTGAAGACATAATTACCATCTGTTTTAAACAAGCAATGATTATTACACCTATCATTATGTAGTGACTACCATCGTCAATGAGCAGTCTATCTTGCAGTTATGAGAACTAAATTGCACAGTGTTTCCATTCATGCCAGTACTGCATATGCATTACATTACATTATTGGCATTTGTCAGACGCTCTTATCCAGAGCGACGTACAGTTGATTAGACTAAGCAGGAGACAATCCTCCCCTGGAGCAATGCAGGGTTAAGGACCTTGCTCAAAGGCCCAATGGCTGTAGGGATCTTACTGTGGCTACACCGGGATTAGAACCACCTTGCGTGTCCCAGTCATTTACCTTACCTTAACTACAGGCCGCCCATGCACTAATAAGCTGCATTTAGTGCATTAGTTATCTTCTAGCTAATATCATCCAGTTGTGCAATGTCAAAGAGACCGATAAACAACAAGATGTTGTTATAATTGTTTTGTCTGGAGGGCCGGCTACGTCGATCAGTAGTTCAAGTATTTGGGACAAGTTCAAATTCAAATAACCAAAGAGAAAATCGCTTATGCAACGTGTGAACACTCATTTTCCACAAAAAAATCTCTCAGTTCTGTTCCAACTCATTTATATGAATTAAAGATTTAATTGCATGTTTTTTTCTTTCTTTAACTGTATGTTTGAGAGTCATTCACTATGGCTTGATAGCCTGTGTTATGATCTTCGTTGGTTTGATTTTGTTTCGTAAAACCTAAGAAATACTTGAAAAACGTGTAATTATTTCTTAGTTGTAGAATAGTGTGTTTAAAGTATTGAGCTACAGGTTTAATGGGGAATTAACTAGCCCATAATGTAGGGAGCGGGATCGGAGGTCCAAACGCATTTTTCTGGGGGCATCCCAAAAGACCAGGGATGCACCCGAGAGGAGGAAGGGGTAAACCATTAAGGGACTTAACTCCCTAGCAATTTAGCCAACAAAGAAAACGACATATTAAAACTGGTCGACAAATTTAATCTGATACCTGGGAGGAAAATACATACGAGATGTACGAGATGTATGTGCCAGGGAGGAAAGATATGCAGGCTGCCAACTGCGATATAGCCTACCTAAAACCAGGAACGGCAAAGTGAAAGACAAGACATCCCGTCTCCTATTCCACTGACAATATAATAAACAGCAATATTTACAATTTAATTCTCCTGTCAACCCCCAGTTCCAGACCCCCAAGCTTATCGGTGCTTTTGCGAATCTCAACTGGAGAGGGGCGATCCGCCCACTACCATGTACACTACTTGACTTTTAGGAAAGTCAGTAATCACAGAGATTCACCAGGCACTCACCTAGGCTCACTGACTGCGCAGGAGACTTACAAATACGCCAACTAAATGCACCTACGACTCCAAAGGTTATCACTCAGCACCCTGGGCGGTCTCACATGACCATGCATTTGATCTCGGTGAACTCAACGCACTAATGACAAATATACATTTATTCAAACAAATACACAAGCAACAACAAAGATCCCCAATATAGAACTCCGAGCCATCAGAGCTCACACCGTTTTACGGGCAGTAGTACGGATGTTACCTCCGACAATGGCAAATTACAACTTAGTGCTGTATATCCAATGACAGACAACAACGACAATCACAAAAACAAATGCATTTAGAAAGTTACCAAACGAAACACCCTGCTATACTAAAGAAAACGTCAGACGGCTGCCAAACTCGGAAACCGCACACTACGGGAAAATACACAAAATGACACCAAGAATAATCTCCATCTACGGATAAAGGGAATACTGACTTCCCCTTACACTTGATCAAAACTGTAGGAAGTCTGTACCAGTCTGAATTACCAGAGGGTCTCAGTACCCATGGGTCCACATTAACTCAGCCTAAAGCTCCTTCCTTTCTAAAGGTAGCTTTTACACAAGGCAGAAATAAACTATGTGGACAAACAGCAAATGAGAGCAGGCGTGCCTAGACAGTAGGAAGCAACAAACGGGGTCTCAAGCTCCCAGCAGAATCCGTCTTCCCACGGTCACGTGTCTAACACTTGTGCACCAAAGTAAAATGTGAAAGTGAAGGTGTGACAGACTGTCCTCACTATCCTAAGTTGACAGAGAATTGTGACAGAGAAAAATGTTTAGCTCCCATAGACTCCATCACAACAGGTAATTAAGAATCGTCAGTCACACCTCACAACATATGCACAAATGAAAAATAAAATAACGTGCTATGGAGAATGCAACCTTGATGAGTAATCAACCCCCATGCGGCAGACAATCGACAGTATGAGGGCATTGATTACCTAATTGTCATTTGTTGCCAAAGTGAATTTAATTACCAAAATAGGCCAGAATGCAACAATGGCGGTAGCGGTGCAAAATGGTAATGCCTGGAAAAACCTAGCCAAGTCCCTTCCAGAACCACAGTTTTAATAGCTTTAATTTCTGCTGAGCAGAACATGGTTGTGTAACTTCTACAGCTTGTATTTCAGAGAAAGTTGTGTTGTCATTGTTTAGGTGCACTACACTAAAACTCT
Source organism: Conger conger (assembly GCF_963514075.1). Classification (NCBI taxonomy): domain Eukaryota; kingdom Metazoa; phylum Chordata; class Actinopteri; order Anguilliformes; family Congridae; genus Conger; species Conger conger. Next base: position 39,631,991 of record NC_083766.1, read on the forward strand.
GCACCTGGTTGGTTATACAAGCCATCACAAGCTTTAAGAAAAACATTTGTTTTCTCAACAGTCATGGGGGGTACCATCTGTAGGTAGGACCAGTCTAGTTGCCAGGTTACGGTCGTGCAACATTGGATGTTGATTTCTGTTGCTGATAAGATTACTTTGTCCCTGTTTTTCTAGCTTGTGTTAGGACAAAATGTGGGCTGGTTAACAATGACTGTAGTTGATGGGACATATACCAGATGCCCCATCGTCAAGGTGGAGGCTACTTGATAGGCAAACAAGGCTGCGGCCAATCCTTGGTAGCAGGTTGGCAACCCTTGCTCCACTGCATCTAGTTTGGTACTATAATATGCCAGTGGCTGTTTGCCTGTGGGCGTATCATATAGATGAAAAGGCTTACTGTAATCTGTGTTTCCGTGGGCAGGGGCTGTCTGCAGTTGATGCTTTAGGGCTTGGAAAGCCCCTTCTGCCTCCTCATTCCAAGTTAATTGGGCTGCGCTGTGGTTTTGTCCTGTCGCTCTGATCATTGCTCACAATGGTGATGTAATAACAGCGTAATCACAAATCCATGGTCCGCTGTTGTTATGTCCCTCAGGTGTCCAGGGGTTGGAGGGAGTGAGTAACATATATATTTGACCAAGTGGAAGGGCGTGGAGCGTGTTTGGCGTAAATAATGAGGACCAGACAAGAATGAAAGTGCAAAAAGGTGTATATGATACAAAAAGTGCAAGAAGTACTATTTACAATTGTTACAAGTATTTACACAACAAAGAACACATTTAGGTCACAAGGCCAAGGGACACAGATGTTGCCAAATAAATGAAAAAAAACCAAAACCAAGCTAGAACCAAAGATGGGCTTAGCAAACAAACAAAAGCCTATTTGACTACTCTAACAAAACACAAATTACACAGTTAACAACCTGCCCCAGGGCCTGGACTATACACAAACAACCACACATACACACAAGTAGGGGAATGATTAGTTCTGGGTTTCTGTACACACATACACAAGTTATAGCTGAATGAGATGAGTGAGAGAGTGTGCGGCAGCAAACACACAGCTTTTATCTAGCAGAGGAGGGATGTGATTGGTAGAGGCGGGACCAGGATAATGATGATTGGCAGGAGGGACAGCGAATGGAATGGTGTTGAGTAAAAAAGTAAAAAAGGAGGGAAAAAGAGGGAACACAACAAAGCAACGTGGAACATCACAGCTGTACCCTGCCATTCCCAAGAAGAAAAGAATCTGCCCAACTGTCTGTGGCTTGGGCGTGTTGGTGACAGCCTCAACATGTGCTGGTGCAATACATCTCTTGTAACCACTTAGTTGCCTACCCACGTATTCATCTGTTTGCTGGCAGAACTATAATTTGTCTCTGCTAACTTTATGGCCTACTTTCGTCAGAGCAGTGAATATAGCGGCTGAGTCTTCTTCACACTGTTCTTTAGTGGGACTGCAAATGAGCAAATCACCTACATTACATTACATTACATTACGTGGCATTTAGCAGACGCTCTTATCCAGAGCGACGTACAACAAAGTGCAAATCAATCACAAGAACAAGTGCAAAAGTAGACCTGAGAGGACAGTACAGTTCCGAGTCCTAGTGTAAACATACAGAAATTCAGAACCCTTGAAGAGTACAATCAACATTCAAACTAGCATACCACTGTTGGCAGCTAGAATACAACAACAGCCAATAAAAAGAACAATACCTATACAAGTAACAATATCTATACATAAGTGCCATTACGGTCTAAGGCTAATCACAGTGATTGTGAGTTGGGGAGGGAAAGGTGTAGCCTGAAGAGATGGGTCTTCAGTCTGCGCTTGAAGGAGGTCAGAGACTCTGCCGTTCTGACATTCACCGGGAGGTCATTCCACCACCGTGGGACCAGGACAGACAGCAGTCGTGAGCGTGAAGTGCAGGTGTGGCGAGGGGGAGGCGCCAGACGGCACGAAGTGGCAGAACGGAGGGGTCCCACGGTATTGAAAGGTTATCAAGGTATTGAAAATGTCCAGATGCTGTAAATCTTGCTGTAAACACTGAGGGACTTTGACAATATCCTTGTGGCAGCCTTGTATATGAGTACTGCTGACCTTGATACGTAAATGCAAAAAGGTACTGTGACTCTGAATGTAAGGGTAAACTGATAAAAGCTGAACATAAGTCTATCACTGTATACCATCGAGTGTCGGTTTGTATATTGGAAAGTAACGTATGTGGGTCACTGAATCACATTTTCCTCTATCTTTCTATGGAAAAGAGGTTTCCAAAAATCCTCTGAAATATTGTGTCTACGAGGTAGAGCTAACTTACTACCAAATCTCTTTGCTCATCTTGACACTAATCTTGGCACAATTTCACTTAAATGTTGTGTGTCCTGTTTAGGTGAGTCCCTTTACTATGGAGACAGGAGGGTCATGCTCATGAAGGAGGAGAATGTGGCCCTGCTGACTGAGGCCCATGCAGGCCATTTCAGATGCAGGAGAAGATCACTCCCAGGTTTTATTGACGTGGTATCATGCAGGACACCTTGGATTGGGTAAGTGAACTATTCGGAATACATGTTTGGACAACAAAGAATTTGTTCTTATTTTGTCTCCATACTCAAAACATTTAGATGAATAGTGTGGTAACTTCTGTCTGGCAAAGACCACTCACATACTTAACTTTAGTTAACTGTTTAATAGTTACATATTATAACACTCCTCCCCCTTTATATTCCAACATTCCCGTAAACGTAACAATCACAATCGTCTTAGACTGAATAACCCATTAGTGCCAGTTATTAAACATTAGCCATAAACAACTTAACCTTCAATGTAAACAAAAACAAGTTCACACAACATTTGGCAAATATGGCAAGTAAACATTCAAGTCTAGTGTCCATCACACATTCAACTTAGCTGGTGGTTTATGAGTGCGCTGCGATCTTCGCAACACCACTGGTGACCCAGCAGGCACCATCGGTGAAGGTGTTTTGGGTCGATCTGGTGCTGGGGGCATGGACGGAGTCAGTGTAGCAGTGGGTGAAGGTCCATCAGTCCCTGAAGACACCGATACCTCTTCCTGAGATACTCCCTCTGGCCTAACCCCAGGAGAACATGTTTCCACTGTAGGCTGCTCCACCACTGGACACCGCACGGCAATCTCTGTCACTGAGCCAGCGTCGTACCGCAGACGCACATGGTCCTGATGCCTCCTGAACACCAGTCCATCCTGTAGCTCCACAACGAAAGAGACTGGGCCACTCTGCTTACGAATGACTCCCGGTAGCCACTTCACGCTGTTGTTGTTGAAGTTCCTCACATATACGTGGTCATCAGGTTCAAGCTGTCTCTCTCGTGCGTGCTGATCATGTCTCTCTTTTTGCTTCTCCTGTTTTCTCTCCACCTTTGCCTTGATGTTTGGACGCAGCAGGTCCAATCTTGACTTGGGGCGACGCCCTAGCAGCATCTCCGCTGGTGTACGTCCTGTTGTAGACTGTGGCGTGAGGCGGTATTTAAACAGGAACCGTGAAAGCCGACTACTAAGTGAGTCCCCTGTCATGCGCTTCAGGCCCTCCTTAACTGTCTGAACCGCCCGCTCTGCCAACCCGTTGGAAGCTGGGTAAAAAGGAGCGGTTCTGGCGTGATGAATTCCATTCTCTTGCATGAACTCACTGAACAGCTCACTGGTGAATGTCAGGCCGTTGTCAGTGACCAGCGAGTCCGGTATTCCATGGATGGCAAACACCTGCCTGAGTTTGTCAATGGTCACGGGGGCTGTGATATTGCTCATGATGTGGGCCTCGATCCATTTGGAGTGTGCATCCACCATTATCATAAACATCTGCCCCATGAACGGGCCGGCAAAGTCTACATGTAGCCTAGACCATGGGCGGCCAGGCCACTCCCATGGGTGCAAAGGTGCTGGCGCTGGTGAGTGCTGATTGGTCTGACACTGTGTGCATGCCTTCACCTTTTCTTCCAGGTCCTGGTCCATTTTTGGCCACCAGACGTACGACCTGGCCAGGCCTTTCATCTTTCATCTTTCACCTGGATGTGTCTCATGTATCTCCTCCACAATCTGCGAACGGCCTGGAGGCGGTACGACGACCCTCGTACCCCAGAAAATGCAGCCATCCTGCAGACTCAGTTCTGTTTTATGTTTTGCATAAGGCCTCAGTTCCTCTTCTTCCACAACACTGGGCCAACCCTGCAGCAGGAATGTCACGGGTGTCATCAGCGGCGTGTCAGGTAAGGGCAGCCTACTCAGCGCATCAACGTTGGCATTATCCTTACCCGCTCTGTACACTATAGTGTAGATGTATGCAGACAGTGTGAGAGCCCAACATTGTATCCTGGCTGAGGCGAGCAGTGGGATGCATCGAGTCTCACTGAACAGACTCATCAAAGGTTTATGGTCTGTGACAATCGTGAACGCCCGCCCATATAGATACTGGCCAGACCCTCCTTATCCAACTGCGAATAACCTTTCTCTGCTGCTGACAAGGTCCGTGAAGCAAAGCCAATAGGCTTCTCTGCACCGTCCTCCATTTTATGTGAAAGCACCGCCCCCAACTCCATAGGGCGACGCATCACACCAAAGAACAATTTCTCTGTCTGGGTCATAGTGCACAAGTAACTTCTCTGAATTGAGGAGCTCTTTTACTTGCTTGAAAGCATCCTCCTGCTCCACCTCCCACTGCCACCTAGTGTCCTTGTGCAGCAGCTTGTAGAGTGGGGCCAATACACTTGAGAGATCAGGGAGAAACTTCCCATAATAATTAACCAGGCCCAGGAAATATTGGAGCTCATGGACACTCTTGGGGCTTGGGGCCTCTTTAATAGCCCTCACCTTGTCCTCCAGTGGCAAGAGCCCCTCCGCTGTGATCTTGTGTCCCAAGTAGGTCACACTCGGGGACAGGAACACACATTTTCCCCTCTTCAGCTTCAGCCCGGCATCAGCTAACCTTTTCAGCACCTGCTCCTCTGTGGCCCCGGTGATCAGAATATCATCTAAAAACACCGCCACATGCGGAATCCCCTGCAGCAAGGTGTCCATCGTCCTCTGGAAGATGGCGGGGCTGGACGCCACTCCAAACACCAGCCAGTTGTACTTGAACAAGCCCTTGTGAGTATTGACTGTGACATACTCCTTTGACTCCTCATCAAGTAACAGCTGCTGGTAAGCGTGGCTCATATCCAGCTTGGTGAACCGCTTACCCCCTGCCAGTGATGCAAATAGGTCATCGACCCGTGGTAATGGGTACTCCTCCAGCTCACCCGGTTCACAGTGAGCTTATAGTCCCCACATATCCGTACCGTCTTGTCTTCTTTCAGCACAGGAACAATGGGCGCCTCCCACTTTGAGAACTTGACTGGTTCTATAATGCCCAACCTCTGCAACCGCTCCAGCTCCTCCTCCACCTTACTCTTCATGACATAGGGGACTGGGCGGGGCTTGAAAAACCGTGGGGAGGCCTCTGGGTCGACATGCAGTTTTGCTGTCACCCCCTCTAGGGTACCCAGCTCCTCCTTGAAAACATCCTTGTGTCTCTCTAGAATGTCCTCCGTTGAGTCTGTCCTGCCAGCATAGTTAATCACATGCCAGTTTAGTTTGAGCTTACGCAGCCAATCACGACCCAACAAACTCGGCCCGCTCCCCTTGGCTACCACCAGCCTGGCGCGAGTTTGAGCTTTGAAGGCCTGATGGGAGGTAGGTTAGACCCCCACGTCTCTCTGTAGGTCTCCTCGCTGATGACCGATGCTGACGCCCCTGAGTCAAACTCAAACGTTATGTCCTGCCCTCCGACAGCAACTGTGGCACAGTAAGGCTCTGGTGGCTCCTCATCTGTTTCAACTCCAAACATGTTGTAGGAGCATGTTTCCTCCTCTTCAACATAGGAGCATGTTTCCTCCCCCTTAACCTCTTCCTCTAGGTGATGTGTGGCTCTTTGAGCCTGCTGAGCCCTTCCTTCCCAGGGTTTACCTTTCCCCATTGAACTCCTACATTTATTTGACAGGTGTCCCCTCTTTTGGCATGAGTGGCAGACAGCCTCCTTAAATTTACAGTCATTTGCATAATGTGGCCCTCCGCACCGGAAACATTCAACTCGTTTGGCCCGTGCACTTGTGTCCTGTTTAACAGACCCTTTTCCAGTGTCTCTCCTGACCTGGTGCACTGCCACTGTCTGTGAACTTCCATTTCCCTTCTGAATGTCTTTGGCATTATTAGCAGCCATTTCCATACCTTGGGAAATTTCCAGGGCTTTCTTGAACGTCAGGGGTGGCGTTTCCCCCAGCAGGCGGCGCTGTATGGCGTCATGGTTGATGCTGCAAACCAGTCTGTCACGCAGCATATCGTCCAGCACTGCCCCAAAAACACAGTGCTCAGAGAGCTGACGCAGCTCAGCTACAAAGTTAGCTACAGTCTGACCTGGTTTCCTGAAGAAACTGTGGAACTTGAACCTTTGGACTATGACAGAGGGCTTTGGGTTGTGGTGGTTCCCCACGAGCTTGACTAGATCATCATACGTCATCTCCCCTGGTTTCCTCGGTGTGGCTAAATTCCTTATCAGTTTATACGTTTTTGCCCCACACACACTCAGTAGGATGGAGCGCCTCTAGGCTCCTCATTAATGTCATTAGCAAGGAAAAAGTGTCCCAACCTTTCCTCATACTCTGTCCAGTCCTCGTTTCCTTCTACAAACTCCCCAATAGTCCCAAACGTAGCCATCTTAACCCGTGGACCCTCCGCGTCTCCGCTGTTCATGAACTTGTGTTGTTAGCCACCTAGCTTGTTAGCACACTGCAACTAAGCCAGCTCAAACACCCACAAAAACACGCAAAAAACGTCCAAAAACACGCTTCCAGTTGAATCCTCGTCGCCAGAAATATGTGGTAACTTCTGTCTGGCAAAGACCACTCACATACTTAACTTTAGTTAACTGTTTAATAGTTAATACACGTTATGCACCGTCTGCCTGCTGCTCTGTCTAGGCTGCGTTTTTATGCATATCCCAGAATGCCCTAGGCAATCCATTATTAACTCCAAACCCACTAGAGGGCGCTATTGCATAGCATAAACAATCCCCTTATAGAAAGCTCACATTATAACAAATAGTTATATTGTTTGCTGGTTAAATAAAATGTTTGGGGCCTAGTATTGTTGAAAGATTCAAATGCATTCCTTTTTTGTTATGTTTTAAAGGTTTATCCCACCTTCTATGTGAACATGCTGACATTGAAGAGATGGCAGGAAACTTGAATTCCCCCAATTAGGACATGCAAAAATGCGAGAAAAAAAATGTTGTGTCCTTATTTTCACGCATATCATCCTACCCAGATTGAAAAATGTCAGTTTGTTTTTGTGGGTCATATCCGGCAAACAAATAAATTTGCCAATTTAAAACAGAGAACTGGGTTTATGTATTTAGTTGTAGCCGACATGAAACCAGCATGACATGGACTGAAACAGCAGCTACAATTATTTCAGTAGCCTACATTTTTAACATTTTTTAATTTTTGTCATTTAGCAGACGCTTTTAATCCAAAGCGATTTACAAGTGCATAGGTTCTTCCACAAGTTAAAGCATCACATCCATAGCTAGTAAAATACACATGAAGTGTTGTTCTAAACATATAGTCATCATAAGTGTATTTTTGGGGGGGGGGGGGGGGGGGGGGGGTTAGACAAGAGGGATAGGGATATCAGAAAGGGGGGTGGAGGACTAAGGAGACAGGAGGGAGGACTAAGGTATAGTTTGAAAAGGTGTGTTTTTAGTCTGCGTCGAAATAGGGGGAGGGATTCTGCTGCCCTGACAGTGGTAGGCAAGTCATTCCACCACTGAGGCACCAGAGCGGAAAACAGGTGTGAACGTGCAGCTTGACCGCCAGGTGCTCGTAGAGAGGGAACCATAAGGCGACCAGAGCTGGCAGACAAGAGTCATCTAGCTGGGGAGTAGGGAGTGATTAAGGATTGTATATAAGGTGGGGCAGTCCCCTTAGCAGCCTGAAATGCCAACACTAGGGCCTTGAATCGGATGTGTGCGGCAATAGGAAGCCAGTGGAGGCCAATGAGGAGCGGGGTGACATGAGCCGACCTGGGCTGACTGGTGATCAGGCGGGCTGCAGCATTCTGGACCAGCGGGAGGGGCTTGATGGCACAAGCTGGGAGACCGGCTAGGAGGGAGTTGCAGTAATCCAGGCGGGAAATGACGAGCGCCTGGACTAGGAGCTGGGTGGCTTTCTCTGTCAGGAGATGACGGATACGGCGTATATTGTAGAGAAAGAACCTGCAGGTTCTGGCAGTGGAGGATACTTGTGGAGCCAGGGTGAGCCAGTTATCAAGAGTCACCCCAAGATTCTTTGCCGTACGGGAGGAGAAAACTACAAAGTCCTCAACAGTGAGTGAGAGGTCGATTGTCGGAGAGGACTTAGCAGGGATGTAGAGAAGCTCAGTTTTGGCAAGGTTAAGCTTCAGGTGGTGGGAAGTCATCCACGCAGAGATATCAGCCAAGCAGGCAGAGATCTGTGTGGTGACCTGGGTATCGGGGGGGAAGGAAATAAAGAGTTGGGTGTCATCGGCATAAGAGTGGAAAGAAAAGCCATGGGAAGAGATAACAACCAAGACCCCTGCGGGACTCCAGTTTGTAGGGGGTGAGGGTCAGAGACTGAGCCCCTCCAAGTCACCTGGTAGGAATGACCAGAGAGGTAGGAGGAAAACCAAGCAAGTGCAGACCCTGTGACACCCATCCCAGACAGTGATGAGAGTAGAATCTCATGGTTGACTGTATCAAAGGCGGCTGATAGGTTGAGGAAGATGAGGACAGAGGAGAGGGATTTGGCTTCAGCAGAGTGGAGTGCCTCAGTGACCGCGAGCAGGGCGGTCTCAGTGGAGTGGCCACTCTTGAAGCCGGACTGGTTGGGATCATGGAGATTGTTGTGAAGAAGATAAGCGGACAGTTGGGAGCAGACCGCCCTTTCCAGAGTTTTAGATAGAAAGGGAAGAAGAGAGACGGGCCGGTAGTTGTTCAGAGCAGAGGGGTCAAGAGTAGGTTTTTTGAGCAGGGGAGTGACTCTGGCCCTCCTCAGGGCATGGTGCCAGAAGAGAGGGAGATTAGAAAGGAGAGAAAAGGGAGAATGTCATTAGAGATAGATTGTAGAAGGGAAGAGGGTATGGGGTCAAGAGGACAGGTGGTCGGGCGGTGGGATGTAAGGAGTTTGAAAGTGTTGGAGTCAGCGAGGGGAGAAAAGGAGGCTAGGGAGTTGGGGAAGGTAGGAGGGTCAGCGGGGGAGAGGTTTGGGAGAAGGAATTGCGAATGGCGTCGACCTTCTTTTCAAAGGAGACAAAGTCATCAGGTGTGAGTGATGAGGGAGGTGGGGGGGGAGGGGGGACCAGAAGAGAAAAGAAGGTTGAAAACAGTTTGCGAGTGAAAGAAGGAAGATTTAGCTATGTAAACATGCATGGATGAATTTATTCAACCGTTTCCAAATGGCATATTTATTACCAATACATTTGTTACAGATGTTACAGTGGGAAATGCGGACACTTGCGATAACTGACATATGAAGCGCCATATAGGATAGGCTATGTTTGACTAATCTACAGAAATGTTTCTGAATTAGCGTATTTGAGATCTTACTGAAAATAGCCAAGAACATGAAACTGTTACAGTACAAGGTGTTCAGATTGGACACATTGGGATTCTCGGATAAGCCTATGGAGCTGGTCTAACTGGTCAACCAGCTGTTTCAAAACCTAGCTCAAGCTGTTTTTTTCAGCAGGGGTTGATATTCGCTTGCGAAGCTGGACAGGGATGTAACATTACAAGCGACAAGAAAACAATGATATCTATTGTTTGCTAATGTTAACGTCCACGTCTCTATAATGCTAGTTCCAAAGAGCCTACATTGCAGTACGGACCAGGTCTAGTTTGGTTGTAGCCTATCGAGATAGCAAAGTATGCCTTCGAGAGCCATTAAGTTCCTTGCTGGAGTGACGTCACGCTAATTTGCCGTTCTGCCATTTTGGCTCCATATGGCTCTGGCAATGTATAATCATATGTCCTGTGGCTTGCAGTTGCACCATGCCTTACATTATAGAGTCACTGGCTAACAGACAAGCTAACTTTTCCCTGTTCATTTTCAATGGGGCCTCGTTCTGGAGAATATCAATTTGAATAACAACGGTAGCACATGCATTAGTGGACAACAAGGAACAATAACGCATTCTCGTCCCTCTGATACTCTACAGCAATTTATTGGTGAGCTTAGTTTATTAGACATAGTCCACATTTTTAACCCAACAACAAAATAATTCACTTATTACTCCCCAAGATACAAGACATATTCCAGGATTGATTATATTCTTATATCCAAATCCTTACTTTCTGGGGTGCACAGCAACATGCATGGAGTATAGATCTTGCAAACAAAGAGGTTTTAAGTCCCAAAATCCACCTGTGTTGCAATAACCAGGTGTACAGGACATAACGCTAAGCCACGTTAAACGATAACCACAACCCAAAAGGAAGACCAGTGAAGCACGTAGTGTTATAAAAAAGGGTTAACAGGAGTGAGTTGCTCTCTAATTAAACATGAAGACTTTACAAGGTATAGTCTCACTGGATAGCCAGCATGGAGGCCCAGACCCTCATCGATGGTAGGGGAGTTCTCATCCCAGGTCAGTCTTAAGTCCGTTTGCAATGGGAACCAAGCTATTTACTGTCTCTGGGGTATGTCCTGCATGCTTATTGCCAAAGGTAATACGACAAATAACAACAGCAAGAGGATAGACAGCGTATTGTGGAAAACAATGTTGTCATTAAAGTGGTGGAAGTCGGGAGCTGCCGGAACTCAGGTGGAGACCAACTATATATTGTCCTGCAACTTTTAAAACAGCTGCTCTGGCAACCATCCATAATAACAATTACAAAAACAATAACTTGGCATACTTTGGGTGAAGCCAGGTGATGTCCAGCCACATCCTTCCTTACGTTGTTAGAAGGGGTTCTCCTGGTAACGGCATGCATTCTCACCCCAGTGAAGCTCCCAGCATCTCCACAGCTGGGCCGTGATGTCATCATCTATCTATAGGGGAGACACAAACAAGCACAGCAGCCCAAAGCCAGAAGGAAACACAAAGCAGGGCTTAAGATAAAACAGAGGGACGTAACAGAGGACTATTCTTTGGATAGCATTTGGCAAAATATTTTTGTTGCTCTGAAAAATCCCAACCAGCAAATAATACATTTACATTTTTTGTATAGAATCTTCATAAAAGCAACATATTATGAAGCTCTCTCCCTCCCCCAAGTGCTGATTCTGTATCAAACCACCACCTTTTTGCATACATTCTGGAATTGCACAGAGGTTAAGCAATTTTGCACTTAGGTTTCTCTAATTTTAGCTGACATTTTACACAAAACATCCCATGTAGTCCTAATATAATGCTTTTAAATGATGACTCAACTCTTGGCCTTGTACTTCATCAGAAATATGTCTGGCTAGCTGGACTCACAGCAGCTAAGAAAGTTCTCGCAATTAGGTGGAAACAACAGCACTTTATAAGATCCATTGGATACACACGTTTCTTGATATTATTCAAATGGAGTTGTCTACTACGCAGATACATGGCACCAGAGAGAAGAAAATACTGGCTTGGAAAGCACCTGCTTTTGCCTCAACTGAGCTAATGTAAATTTATTGAACAAAAGGAAGAAGTCGTGAAAACACTGGAGACTGGCTTAAAATACTGTATTAATTTAAAGTAAGTTCAAAACCACTTCATGCCTTAACTGAATTATATCCGACTTGCCTCACAGTTTAACAGGCCCTGACAATTGATAAATGTCATAAAGGAGAAATTAGTCTGAATGCAGAAACGACATAAGATTTAGTGCTTCTGTAGTGTCTAGGTGGCGCAGCGTGTAGAGCACTGACTGCGTGCTCATTGCGAGCCGTGACGTCGGCGGTTCGAATCCGACCGATTTGTCGCATGCCTTCCCCTCTCTCTCGCTCCCATTCTTCCTGTCTCTCTATACTATAAACTGTCCAATAAAGCTGAAAAAGGCCTAAAAAAAAAAAAAAGATTTAGTGCTTCTTATTCATAAAGCATACCTTTGATAAAACTATTATCTGCAATTATGAATACTTATGTCAGAATTATATCAATGTAATGCAGGTCAATAACAATAACAATGCGATTCAAATGAAGTGTCGTTAATTTTAAAACTGAATAGACTCAATGATGATCTTACCCATGTTCTTCTTTAAAGTGACAATGGACAAAAAAGGGTCCTTGTATATCTGGAAAACATGTGGGAATGAACAGGGAACTTAGAATGAAGCAATCTGAAAGAAACTCTTGCAACACCAGGGTTTCGCCACATTCAGCTCTTCCTGTGCAGACTATTCATGGTGTGTGACTTCCCATGAATACAGTTTTGCAATAAAGGCAAAAGATATTAGTCTATTTTACCAAATTATTTACAGGAACATGGATAATAAAGTAGACATTGTTGATGTCAATGAATACTTAATGGCTTAATGGAGATCATCTTCACTCCAGAAAGCATTTCCTTTTTTTGAGGAGCATAATGCTGAATTTATGGACCCAATCAATCCCAATCAGTATTGTGGAATGTTGCCTGAGACAGGCTCTTCCACTTCTATTATCTACACTTGAGTTGCCTGACTTTCTTATGGAATAGTGCTGTCATATTCCTCTGATGGAAATCCACATGCTGGTAGGCTCTATTCCATGTTGTATACAGGCAATACTGGTCAGGCCACAGACTCCATTAAGTGACTTTATACTGGATTTTCTGTATATTGGTTTTTCTGCAGATGTCCATTGTGCATAACTGAAAGGCAAATGTTCTGAAGAATCACATTATTAGGAAATTAACTGGTTTGTTTAACAGGATATCCTGTGCTTTTTTGCGGCTTTCAGATACCAGAAATTACATTTGATCTGACCAAACAGACACCTAAAAATGCAGATGTCAGAAGTGTTTCCTCCCTCTCATAGCGACATGTCAGTGTCATCTCACATCCTGTGTGTATGAGGAAGCCCAGTACCGAGCTGTGTTGCCGTCTTGTTCATGAGCTACGTGGACCTATGAAATTGCTTTTTCTAAAGGCTGGCTGCATTGAACAAATTCAACAAAATGCTGCAGATGAAACATTCAAATGTTTCAGACAAACCTAAGAACAACAAACCAAAGGTAGGAAGGAAATTACAAAGAAAAAACTGTCATATGGATAATTGACTATTTTCTTGAAAATATATTTTTGCTTTATCTTTAAATGAGAAGACACATTTAAGAAAGACATTTATGGGTCACTATAGACGTTTATGGGTCACTATAAGAGAATGCAGAACTGAATGATTTTGGCAGCCATTTAGAAAAAGGTATTTTTTTCCACTCAAAATCGAGTGGTATTTTAACTATCTAACAATTAGTCCAGAGAGCAAGTCATGAAAACTTTTGTCAAGCAGGTGTGAGCAACAGACAGTGTGCTATGCACTTACTGATGGGCAGTGATGAGCTGGTGGCAGTTCAACAGATGGTGACTAGACCTATCAAAGGTCCAGTCAAATTAATCAAGTGGATTAACTTCAGTTGCTATGGTATTTAATGGAGATTGCATGATTTATATAGTTATTTTGGAGTACGGTTGAGGAATCAGCAGATTAAAAATGACCGTTTCGGTTATTAAGTAATAAGAAGCAGCAGAGAGCTTGATGTTTAAACACTGACAGTGCCTTTGCTTGGTACTGCACAAGCAATGCTTAAGACCTGTCCTCTGCACATAGGTAGCAAGAATTAAACAACATCTGTGGACTTTCATCAGTGGTGGCAACCTACTAAAAAATACTATTTTTTCTGAAAAATGTAGATGTCAAAATTATTGGCACCCTTACAAATTATTTTCAATAAAACCAAACAGTAAATTAAATCTGCAGTAAAATTCTACTTATTTAAGTTAATCTCAGTCTTAAGGAACTGTATTGTGGTCTTCCATCACTTCCTGTTTCCCTAGGGTATAAAAATACATGTAAAAATCACACATGTAAAATCCCTTTGTCATCCATCACCATGGGGAAAGTCAAAGAACTGTCAAATCAAAACAGACAGATTGTTGTTGACCTACACAAGTCAGTAATGGGTGCAAAGAAATACATAAACGGTTAAACATACCACTAACCACTGTTAGGGCAATAATCTAAAAGTTTCAAACATCTGGAAAAGTTGCAAACAGAGGACGCACCTGCATGTTGCCCCCACGCACAGTGAGGAAGATGGTGAGGGAGGCAAAGAAGAACCCAAGGACACAGACTTTAGTAGCGTCTTGGGGTCACAAAATCTCAAAATCAACCATAAGACGCCACCTCCATACCAACAGGCTCTTTGGAAGGGTTGCACGTAGAAAGCCCTTACTGAGAGCAACCAACAAATTCAAGCGTCTGGAGTTTGCGAAATGTCATTGGAACTATGACTGGAACAGGGTTCTATGGTCAGATGAGACCAAAATGGAACTTTTTGGCCATGTACACCGTCAGCATGTTTGGCATCAAAAAAGGGATGCATACAAGGAAAATTATCCTTGCCAGGGGAGGCTGCACCAAGTACTAAAAACAGGGGTGCCAGTAATTGTGAAACCATTTTTTTTTGGAAAGAAATTAATAATTTGAAAAATGTGTAATTTTGGTCGATTCCATTGAATCATTAATAAAGTAAAATATTTTCCACATGTTGGAAAATTACAATATATCTGAGTAATGGTATTATTTGTTTTCTACAGTCTTTTTTGCAAATTTTCATCAAGGGTGCCAATAATTCTTGACCTGGCTGTACAATGTTCAGTTGAAATGTTCAGTGTTACCCTGGATTACATACAGCCTGTTGTCAGTGTACCACTATATTCAAGTAGTAAGCAGCAATGTGTAACCTCTTACACAGCGATCAACCAGCTTTGGGAGATTTGATGTTTTCAGGAATCAGCCATCCCCAATCAAGCCAGAGGAAAATGGAGAGACTCTGGTAAGTAAAATAAACTAGCACTTCTCTTTCAGGAAATCTGTAATACAAAAATAATGCATCAAAGCAAATAGTAAAATGTGCCTATTTCTGTGTTTGCCAACACTCTCAATGTGTGTGTTTGTGTGTGTGTGTGTGTGTCTGTGTTTAGCCTATTGATGGAGAGTCTGGAATTCAAAGCTGTGGTCAGAGTAAACCTGACAGCATTGGAAAGAAAATGAAGGCCATCTCCATGACTATGCGCAAGACGATGGGCAGGAAGTATGTGAAAGCTCTCTCAGAGGAAATGGTAAGTGTGGTGAGACACCCTAGCCCCATGTCCACACTACACCACACTTCTAACATTTGCTGATGTCTCTGCAGGTGCTCATCTCATCTGACAGAATGACACCAACACTTTCCCTTTTGTTTTTACACATCTTACTGTTTGAGATTTGAGGGTAGAAAACATTGAAACGCTTGGATAAATACAGTATGTACTTCCTCAGGTGTATATCTGTACTCAGCAAGCAAAAATAGGTGTAAGGGAGACTGGGGATGGTTTAAACAATGGGTTAGTTGTATCACAATCAATTTCACCAACAAGAAATGAGTAGTGGTAATGTGATCACTATTGTCCAGGCCCATATTCCAATTTGAGCTCACAGGAGAAGTTAATAAGGTGGAAAAATAAGCAATAAGCAGTTTCTCTTGTGATGCTTCAAATTCATCCTAGCTTCAAACCCACATGCCAAAATAGCTGGCAATGTAATGGCTGCCCAGGTTGGGGATGGTTGTGACACTTAATTCTGATTGAAACTCATTATTATTGGCTGGACAACTCACCACAGTAGTGGGGTAGGCTGTAGGGTAACAGTGAGACTCCTTGTATTTGACATTAACTCACACAGTATGTGATATGGTACATGATGTCTAAATGAGTAGTATTTGTAGGTAGCGTATAATAAAGTTTGAGATTGCACTAGCATACTCATCGAGTTGTACATGTTGTTGCTAAATGTGTTACAATCATCCCCAGTCTCCCCTACTACTCCCCTGCTGGCAGTGTCCTGGGGCAAAGAGGAATACTGAGCAGCTTTGCAGGAGGAATGGCTTAGCACCATTGGTTAAAGTTTCCACAACGTTGATAATGACAAATCACACACATGGTCAAATGACAGCAAAGTGTTGATCTTGGCCCAGGGTGTTGGCATGGACCACAAGGGGGAGGCAGAGGGAAGCCATTCCCTGGGAAATGGTTCCAGGAGGAACAGCAACTCCCTGGAAAGCATCAACAGTGGTCAGAGCTCCTCCAGTAAGTGTGCTGTCCAAATGGCCCCTTTGGCAGCTTCTGTCCTGCGGTGGTTCTCACCTTAAATTCCAAAATGGTGTGCCTGGTGGGGAACATGAAGCGCTATTAAAGTTAAACTGCCAAATGTCAACCCCAACAAGATTTCAGTTGCACTACTGTGCATTTTACTACTTTCTAAGTATGTCATCAACATCATGTTATCATGTTTTATTTATTCATTCCTGTACTGAACATGGATGCACACTGACAGCTGAAGTTAATAGTCAAAATTTTAACTTCAGTGCAATTATGTCAGTTAATAAATATGAAACAAAAAGGAAATCATACATACATTATACCGCTGTATAATTCTTCCCAAATATGGATCTGAAGTGTTCTGTTCGGAATCAGAGTTGTTATAAATCATCGTTTTACTGCAGTGAATTGTGTATGTGTCAGTGTGGGTGGAGGATCAGATTTTAGAAGGGTTCAGATCTGTATTCACATCAGGTGATGTATTACGTGCAGAATAATCTCAGCAAGAATTGAAATGCAGTCTTAAGGCTCAGTTTGGAGAGATATTGCTACATGGTCATGCTACTCTTGGTGCTCAGGTGGTGCCACCAGTGGGTCTGATAGGTCCAACACAGATAGCCTGAGACTGGAGGAGGATGTCCCATACACAGGACATTTCTGCGGGAGAGCCAGAGTCCACACTGACTTCGTCCCAAGCCCATACGACGCAGATTCCCTCAAGCTCAAGGTAGCCCATCCAGGGCCACTAGTACCACTCAGTAAATATGCTTCAATCTGCATTGTCTATTCAATGTTGTGTCTGTAAAGCTGGCCCAGAGAAAAATCAGCTTATTCCACTGCTCAGATGTATAAGACGTATACTGCCAGTGTCAGTGTGCTGTGGCCCCAGTTTATTTATTTTTTACCATGATCAAGGTTGGGGACTTAATCGACATCATCAGCAAGCCACCCATGGGCATGTGGACAGGCATGCTCAACAACAAAGTTGGAAATTTCAAATTCATCTATGTTGACATTATCGTAGAGAAAGAGGCCGAACCCGAAAGGGTACGACCACAGAGGCAGAGCACGCACCTCAAACCAAAGACGCTCCAGGGGTTGCTGGAAAGCCTTCATTTAGAGGTGAGATTGAAAATCAATGTGCATTTCCATCAAAGCATTGTTTTGTTACGTGTGGCTTTTAAACTCTATGAATTGCTACGAATGACATTGAATGGCTTTATTATGGTATGTGTTACGCATCAGCCAAATTAGAGAAATCAAATACAGTACATTGCAATATCAACTTATATCAGTCTAAACATTTCCATCAATACCTATGTGAGAACTGAATGTGTGGCAGCATGATGGTACAGTAGATAACACCGTTGCCTGACAGCAACAAAATCCTGGGTTTGAATCTGGGGGGCTTTCTGTGTGGAATGTGCATCTTGCTCGTTAGTGTGCACCTTATACCTGTTATATAGAGAGACACTGACACTGTGACTTCAGGTACATACAGTGCATCCGGAAAGTATTCACAGCGCTTCACTTTTCCCACATTTTGTTATGTTACAGCCTTATTCCAAAATCGAATAAATTCATTTTTTCCCTCTAA
This sequence comes from Conger conger, assembly GCF_963514075.1. Taxonomy (NCBI): domain Eukaryota; kingdom Metazoa; phylum Chordata; class Actinopteri; order Anguilliformes; family Congridae; genus Conger; species Conger conger. The sequence goes on from NC_083766.1 coordinate 39,649,929, forward strand.
ATTCTACACACAACACCCCATAATGACAACATGAAATACGTTTTTTTGAGATTTTTGCAAATTTATTAAAAATAAAAAACTAAGAAATCACAAGTACATAAGTATTCACAGCCTTTGCCATGAAGCTCAAAATTGAGCTCAGGTGCATCCTGTTTCCACTAATCAACCTTGAGATGTTTCTACAGATTAATTGGAGTCCACCTGTGGTAAATTCAGTTGATTGGACATGATTTGGAATGGCACACACCTGTCTATATAAGGTCCCACGGTTGACGGTGCATGTTGGAGCACAAACCAAGCATGAAGTCAAAGGAATTGTCTGTAGACCTCCGAGACAGGATTGTCTCGAGGCACAAATCTGGGGAAGGGTAAAGAAAAATTTCTGCTGCCAATGAGCACAGTGGCCTCCATCATCCGTAAATGGAAGAAGTTCGGAACCACCAGGACTCTTCCTAGAGCTGGCCGCCCGTCTAAACTGAGCAATCGGGGGAGAAGGGCCTTAGTCAGGGAGGTGACCAAGAACCCGATGATCACTCTGTCAGAGCTCCAGTGTTCCTCTGTGGAGAGAGGAGAACCTTCCAGAAGGACAACCATCTCTGCAGCAATCCACCAACAGGCCTGTATGGCAGAGTGGCCAGACGGAAGCCACTCCTTAGTAAAAGGCACATGGCAGCCCGCCTGGAGTTTGCCAAAAGGCACCTGAAGGACTCTCAGACCATGAGAAACAAAATTCTCTGGTCTGATGAGACAAAGATTGAACTCTTTGGCGTGAATGCCAGGCGTCATGTTTGGAGGAAACCAGGCACCGCTCATCACCTGGCCAATACCATCCCTACAGTGAAGCATGGTGGTGGCAGCATCATGCTGTGGGGATGTTTTACAGCGGCAGGAACTGGGAGACTAGTCAGGATTGAGGGAAAGATGAATGCAGCAATGTACAGAGACATCCTGGATGAAAACCTGCTCCAGAGCACTCTTGACCTCAGACTGGGGCGACGGTTCATCTTTCAACAGGACAACGACCCTAAGCACACAGCCAAGATATCAAAGGAGTGGCTTCAGCACAACTCTGTGAATGTCCTTGAGTGGCCCAGCCAGAGCCCAGACTTGAATCCGATTGAACATCTCTGGAGAGATCTGAAAATGGCTGTGCATCGACGCTCCCCATCCAACCTGATGGAGCTTGAGAGGTGCTGCAAAGAGGAATGGGCGAAACTGCCCAAAGATAGGTGTGCCAAGCTTGTGGCATCATATTCAAAAAGACTTGAGGCTGTAATTGCTGCCAAAGGTGCATCAACAAAGCATTGAGCAAAGGCTGTGAATACTTATGTACATGTGATTTCTTAGTTTTTTATTTTTAATAAATTAGCAAAAAAAAAATGTTGTCATTATGGGGTGTGGCGGCATGGATGGTGCAGTGGGTAGCACTGCCGCCTCACAGCAAGGAGGTCCTGGGTTCGAATCCCCGTTGGCCGGGGCCTCTCTGTGCGGAGTTTGCATGTCCTCCCCGTGTCTGCGTGGGTTTCCTCTGGGTACTCCGGTTTCCTCCCACAGTCCAAAGACATGCATGTTAGGCTGATTGGAGAGTCTAAATTGCCCGTGTGTATGAGTGTATGAGTGTATGAGTGTATGAGTGTGTGAGTGAATGGTGTGTGTGCCCTGTGATGGACTGGCGACCCGTCCAGGGTGTATTCCTGCCTTTCACCAAATGTATGCTGGGATAGGCTCCAGCCCCCTGCGACCCTGTTCAGGATAAGCGGGTTCAGATAATGGATGGATGGATGGATGGATTATGGGGTGTTGTGTGTAGAATTTTGAGGAAAAAAATGAATTTATTCCATTTTGGAATAAGGCTGTAACATAACAAAATGTGGGAAAAGTGAAGCGCTGTGAATACTTTCCGGATGCACTGTACTCTGCTTTATTCCACTCCTCGTGCCCCCCTTTCCCTGGGGGATAAACCACTTCCACATCTCCCTTTCTAGAGGAACAACAGCAAACTCTATAGAGTAATCAAATAATAATGCTGAACTCAGTATCATACGAATAGTACCCTAAATGAACATTCAACATGTTAACAATACATCTTTTGTTTCCTGTTTTTTTTTTTGGTGAAACTTACAAATATCAAACATAACATCAAATTGGGAACGATAACACAGGTAAACCTTTTCTTTTCTTTTTTTTCTCTTCTTCCATAGAGTACAGGGTAGCCTACCTGTACTCTCTCCACACCGCTGGGGTGTTATTCTGTCCCCATTCAAGGTGTGTGGGTTTACTATCTCCTCGTAAAGTCTTTGAGATATGTTGGGGGACACCTGGTTCTCTCAGGGTAACATCGAGGGGCTGATTGTTAGGGAGTAGCAGTGTTGTCAGTCTCAGTTGTGGTAGATCCCCATGACAGGGATCAGTGGACGGAGGGCTGGAGTCTGAAGTGAGCTGGGGAGTGTCAGTGTCTGGGTAGGCTAGAGTGAGATGACGTTGGTTTCTCCTGATTGTTTGACCCTGGACACTGGCATGGAAGGACCGTAGTGTGTCTGCCTGCTGTTGTACCACACCCCTTTCATGAGAGTCCTGTACCCAAACCAGGTCCCCTGGGCACAAAGGATTGAGGGTCTTTGCACGGTGCCGGAGGTCGAAGTGTGTCTTTTGGTTGAGTTTGTACTGTCGGTCCTTTTGCATAAACTCAGACAAGTATGGCCACTTGGGAGTCAGCAGTGAGGGCAAAGTGGGGAGGGTTGTGCACAGCTTTCTGCCTTGAAGAAGCTCTATTGGAGAGGGGCGTTGACCTGTATGCCAAGAGGGCTAGGTCGGGGTCTGGTTTTTTCCGCAGGAGCTGCTTAGCTGTTTGAACTGCTCTCTCAGCTGCCCCATTGCTTTGGGGGAACAGTGGGCTTGCAGTTGTGTGTGAAGCCGCAGGTGTCAGCAAACTGTGGAAAGGCAAACTGGGGCCGTTATCACTGATTACCTGAAGGGGGACTCCCAGGCAAGAAAACCATGACTTCATTCATTCTATCACTGAGCTTGATGTGGTTGTGGTCAACTTAGCGATTTCTATGAACCTTGAAAAGTAGTCAAAGACCAACAGGTAGGTTGAGTTGTTGGGATGAGGTCAAAAAAAAGGTCAGCACCTAGTTTTCTCCATGGGCCCTCTGGTGTCAGACCTGGGAGTAGAGGTTCTGGGGCCTGTCTTCTGAACCTGGCTCAGGTGTCACACTTCTCAACTTTTTCTTGTAGCTGTTTGCTGAGGCCGGGCCACCAGACAGATGACTTGGCTCTCTCTCTGGTTTTTGTTATGCCTTGATGGCCTTTGTGTAGTCTATCCAGGATGTCCTCACGCATTGAAGAGGGGATGACTAGTCTTGTCCCCTTAAGCAGGAGTCCTTGAGCCACAGTGATGTCACTCGACACTGCCCAGGATGGTTTCAGTGCATAGTCGTGTCTAAGCTCTGCTGGCCAGTATGCCTCAATAATCTGCTCCTCTGTCTGATCGGTCTTGGGGAGGGGTCTGAGGCACCCTTGACAGTGTGTCTGCAGTGGCTAGATTCTTGCCTGGTATGTGAGCAATGGAGAATTTGAAGTGCATCAGTCTCATTAGAAGGCGTTGAATTCTGGGTGACAGTTCATCAAGTGGTTTTGAGCTGAGCAGTGCTAGCAATGGCTTGTGGTCTGTTTCAACTTGAAATGTGAGCCCTATGAGGAAGTCACTAAAGCGTTCACAGGCCCAGGTAGTGGCGAGAGCCTCTTTTTCAACCTGTGCAAACTGCCGTTCAATATCGGAGAGGGATGTGGATGCATAGGCAATGGGACGCCAGTCTGCCTTGTCCTTCCTCTGCAGCAAAACAGCCCCTAGGTGTTGTGAGTTCTCTTTTGATGTCACTGAATGGCTGGCTTTGCTGGGGTCCCCAGCTCCATGCACTGCTTTTGTCAATGAGGTAAGGGATGTATTTCCCCAAGTGATTGACTAAGCCTATGAATCTCCTCACTTCACTCATGTTAGTGGGAGCCGGCATTTGTGTGACTGCTGCGACCTTGTCCATGTCTGCTCAAACCCCATTTCCGTCAATGATTTGCCCTAGGAATTTCCCCTGTTGTTTAGCAAACTCACATTTCTGTGCATTCAAGGTCAGCCCAGCTTGTGCAAGGCACTCCAGGACAGCGTACAGGCGGTTGTCATGTTCATCCTATGTTGTTGCGTAGACCAGTATGTCGCCCATTTGGCAGACAACCCCTTCCAGGCCATCAAGGAGCTGTGTCATTCGGGGCTGGAAGTGTTCGGGAGCGGATGAGATGCCAAACGGTAACGTCTTGAAGCAGTAACGCCCGAAGGGCGTGATGAACGTGGTCAGCTTTTGTGAGGCTTCAGACAACTCAATCTGCTAAAATCCTGCTTGGGCGTCCAGTTTGATGAAGACCTTGGTATCTTTTAACTGCCCTAATGTGTGTTCCACACAGGGTAGCACATGAAGCGGCAGCCGCACTCTCATTTAGAGGGCTTAGGTCCACGCAGATCCGGACTGTGTCATGTGGCTTAGGCACTACTACCATCCCGTTGATTCCTCAACACGGGCTATGATGTCCAGGTCAAGCATGCGTCCAAGCTTTGTTTTGACCTTCCCGAGCAGAGGGAGGGCCACTCGTCGGGGTGTAGTCAGTGCAGAGGGCTGGGCATCAGGCTTCAGTTGGATGTGGTATTCACCCTCCAATTTTCCAACACCTTGAAAGAGGCTGGGGAAGGTCCTGCTCTCGGTCAGAAGACACTGCGTCCACCCCAGGCTGTGTTGGCCTAACCACCAGTCATCACCACGAGTGCCGTGAGAGCGGGGTGGCCTAGCAAAGGCGTACAGAGGCCACGGACTATGTAGATGTCCTGTTGACCCTTCACCATGTAGCAGCTCGTTGAGGAGTGTTTGGCTGGGGCCTTGAAGGATTTTGGCTGTGTGCAACAACGGGCCTGTTGACAGCTGGTGGTATAGACTCTCCAGTATGATCTGCCACTACCTTTGAATTTGACATTTTGGTCGAACAGGTTGAGCGTAGCTGTCCATGGTCTATCTGAGTCTGCTCCAACAGAGTCTCATCCTCATCTAGGAGCTCTGACACTGTAGATTGTGATCTGCAGACCTCTGCGTAGTGACCCTTTTTCTGACATTTCCAGCAGATCACATCTCTGGCTGGGCACACCCGTCTATTATGGGGACCCTTTCCACATCAGGAACATGGTTGCTGGCAAGATCACTTCTTCCAGTTGTATTCACACGTTTCTGACATCATGTTAAGTTATATAGACAGACACTCTGACACCATGACTTCAGGTACATACTCTGCTTTATTCTGCTCCTCGCGCCTCCCTTTCCCTGGGGGATAAACCACTCCCACAATACCTCTCCCAGTCTCCCTCTTCTCCAATGCTATTTATTTGTGGGTGGCACATTTTCAGTTTAGGAAGGAGGTGGATTGGTGAGACAGTCCAGACCACGCCCATACAATCCATACATTGTTTTAAATATAGAATTTATGTCTGACTTGAAATTATGTTATTGTATTGAATGTTATTATAGTTACTTGCATTACTTTGAATAGATATTTGGTGGATGTGTTCAAGCCACTGTCAGTTTAAATACCTTGGAATGTTCTAGGTGCGTCCAACAACTTGAAAAAAGTTATTTCAAGTTGAAAAATACATATTAAAATAATTCCAAACATTAATTAGATATGTTAAATCATTAAGATTCTCAGCAGAGAAGAGTTGTCAGAGTTGAAAATAAATAAAATAACACCTGTGATGTGTTTTGCCATTTACAGGAGTACACCTCATCACTGCTCATCAATGGCTACCAGACAGTAGAGGACCTGAGGAATTTGAAGGAGAAACATCTAATTGAGTTGAATATGACCGATCCAGACCACAGGCACCAGCTACTGGCCGCTGCAGAGTGTGTCATTGACAAAGAGAGTGAGTATGATGCTGGCTGCATCATCACAGGTCCTAAATAAGGGAGTGGTTCATCAGACATTGTGCAAAGTCATCTTTGTTTTGCGAAGTCATCAAATATTCCAAAAAAATATTCCAAAAAGCCATTTACAGGACAGATTCAAAGAGAAAAAGATTTCATGCACTGTTTGCCAGAATTAATGAAAAAATAGTCTGAAGCCACCATCCCTTATACTCTGTACATGTAGCACAAGGTAGCGAATCACATTTTCAATAGAATGGCATGTAAAACCATGAAGGCAAAGATGAATTGAGATCATTTTAAAATAGTGTATTTGGACATAATCCAATAAAAAGAGGTTACATTTGTGAAAGAATGCCTCTTTGCATGGTAAAATACAGGAGAAGGCCTCTGACAAGAAATGTATTCTTCTTAACTTGTGAAGTGACTGTGGTTTAGTGTTATTCTCATTTTGGTGTGAAGTGTGAAATTTGGTTTTATTAAGTTAATACCGCTGTTGTTGCAGATCAACTAAGAAAATAATCTTCACAAAAAAAAGAAGAAAACTGAGTTTATGAAATTAAGTTTCATTTGTATTACTAGCACTTGTCTCTGTGGGGAGTGTGCTGAAAAATAAGACCTTGCTAATGCAGTTAACCAGAAAGCTTTTTTAGCACGGGGCTGGCAGTGTTGACAGAACTAAATGAGGACAGTGTTGGCCAAGTGGTGTTAGTCATGTGGTTGGCAACTGATGTGTCCAGGTTAACTCTGACATAACCCTTTTTAGCATTGTTTGAATGAGCATATTTAGTGATGTCAAACACATCTTATTTTTGTGTAGTCTTTTTCCACAACAAGTTCTGTAGATGTCATGCGGATATTACCACAACAGGCACAGTACAGTTAAATTGAGAGTGGTTCAACTTAACACACAAAGTATCAGAAATTTGTTTCAGCTCCTTAGGGGCAAGTTTGCGAAATCAACTTCCTGAAAAAACTCTACTGAGAGAAACCAATTTTTATCATCAGGATTCAGGACATACTTCTTTTTGCTGTACTAGTAGCATCAATAGTCCTGAATGCAACAGCAAGGCTTCGTAGAATTGGTGGCCACAGCCTATCACTTTCTTTAAGCCTTTCAGTATTACAGTAATTACCACAGTAAGGTGCAATAATTTGGCCACCCCTGGTTTAAATGTCTGTTATTAATCTGTATGTGATCGAAAGCAAACCTGAACTCTAAATGGTACAGAGTTAAACATGAGACGTTATTTTCATGTTTTACTGTTTATAAATTGTAAAAAAAAAAGGGGGAAAAAAAAGGGAAAAGGGCCCTGTGCAAACGTTTTCGATTATTCGTTGTTACTTTTTAAAAAGGTTATTTAACCTTAAGTAACTCCATGCCTTCAAAAGTATCCAACTCCAACAAGCATTTCAGAATGTAGGTTCATTTCTACCAAGAAAGAGAAGGCCACAAAAACTCTCTCAATGTTACAAACTACCTATTTCCACTGTCAGAAACATTATTAGAAAATAGAAGATAAATGAAACAGTTGAAGTCAATGTAAAGTCTGGAAGAAAGATTTGAGATAGAATGGCCCAAGACCTGGTGAGAAATGTTCAGAAGAACCCACACATCACTGCAAAAATAGCTGCAAACATAGGTCTAGCTGCTCTCACAACAACAGTACAACATACTTTAAAAAACAAAGACCTACCTGGCAGTTGCCAGAAAGCTGGCGACAGGAAGTGTTTACAAGCTTTTATAGATGCCCGAGGAGGAGTTACAAAGTACTAACGGACAGTTAGTACAGGGCCTTTTTCCTTTTTTTATTATTTTGAAACTGGAAAAATGAAAATATAAAGTAATCTTGCTTTAAAATGTGAAGAAATGTGTCATATTTAACATTGTGCCATTTAGAGGTCAGGTTCCCTTCTGCTCACTTAGATATTTGACCAGGGGTGCCCAAATCTTTGCACAATACTGTATCTAACTAGAAAATGCTCATCTACAGTGTTGCTGTAATACTAAAGTCAGGTTACTAGCAGATTGATTTCCTGATGGCTTTGACCCTGCTTTTGCAGCACAAGGTGAAAATGAAACAGACAGCAACCCTGAAGCTGAATCCCAGTCAGACAATCTGAAGTTGGATGATGACTGCCCAAGAGACTCCGACTGCTACATAACGTCCTCAGACAATGGGAGGGAAGACACAGAAAGCCACTGATCAACCCCGACATACAGCAACCCCATGTTACCATTTCCTCTTAATCTAAAATGCATTACATAATGGCTCTCACTCTCAGGGTAATTCAGGTCCAAGTGGTTCAATAAAGTGTACATAGGAACTGAAGAGGGTAGGAGAGCCAGGCAATGAAACCTACTGTAGGAAGTAAGGGGAAACAGCCTCTACTGCTCATAATAGTTTGCAACCCATTCAATTAAATTCATAAAATGAAGCTGATTTAAGAACCAAGAAAATCTAATCACTCAGTTATTTGTGATCATAAATGTTATTATATGTAGCAGTTTGTGAAACGTTAGCCCCGTTAGCCAGTACAATTACAGGTCTACATCTATAGCAAGTCCAAATCCTGTAATTACGCACATTTGTATATTAATTCTGCTATGTGATTGTTCCTAAACTGTCCATCGCCTAAATATGACACATTATACCTTGCTGGAAAGGGTAGGAAACCCTGTACAAGAAGCTTTAGTTTGGTACTGAAATGACCTAGCAATGCATTTACGCAACAATAACAAATTGTTCCTAGAAGGCTTTTGCTTGGGTATAGTCCCGGCAAAAACAGGTTTCTCGAAAATGGCTGAATGGATTATGAAATAAACGTAGTTAACCAACGTTAGTCAGAAAACAGTTGTAGCTTCATAACCAGGTGGGATATTTGGTTCCATAAATATGTTTGTCTCAAATAATTTGCAAAACAAGCCAGAAATATGTCGGCAGGACATGGAATGAAAGTAGGCTAAAGTGAGAAAAAAAGGGTTTATTCAAGCAACTTCTGAATTTTATATTTTTGTTCTTATATTGGAACATGATTTTTTGATACAGAGAAATGGTTTAAAAATGCCTTTTATTGTCTGAATCTGTGACTTAGCCCAATCAACTGTACATCGCTCTGGATAAGAGCATCTGCCAAATGGCAATAATCTAAATGTAATGTAATGTGACTAGATCAGGGTTGTAAACCTTAAGTGTGGCATGGGGGAGCCTGCTGTTTTATTGCCCTGCATTGCAAATAAGGGGAAGTAACTGTTAAGAATCTAAACAGCTGTTAGCGGAGACTTGTTAACAATCTGGCATCGCCGTTTTGCGGTTTTCTTACAACACAGTTTTTTGTATGACATAAATATAAACACAACAATAATTTGTGACGTCGACGACTCAACCACAAATGGACAGATGGGTTAAACATTTTCACAATCTGCTTTTCATATGAAATGTATAATGATTTGTTAATACAATCAAACAAAATACAATCGGGGAAGTTTTAATTTGCCTTCAATAGCATGACATTCACTTTCATGGTGAGCTCCATACTGTATGTTTTGTTTTTGTTTTATACCTTAGTGACCAGACTCACTGACTAGGCGACATATCGAATGGCTCCATGTCTGGCTAGGTTACAAGAGTGCAACCAAGGCTTGGGGAAATGGCAAGGACTATTTTGCCACTTTTTTATATTTTATTATCCATGCTGTAGTGTCCCGCATGTGCATGTGCCTTTATGAGAGACAGTGTTAAGTTATTTTAAAAAGCCTTGAGAGTCATTTTACTCAAACAATGAATACACAGTAAAATAAATACACTGAGCCATCGGTAAATGCTGTATATAAAATAACAAGACACAACAAGGTGACTGTACGCATGCATACAATATTGGTCTGTGTAGCTCTGAATCTGTTCACCTTCCTCTTACCAATACTTTATGTTGCAAGCTATGTTTTTACCATTGCCTGACTTACTGCCCTTAAAATTGAATATTGAATATTTTAAAATAAAGGTTTGAATTTAATGCATTTAATGTACTTTGTAATAAAAAATACATATAACCCAAAGTGCTTCAGTGGAATTATAGATAATAAATGGCCTATTTATCTTTTACCTTAATGCAGACTGCAGAGTGGTAAAACTGCAGTTGTGGAAGCTTGGAGGTTCGAGGTTCATGTGGAGCTCAGCACTGTTAGGAGCTATGCTTCCTAACATGAACCTTTTGGACCATTAGATTTTTGTTTGTATAGAATATACCCATTAGTACAAAAAAACACACCATTCACTTACACCTTCAGCACCTTAACCATATTAACTTGTGGTAAATGCTACATAGCAAAATGGCATTTGTATAAAATAAATTCCATTTCCAGTGGCAACCAAAAAAAAAAAAGTATCATCCTTCCCCAAACTGGATACTTTCTGAGTCAGCCACTAGCTCACTTTTGCCCCCTGGTAGGCTAATACTGTAGAAATATGGTTATATCCATAGTAATGCACTTGTACAAAGGAAATACATACTGGTTAATCAGTAACTTGCACCAAAAATGATACTCAAATCTGAAAAGGAGTGGTTTTTTTTATTTTTTATTTGGGGTGGGGATAGAGGGAGTAAAATAAATTAGCATTGCAATGTATCTAAATGAAATTAGAACATAGAAATCAGCCCCACTTCAGTGAATTTTGAATTTATGAATGTTCAAAAGGCAGCCAAGGACATCTCTCTTTAGTGACAGCTTGCAATTGGTTGACTGGTCTTGCCAAGGATCTGAAGCTGATAATTCAATAAGAATATTCATTTACAGAATTAAAAATACAATGTAACAAAAATGAATAAAAAAAAACAAGAAACAGACAAAAGCAGCAGTGGTAAAATAACATTTGCTCAGTTCATACACTGAAGATGTTTCCAGCACATCTTGGACACACTAAAATCTGTCCCAACCAGAATACAGTATACATATGTATTATATATCTTTGCACATTTTCAGAGTTCTAAGAAGATTCAGTGATTCATTACAAAGGTTGTATGAGGCATACAACCACATTCAACAGAAAAGATATGCTACTTTGTATAAAAGGTTCTCTCTGTAGCCATGATTAAAGATGCTATGGAAACGCACTCTCCCCTGGGTCTCATGTGGAGCAGTTAAATTTAATTTAATTGACACCTTTAACTCGGAATATGAAAGGAGGCATTGCAATACTAACTGGTAAAACTGCCATCTAGCAACACACAGTGAAAAGAAGCTTGTGGGAGGAGACAGTAGTTTATATGGGCAGTGTAGCAGCCTGAAAAGTAGTTGGTTTTAAAAGAGAAAGAACGTCATAGTGACCTTCCTGGTTACCTCATTTGCTCTTGGAAAAGTTTACACAAGAACCTGGATTGAATTATTAAAGATGGCCAGGCATTCTATGGGCAGTTTTACACTGAATAATTATCTCCACAAACAAAACAATACCATTCTCACAAGCATATTTTGTAAATCAAGTTAATGTATAGCTGAATGTTCAAATAATTAAATTGAATTTGCTTTACACTTTTCAAATGAATTTAATGAATGGCAGCATGTTTTTTGTGACATCTACTTCAAACTCCTACTTCTAGCTCACAAAATATATATATATATTTTTTTATCTGGATATTGGTAAATTAAGGCAGCACCAGGTAGTCGACTGATTGGGGCAAACCAATATCCAAAGATAACAATAAACTTGTGTGCAATTCAGTTTCTCCATTGTTTTTTCCATGTGTATGCCATACTGAAAAACATACCCTTAATTCAATCAGTACAGCGATCTTAACAATTGGACACATTAACACTGTCCATATGTATCACATCTACAATTTTAAAAAGCACTAATTTAATGTCATGTTTCATGACATATGACATAAGCACAAAATATGTAATGGACGTTTTTTTAAATCAATGTTAATCAAGTGCAGTGAATTTCCCTGTGGATGATGCACACAGAATTAATACCAAAAGACTATAACAACATTACTGCTTGCAATTAAATTACATCTCCGATATAACACAATGTCCTCTGCACATTCTATGGCCATAATGTACAGTAATAAGCACCATACCATGTAGCATAGCACAGAAAGGGAGGTCCAATGGTTTCATTTCACATACCACTACACATTATTAGAAAGCACACATATTTCACCAGGTTAACGGAATGGTAGTTCTTTACCCAAGCGAGATAAACACTGTTTAGGTTTGTAGTGTTCTAAACCCTTTCATACAGTCACCGGAAAGTCAAGCACGGTGCACTGTATCCTTAATTATATATTAAGTTCCATTTAAACAAGATTTATCCCATTTCCTCCCAATTTGGAATGCCCAGTTCCAAATGTTAAAACCTGCTCCGTTCAGTGGGCAGAACCCAGACAGCCCTGTCAGCTCTCATCACAATGCAGTCCACACATCAGGCTTGCAGAGACATGAGTCGTAGATGGACATTTCATGCATGGTTCAGCAGATGGCTGGTGATTGATCGACCAGCAGGGGCCACTAGTGAGCAGTTAAACGCTGTAATCCCAGCTCACTGAATCCTTTATCTTCCATTGGTGACTCTCTGGGGCACGCACTACAATAGCTTAACTAAATGAACAGCCCAACAGCAGATTTCACTCATTGATATAGTTTCCCCATATGCATGTTTTTTAAAATGTAATAATGCAGTATATAATATTACAAGCATTCAGTGTGTATTATTTGATGTTTGATTCATACTGCAAACATGTCAGATCTGTTTTAACAAGACAAGGCTGGAAGGAAATCTGTTTCCTTAAGTGCTGCATCAAAGTTACAGCAGACTCCCTCTGGATTCATTACTCAATGAGGATGCTGAAGAAAATGAATTGGAGAAATATGTATTGCCTGGCCTTAATACACAGAAGATTCAGGCAGGAGTAGAAAATGGCTGCCATCTGAAACAGGCCCCTAAAAAAAAAAATTCCCCTCAATGCTTTGTGAGCATTGTTGGAAATTATTCTTGTGGAGCAAAGCCAGAAATGTTATCTGTCATGCAAAACACAAGAGAAATCAGAGCCATTTTGAATGACTGTACACAACCAGTTCAGTATCGGACTTCAGTCAGTAGTAGTTCAGAAACTATAATCCCATTGGTGTTTCGACTGTATCCTTGAAAACAGTTGTGAAAACAAAACAAAACAGCAAAACAAAACAAAGACATCGCTGAAATGAAGAAAAAATAATCTCTTTGACAAAGCTAGATCTCTTTCTTTTATGGGTAAAAAGACAAGAGAAACAACGCCTGTTCCAATGTCAGTGGGCGATCCCTTCATTGGTGTAGCCGTCGTATCCATTCTCTGCATACAGTGACAGCTCCTCTGCGCTGCTGGTGCCATTGTTTATTTCTACCAGGACAGCACAAGAGAATCAATCCATCAACACATAAATCTCATCTGACTTCATATAGCACCCTTATCAAATGAACTGTCATCGAGCTCACAGGACACATCACAGAAGAGTGACATGGTCATATTTATCTTTCTTTCTCCCCTGCTCCCTTCATTCATTCCTTCATTCTCATTAGCAAGCCATCAAAGCTCATTTGCCTTACTCTAACCAAAGTGAATATTGCAGAGAGAGCAGATAAGAGGCAATAAGCATCTCATTGAAAAGGCTGCTAGGTTTTCTCTCTGAAGATGAACCAATACAAGTTTACTTTTGCTATTTCTGAAAGGTGTTGTTAGAGGCTGTGGAGTGACGTGTTGCAGCGGAAGGGTACTGGGGGAGACGGGAGGAATAAGTCGGGGGAACGGAGGGAGAGGTGAGGACACGGGAGACGGAGGAAGCACGTGTGAGCGTTGGCAGGCAGTGGAGGATGGTACACGCAGGACGGAACACACATCTTCTGGCTTTACCTGAGAAGATGAGCTTCTCCTTCATGAGGCTGACGTCACGGTGGGAGCTGCGGACAGCGGCGGCACTGAGCATGATCTGCTCAGGGTTGTAGCTGCGAATGCCGCTCAGCCTCCACCTGCCGCGGGGGGGGGGGGGGGGGGGGGGGGGGACAGTGAGCAACGTGGACACTCATCTCCCAGTCTACTGCCTGCCTTAGGGATTAGTGCTCGGGTGCTATGGCGGACACTCATCTCCCAGTCGACTGCCTGCCTTAGGGATTAGTGCTCTTTAGGATACGACAACTACGTCAAATACTGTTCAGTGCTCAATTGATCTTGCCTGTAATTGAGCTAACCGAGAAGACAAAAATGCGGGTTTGCAGTTTTTGAGAGTATGTCATACAGTGGTTTAGTGTTTCATTGGCGCTTCTGCCTCGGGAGATCTGCCAGGCAGCGGGAGATGTTTTTGTTTTTTTTTTCCCCCACAGTAATTACTTGTTGTTCCGTGACATATGTTAGCGCACTAATCCACAGCAGTCTGAAGTACTTGCAGGTTCTGACAGTAGGGGGCAGCAGTGCCCTTTTTCAGCATGAGAAGCATGCATTATCCTGAATGAGCTGAAAAGTCGCTTTCCGAAGTACCAAAATACTCTCCAGAGGGAAAAAGACATTTGAATCATGGTTATGTTTTGTTTCTATTTATACACAACTCAGATAACAAGTTTTAAACCTGGATTTCTTTGTAAGCGGTGCAATTTCAGTCTCCAACCCTGGTGGAAAATAGACGGGCTTGTTGCTGGGACAACAGTGTCTTAAGCAGAAACAAATTAATGGGAGGGGACGTCATCAAAATCACACTGTGATGACTAAATGGCAGAGCTAAATTCAGAACTCAGCTTCATTATTCGACCGTTTCACTGTTTAAGCTGCTTTCGTGGCCTAAGTTACATTCATTGAAGGACAACAGACTTTTGTTCCCCAAGTTTATTAATGCTAGTACATACAGCACAATGCATATTGCCAATATAATGCGCCTGATACAAGTATATTCACTGCATTCATACCCTTGTCTGTAGAATAGGAATCAACAGCGAACTGCTTAGTATTTATGCAACTATGATATTCAATATTAAACAAATGTTCTCCATCATACAGTGCAACTCTTGCGATTCCAAGCTGATATTGTCTCAGTAGTAGCCATGCATGTAACATTATGAATCCTTGCATCTGATTCACATACAATTGTCTGCAGAGTAGGAATCAACTACTTAAATGACAATGATAATTCCGAATATGTAGCTCAAACAAATAAGCCTCATGTGCATCATGCAGTTTGGTGCTCATCCCCGTTCATTTCTGCAAGCCGAAGTCTGCTTATACTGCGTTTCAGGTTTTTCCAACCTCCTACTAGGAAATGTGCAATAGAACATCACTCAAATAATTTGTTTCTTATTGCAGAATTCCTTCTTGTGAACTCAGGGCAAATCCATCTACCACGACTTCACGAGAAGCAGTTGACGTCATACAACAATGGCAGCACCCACAGATGGTAAATAGTAAACCATCAAATAAAAGGCAATGCAAAGTATTTGTTCCTGCATGACATTAAAATAAAACAATCTGTCATATGGTAAAGCTTGTTCTGTGTGTGAATTGATGTAAAACAATGGCCAAAGTGTGGCACAGAGTTCTGGATTTGCGCAGTGGACCAACTGGAATATAGACGTTACTTTTACTGCATATCATTCATCCTGCTTTGGTAGGATGAATAGGAAAATAGTTTATTAGTAGGCTACCTGTGTTCATTTGTTTTTGTTCTTATAATAGTGGCATTGCCATTGCTGCCACTGCTGATAAAATGTGAACAATGCACAGGAAAACAAGTCATCGAGTCATTAGCATGTCCCTTCATCATTCTCACTTAAGTATATTAACAGTTACTCTCCCTATTGTTTAATATCAAATATTATATCAACGCTGTGCTATCTCACGACTCAGCTCTCACTGCTGATGGCTGTGAATTGAATGCTATTGGAATTTGGAGTGAATTTGGTTTTTTTGTAGTTGAATAGTGGCCATATACACATAAGCCTCAATTTGTTCACTCAAAATTTTTGCGGGTCAAGTAGGCAAAAAATAAAAAACAGTGACCAGGCATCAATCATGTGGGATTATTACAAGGTAGTGCTTTATACCCTGTTAATAACCTAGTATTTACTGGGAAAATACACATCTACTTGTGTAATTATTGGGTAAATATGTTTTACAGCCCATTTCATGGTACTTACCTGTGAAATCAAAATAGTTACCTTATAAGTACTACGTAAATAACGGGAGTAACATAAAGCATTACAGCTCTCATGGGTAATCGTTACTTTTTAAAATCAAAAGCAGGCAGCGTAAGGCAAGTGTCCACAGAGTGAAAAGAGAGAGCAGAAGAGAGGATTATAAGTGAAGTGAAAAGAATTTAAGGGGTCAGACAGATAAGGACAGCTGGATGGCTGCTGAACGCCACACAGAGTTTCCAAATCAACAAAGCAATACACTAAACAGAAAGAGGCAGAGATACCGAAAAGGCGGAGAGAGAGAAACAAACAAAGGATGGAACAGGAGGAACAGTGGAGCAGCTTAGAAGAAAAGCATAATGGGTCAGGAGAGGAGTTCTGGTTACCTGATCACGTGATAGCTGGAAGGTGCCAGTTATAGCACAGAAGAAGAGCATGCACACGAGGCAGAGAGAGAGCGAGAGCAAGAGAGAGAACAAGGCAGAGAGGTGAGAGAGAGAATGTACAATGGTTCACTTTGTATGGTAAGAGAGGCATGCCCACACCTTCTGGACACCAGGGGAACTCTTCTCACAAGCATTATAATACACACTGAGGGCCAGATTTACTAAGGAAATAGTGACAGAGCAAAAACATTTGCTGTATTTCAGTCTCTTTAGGTAGGTTATAATAAAACAAACAGTAGAGGATGTAAGGAAAAGCTGGCATGATGTTTGGCAGCCTACCCCTTTTGGCCATTTTTTCAAAACCTTACAAAAAGCTTAAAAAAGAAGACATTTATCATTTGTTGAATATCGGTAACATACAGTCCCCTCCAAAAGTATTGGAACAGCAAGGTCAATTCCTTTGTTTTTGCTATACACTGATGACAATTGAGTTTGAGGTCAAAAGATGTACATGAGATGACAGATCTGAATTTCAGATTTTATTTCCTGGTATTTTTTAACATAAATCTTATCACCCTTTATATCAGAACACCCAATTCCTAGGTGAGCAAAAGTATTTGAACATGTGACTGGCAGGTGTTTTTTGTCGCCCACATGTGTCCTGTTAGATTGATTAGTTAAACAATAAATAGTTCTGAATGTGTACTCTTGGTTTTAGCCTTGGAAGACTGCATTTAGATAAACCAACATGAAGACCAGAGAGCTGTCTTTGGGAGAAAAGCAAGCCATTTTGAAGCCAAGAAAAGAGGGGGAGAGCCATTGCACAAGCATTGGGGATAGCTCATACAAAAACTAGGAATATCCTGAAAACTGGCCAAGTGAATCACCAGACCTTAACCCAATTCAGCATGCATTTCACCTCCTGAAGAGAAGATTGAAGGGAAAACCCCCCTAAACAAACAACTGAAAGAGGCTGCAGAAAAAAGCCTGGAAAAGCATCACAGAAGAAGTTTAGATTTAAATAGTTAAATAGATTTAAATAGTTTGGTGATGTCAATGGGTCGCAGGCTTGATGAAGTTAGGGATATGCTACCAAATATTAAGTGTATTTAATTTAATTTTAATTTACTGAAATACTCTCTGTTCCAATACTTTTTCTCACCAACAGATTGGGTGGTCTGATACCAAATGTGCTATGTTCTAAGTAGTTAGCACACATCTAGGTGTAAATATCAGGAAATAAAAGCTGAAATTCTGTTCATCTTTTTATCTCAACCCCAAATATTCAATGTACAGGTGCACCTAAAAGAATTAGTTTATTAGACATAGTCCATATTTTTAGCCCCAAGACAAAATAATTCACTTATTACTCCCCAAGATAGAAGACATATTCCAGGATTGATTATATTCTCATATCCAAATCCTTACTTTTGGGGGTGCATAGCACAGAGATCTGGCCAACTGTTATTTTGGATCATTCAGCCGTTTCTAGCAAAATCTTGCTTGCAGTCATAGTTAATAAAGCCGCAAGATGGCAATTTAACACTACCCTGTTACAAAACAATAAATAATTCTAATGAACTTCATCAAGGCACAAGATTTGAACTTTGTAATTTATTAAGACAAAGAGAGACAAATTCCTCATCCATAAAGTCGGAACTATTATTTTAATGCCGCCAGACCCAGCTGCCTTTTGGCCCGTAGACTACATATAGGTGCATCTAAAAAAAATTATAATATTGTGGAAAAGGCAGTTGATGTTTGATGTTTACTGCTTACAGCTCATGAAAATCAAAAATCCAGTATCTCAAAATATTAGAATATTACATAGGACCAATCAAAAAAAGGAAATTAAAAATACAGAAATGTTGACAAAATTGTGTTGTCAACAGTGTTTTCACTGTCTTCCACAGAAACATTCTCTCAGATGAGAGATTCCTTCTCCAGAGGAAGTCCATTTAGACATAGGCATCACAAAATAAATGGTTTGTTGTAAAACGTCAACCTTTTTTGGCATAAATCTCAAGAACTGTTTTTGCTGAAGCACAACAGACATATTGAAAATGCTACAGTTATGCAGCTGAAAAAATGATGTTTTGTTTCATGCAAGCATAAGAAATTATACACCGTTGGAAACATAATGTCATTACCTAAAATGCATTTTAGTTGTCACTTCAATAACATGCCCGTAGTCTGTTCTTTGATTAGCTAAAGTTATACTGAATTTTCTTACACACATTTTCTCTGTAACTAAATTACAAATAGTAAAAGACAGTTGTACTTGGGCTCATTGTGTTCAAAAAAATCTATACAAAATGCATTTCTATGTCTGTCTACAGACAATGATAATTCCTCCAGAGAAATTTTGGAGTAAGTAAACAATGGACCTTCTATCAATGTTTCTCTGAGTTCGTGAGACTTAAGGGGTGAAGGCTCCGCAGAATGCAAGACACCACATTTTAAATGTAATAGTTGTGGAAATAGATCTGAATAAGATCGTCAGCTACATGTGAGTAATGTAATGTAATGCAATGTAATGTAATGGGCCGGCCTGTAGCGTAGTGGTCAAGGGTAAATGACTGGGACACACAAGGTCGGGTTCTAGTCCCGGTGTAGCCACAATAAGATCCGCACAGCCATTGGGCCCTTGAGCAAGGCCCTTAACCCTGCATTGCTCCAGGGGAGGATTGTCTCCTGCTTAGTCTAATCAACTGAACGTCGCTCTGGATAAGAGCGTCTACCAAATGCCGATAATGTAATGTAATGCAATGCGTGTTGTGCAGTCACTTCATTTCAATTACTTTCAAAGATATGAATGTTATTAAGGCTCTCAATGTGGTTATGAATGGGTACTGTAACACATGGAAGATAGCTTCAGCTTAGTCTGACACAACCTGTGGACTTACATCTGTAGGGCCCACCATGCCCTTTTAAATGTTGGGGACTGTTCAGACAGGGGGACAGTCAACTGACCGCCCTTCAGTCAAACTTTCAGCTTTGATTGAGCATTGAAACGGCTAGTTTATCCTAAATAAACAGTAGCTTCACCACAAATGAGCTTTAATGAGTGTGAATGTCAGCAAATAATGCATTCCTACTCAATGTTCTGACATAAAACATACACTTAAGAGCAAACATATCAAAATAAATGGCTGTGAATAGGGCAAATAAACAGCGAAAATGCTACTTACTTTTGGAATGCAAATACTCCTATTATAATAGCGAAGGACACAAGATCCGAAGTTATCCAGACCAAGCAGTATTCCTGTGGACTCTGAGACAAAAAGAGAGTGATTGTAGCACTCTACCAGTTGGAGGTACAACGTGCATTTTAAAGTACTGCAAATCCGACTGTCTGTCTTATGTCAGGAGCTGGCCTGAACTACCATTCTAAAATGCCATTCTCACAGAGGTAGAAAGCATGCATGAAGAAAACATTCTCCATAGGCATCATGGCATGTACAGACAATGAGTTTCCCAGGGAGTTAACTGCAGGTGGACTCGCTTTACTGATGCAGTTGTTAAAGCAGTGCTGGAAAAAGCTTGTGTGTCACAGGGAAGGGCTGCACTGTGGTGTGCCAGGTGGTGTTCTGGGGGGGCTTACCATGAGCCATATGGGGTTAGGCACCTTTTTAAGGATCTGAGGGGCGTCGGAGGAGACGGCGGGCACACCGCTGCACCACAGCAGGGAGTAGAGCCATGGCTCATTCACAGTGTACAGACTGAGGTTCATGTTGTTTACCAGGAGATCCCTGTTACACACACGAATGCACAAACACACAATGTACAAACACACATGCATGAACAAACACACACAATGGGAAGAATTTTGAATAATTGCTGACTAAAGTTATTAGCTGACCGCTGTGGCAGTAACTTTTACACCAGTGGTTCTCAAACCTTTTGGACTCAGGGCACCCCTACACATAGTTTTTTCATTCACGGCACCCCTAAGATACTGATTACTTTTTACTCTCGGGAGCTTATTTCTGGTATTGTTTAACACTTTTGCATTAAGCATAATGTATGATAGGCCCCATTATAACTATTTTCATTATTATTATATTCATATTTTTATTAATATTAGATGATGATGATGGTTACCACCAAATTATTATACCTTTTTTTAATTCAGTAAAACAGATACTTTACAGATTTCTTATGTAACATTTATAACATATTTGTATATTTTCTCAAATGTAAACACATTACATGAGCAATTATAAGCACTTTTGCGAAACTAGGTAGGCCAGCCTTAAAATGAACAGAAAATAACAAGTTTAGGCCTTCAACAAAAGATGTTGGGCTACAAAGAGCTTTTACAATGTCTGGTGTCCACACAGCCAACTGGTCAATTTAATGGGACACAAGTGCCTGCCTCTGACTACAAAGTCTCTTAAAACGAGGGGGGATTGTCGACAGTGCCAGGCGCAGGTCCTGTTCTACTGACAGCCTTTGCCTCAGTTTATTCTTGAGGTATGTGAGAGAGGAGAATGCCAGTTCACAGAGGTAGGAGGTGGGGAATTGAATCAAGACATTGAGAGCACTTTCTGAAATTGAGGGATACTCCTGCCCCACTTTAATCCAAAATGTGTCCAAAGACAATTCACTGTGTTGCAATCCAAGTGTGCAGTCCATTTTTAGCTCTGCAAGCTCATCTTGACTCATTGTAGTCAAGCACCTTGACGCTGACTCTGTGGCCAGAGAGTGGAATGGATCTCGAACCCAGTCAAATTCTTCATTTGTGCGTGGGAAATAGGTCTCAAACCTTTTCTCCAGGTTAGCCAGGTGTGCAGATACAGAGTTTAAAAAATCTGCTGTCTTCTCTGTGGCTTTTTTAGCTGTCAATGGAAACATGTCAATGCTTTTTTGGGCCACTCTTTGTTGCCACTGGCCAAGTTTTGTTCTGAAGCCATTGATTTTGTCTGTTGCTGTCAGGATATTTTCTTTCCTTCCCTGCATTCATATTTAGCTCATTCATGTGGCCAAAAATGTCAGCTAAGTAAGCAAGTTTCAGCCACGATGAGTTATCATTTATCTGTCCTTTAAAAGGAATGTCATGCTCATTCGAAAATGCCAGTAGCTCTTCTCTTAGTTCATAAAGTCAGATCAACGTTCTCCCCCTGACCTTTGTGCAGTAAAAGGCCCTGGTGCTCCGTTCCCATTTCACTGCAGAGCGTGCTGAATAAGCGCGTCTTGAGTGGGCAGGACTTTATGTAATTCACTATTTTTATGGCTTGATCCAAAACATCAGTGAGATCGGGAGGCATAGTTTTTGCCATAAGCGCCTCTTGATGCAGCATGCAATGGGTTACGACCATGGTGGGATTTCTCTGTTTAGCTTTTGTTACAAAGCCTTTGATCCGTCCGGTCATAGCAGCAGCACCGTCGGTGCAAATACCTACACACATATCCCAGGTAAGACTATATTCCCTGTAGTAGTCGTCTGTGACCCTGAATATCTCGTCACCCGTAGCATGGCACAAAGCTTTACAAAATAAAAAGTTCTCTGCAATACTATCTTCATCCACGTACCTCACGTTAGCGATCAGCTGCAAGGTAGCAATCTTTGTAAAACCTTAGTTTTGGCCGTTTTGCTTCTCCTGGCTGGTCGGACACGGCCTCCGATGTCAGTTGCTGAATGGGTGTCACGTTATTTGTTCTCTTAAAAAATCTAGCCATACTTTATTTTTCTCATCAAGCTAGCCTACGACATCTGCTGACAGTTAATGTTATAAAAGCGCGCTTCAGAATAAATGCGGTAGTGTATACATTTTAGCACAAGAAAAAAAATGCATGTACAGTGTTTTCTTTGTGCCAAAATTATGTGCGTGAAGGAATATCCGTTTCTGCTACGAATGACTGAAAACAATTTTGAACTTGACGTTTAAACTGATAACATAATTTATAGGCCTACTTAAAATAGCTCAATTCCAACTATGATCAAATTATTTCGCGACATCCCTGGACTGTTATCACGGCACCCACTTTGAGAAATATTTGTTACACTCAGTAGTGTAACAATTATTACTCTGAAACTAACCAATTGTAACAGGTTTATACCAGTGTTCAGAGTTCCTATATTCAGTCGTGAAACTCACACCAGCCTTGAGCGCTGCGTCATTTCACGCATCACCTTGCTCTGTTCCTATTCGGGAGGCAGCACTCCTTGCGCAAGTCTGGCCATCGCAAACTTTTCATTGGTTTTCAGAAAGTGAATTTCTTCAGCACTAGTCAATCAAACCACCGGTAATAGATGAGAGCTTAGGTGTCTACTCCATAGAGCAAAATATAATGCTGTAATGTATTTAGGCTATCTACAGTGGGCCCCATAACTACTGGCACCCCTCACTGGCAATGCACAAAAATAAACAATATAATTACTGAGATAAACTCAAAATGCTGAACGTGTGAAAAATACAGGACTTTATTAATGTTTATTTCACCAGTCAGGAGTGCCAATAATTCTGGAGCCCACTGTATGCATGTAGAAAGCAATGTTTCCCCAACTAATCTATCAGGATGGTCACCACAAAATAAAAAGTTGGCCAAACTGAACATACAGTCATCACAGATGAAGGACTGCAGAAATCTGTGACGTCAGTCTTATGGCAGCAAAAGGTAAGTTTCCAATGATAAAAAAAATCCTGACGTTAAATATTGTTTCTTTTGTCTCCACCGGGTGTCTACTAAAAGCATCTAGTCTCGGCACACAAACTGACAGTCCTGCGCTTATTTGATGCAAACGCTCACACGAGTCAGGCCTGGAATGGGTGCTGGTCTGAGACCAGAAGACAGGCTGTGGGCGTACCGGATTTCTGCAGCACTGGTCTGGCTGTAGTGCAGGTGCAGTCCCATGAGGCCCCTGTCCCGAATGACTTCCACAGACAGCTTGACCCCAGAGATCTGCCGGAACCCTGGTGCCTCCTGCTCCACCATAACCCGCCCCCAGTCAGGGGTCCACATCACCTGCAGGGTAGAGCGACATGCTGAGCCTTGCTTCACCGGGGTGTAGCTTAAGGGGCAGCCAGCCCCGTGTATAACCAACGGAAACAGACGCTCTTGATGTTTCTGTCAAATGCCATGTAGTGCTGAGGAAACACTGTGACAACCCTGCTTCCCGGTGGCTGGAATGGGAATGACATGCCTTTTTTAAGCTGTGCCGTCTCTAGCCCCAGACCATGATTCTGAGGCAATCAGGGACCCTTGTATGTGGCAATTCTCCCCACAGAGTACACCCCCCCCCCCACCCTCGGAGCGGTGCCCCAATTTTGCCACTCCCTCGTGCTCCAGCTATACTCGGGTCTGGCAGACCTGGGGTGCGAACGGTGGGCAGCTGCGACAAACCAAACCAATGCCTTAACTGCTGCACCACCACGGCACCAAACTCCTGCAATATTGAGTAGAGCAGGAATAAGATTTCGGTCTCTGCCCTCACCTGCTCCTGGGGTATTCCGGATCGGTGGAATGCCTGCAGGGTGTCATTGATCCAGCTGTTATAGCGAGGGTGTTCGGGTGGTGGTCTGCGCAGGTTAAAGATGACCGAGCGGTTAGAACGAATTGCCACCCGAAGCAGCTCCTGCAGGCTGCATACTGTCTGGTTCCTGGCCCGGTTCTGATCCCTCTGGGACATAGACTGGACCGTCCAGTAGGGGTCATCCTTGGGTGGTAGAGGACAAAGAAGTTCCAGTTTTTTAGTTTTTTGGCATTTATATAGCGCCTTTATCCAAAGCGCTGTACAATTGACGGTTCTCATTCACCCACTTATACACACACTCACACACCGACGGCGATTGGCTGCCATGCAAGGAGCTGACCAGCTCGTCAGGAGCATTTGGGGGTTAGGTGTCTTGCTCAGGGACACTTCAACACAGCCCGGGCGGGGGATCGAACCGGCAACCCTCCGACTGCCAGATGACTGTTCTTACTGCCTGAGCCATGTCGCCCCACAGTTATAGGACCCCAGCTGCCTTAGTTAGTATTGATGACCAGAACTAGTAATAATGTCATCAATTCTGAAACAGAAACATTAAAAAACTTACTAGTGTAGTACTGTTCATTTTACACATGTCATCATACCAAACACTATAAGTCACCTGTATGTTCCTTATGTGAAAGTAAAATAAGGATCTAAATGCACAGGAACATTTCAGTCAAAAGGTCATTTTATGGTGGTCTGTCCACCAATAACATGAGCAAAATACCATCACCTCTGTGTCAGAGTGATGTTTTTTGTACCACTGGGGTACACACACCCACTCTCAATAAGGTTGCAGCACATAAAGGAGTCAGCCGTTTTAGATGCAGAGTGCAGTGACTATAATACAATAATACATAATTAGTAGGGTCTGAACTAGTTAAAGCTGTGGCACCTTTAAAAACCACTGTCCTGCGTTGAGGGAGCGCAGTTCAGTCCAGTTGAACAGGGATGCATCGTTGAACTGCCTGGCGGGGAAGACCTTCTCCACGTCCGTGGTCCTCCTCAGTGTATAGTCCCGCATTAGGAAGGGCACTCCATCCAGACTGAGGCAGGAAAGGGCTGTATCAGCAGTGTGGTCAAAAGTGCCTGTAGCCCTTTTTCCATTAAAGAATTATATGGCTACAACAGTCTTTGAGACTGAAGAATTAAAAGAGTCTGTAAGACTGAAGCTCTAAACAGTCTGTGAGAATGACGCTCGAAATAGTCTGTGGCACTGAAGCTCTATAGAGTCTCTGAGACTGAAGTTGTAGAGAGAATCAAGCTGAAGCTGTAAAGAGTTTGTGAGGCTGAAGCTCTAAAGAGTGTCAGAATGAAGCTCTATAGAGTCTGTGAGACTGAAGCTCTAAAGAGTCTGTGAGAATGAAGCTCTAAAGAGTCTGAGACTGATGCTTCCAAGAGTTTGTGACACTAAAGCTGTAAAGTGTCTGTGAGACTGAAGTTCATATCTAACAATTTGAAGAGTCTGTTGGATTGAAGACTGAGACTGCAGCTGTAGAATTATATAACATTGGAGCCCACTTAACTGAGGCCGCACAGAACTTGTATCTGCTGAGATTAATCACTCAGCAAGGTCACAGACTCGCTGCAGTCACGCCCACCTAGCATTATGGGGATAATCTGTGTCACTCATTAATCCTCATTACACAGCCTGGAGCAGCCTCACCACAGTCATTACTCATTGATAAGTACACTGAAGTAGCTACAGTACAGGGAGAACAAGTAAGTGCTACTTTACACCATTTCTGTACATTTTCAGTCTGTTCTATTCCTGTAAAAATAAAATTGCGTACTTCACCCTGCATGCACACTACAGTAGGGTTGCTCACTGGGAAGCGGGATTCCGAGGTTCTCGGGACAATCTTCAAGTCCCCTGAGTTCCGGGAACAGTATCTACACCACACGGTCATTGTGGTAAATCCCGGAGATCAGCTGTTTAATATGCCCTCCAGAGCTATGCTGCTGAAGATGGCAGTTGCTTGTGAGCCTTCAGGCACATGTGCAGCATGCTGATTATGATCGCATGAGCCAGACGAAAAGTATGGGAATGACCGACACAAAATCATTTCAAAGAACCTTTTTGATCCAAGAACCAGCTCTACTCTGCTCTTGCGACAATACAGCCCACGTCTGTCGAAGCCAAAAGACCCTTCTCAATTTATTGAGCGACGGCTCAATTTATGCCTTATGCTTCTTGAGGTTGCACTTCATGAAAAAAAAAAAAAAAAGGAAATTTGGAAAGTCATCTTAGAGAGTGTTAAATGTAGTAGGCTAACTGTAAGTTAATAGGAATGGAATAAAATTGAATCATTTTGAGTTAGTCTGCTATTTGACACATTGTTAAACACAAGGAAATAATTGCTACCACTGTTTCAACAACTTCTTCTTTTTGTTGTTAAAAAAAACAAACATTTTTTGTAAATATCATAAGCACAGTGATGCAAGGTCTTGTTTTATAAAAAATTTAACATTTATTTGAGAATTTGAACTGAATTGCTCTATGATCGTAGTAATAAAACATTTGATGTGATAAAATAGCATTGTTCTGTTGCATTTATTTGTCTATATAGGCCTAGTAGCATTAACGTAGTGTTAATTAGTGGACTGGCATCAAACAGAATGGACCCTGTTCCCTTGCCTCTTGCCTGTATCCTCTGAACAGAAGCCAGTGAGCAGGTAATTTATTAGACTTATTTATTTAGACTTATTGGTCTTCTGCTGCTGTAGCCTATCCACTTGGATGTGTTGTTTGTTCAGAGATGCTCTTCTGCATACCACTGTTGTAATGTGTGGTTATTTGCATTACTGTCACCTTCCTATCATCCTAAGTCTGACCTGCTGCTCACTGTATGTTTTTTGCTTTTCGCACCATTCTCCACAAACTCTAGAGACTATTGTGCCTGAAAATCCCAAGAGATCAGCAGTTTCTGAGATACTCAAATCACCCTGTCTGGCTTCAACAATCATTCCACGGTCAAATACACAAGATCACATTTCTTCTCATTCGACATTTGGTCTGAAAAAAAGCTGAACCTCTTGACGATGTCTGCATTAATGCATTTAGTTGCTGTCACATAATTGGCTGATTAAATATTTGCATTAACAAGCTGCTGCACAGATCTACCTAATAAAGTGCTCAGTGAGTGTACATTACATTTTGAGAATCATACTTGGATAAAAGTAGAACCTGTGCGAATCTTCTGTGCAATTGCAAAATACATTTTAGAAATAGAAAGACTGATCCCCTGATGGAGACTCAGATGTCTATCAATTAGTCACCTGATGGTCACGTCGGCCTCCAACCCGCTGACCTTCTGCTGCACAGCTTTGCTGAAGGACATGATGGTATTTTCCGGAGCCAGCTAGAATGAGAGACACCAAGAAGCAGCATCAACACCGGTCACAGCTGGAGGCCTTGGTTCAGCATGGCCCACATGTGAACAGAGACTGGGCATCTCAGGAGCATTCCTTTGTGCTCCCTTACTTCCAGCATTTCCGACATGAGATTCAGTGCGGCACGCAGCATGTGAGAACATTGTGGAAAAATAAACTTTAAATCTGCATCTGCAGTTATTAAAAAGTCAATTATAAAACTGACTCACCATTGGTGCTCCCCTATGGCCAATGACATCAGGCCGTTGTTTTAGGCTGGTCCGGTCCATGAGGCACGGGGAGGTGATAGTGAGGGGGGCTAGGTAGAGAGCCAGGAGGACACTCAGGTAGAACAGAAGCAGGACTACCTGGAACCCTAAAGAGGAATAAGATCCCCCAGTCCTGTCAACCATGTACAGTATAACTACATACTACAGACACTGTACATCTTACAAATAGGTGTGTGACGTCTGACCGTTTAGTCGCTAACTGTTAACAAAAATTTGAAACATTTAAACTATTAAACACATTTTCTGAGTGGCAAATTAATTTAAATAATGTATAACCATTTCCTTTTACAGTGTCCTATTCTCAATGTGATTGTTGTAGGCTCATATGTATGTATCATATATAATATGTCTCATATGGCACTTTTCTGTGATTTGCGCTCTTATATAGATAAAACTATTAGGTTTTGAACTCCACTCTCTGGCTGCTTTTGCAACTTTTGCAATCTTGGCTATAGTTTTGGTTTAGTTTAAATTTAAGTGCAGCAAAATTTTCAGGCAGATATTCCAGAAACATCCCAGGAAACGTGTATCAAACTGGCGCACGGGGCTGGATCCGCAGTATGCATGTCAACTAGGTGAGTCATGGCAAGGTGTGCTTCCTTCATGCACATGCATTTAAAAGTGGATAGCACAAATAAAGGGTGGAGATATTATTACGATTATATTATATGATATTAAGTGGGGCTGATTATATATTCCGTCAAATGTACTGAAGTTCACGTAATTAACGAAGGTCGATTCATGCGAAGCAGTGGAAAATGAATGAAAAAACGTGCTCAACAATAGCAAGTGCTTGAAGTTTTCAGAAAAAATCAGTGTTGCTGGTAGTAAAAAAATATGAGCAAATCCAATGATATGCCACTTTTAATCGCTTTTGTCCATCTCAGGAATAGCATGCTTTTTACGTTTAACAGAACATTTTTAGAAACAAAGCATGCTCAAATTGCATTGCTAAAATAAAAACAGGGTTGTGTGTTTTCATTAGTTATCATGCAGAACAATCACAGACAAGAAATGGGAAAAGACACTGGAGTGCCAAACAAAGATAAAAATCTACAGTAACCCAGCCCAACAAATAATTATGCTTCTGGGAGAAATAAAAGATTCCGAATCCTCCCACACAACGTTCCCGTTCCATCTCGCAAATAGTAAAGTTCCTTGCAAAATTACACTCTCTTGCATCTGGAATCATTGTTGCCACAGCTGGAATATCTATGCAATTTGTCACAAAATGGGAGGTTAAACTGCACCGTTTAAGATCAGCCTCGTTCGCAAAATGTGATTAGTATGTACATTTGACCCACACTGTTCAGATACAGTAATGCAAAATACAGTAGGTATGGTACTGTTTGTTCTCAAAATTCATAGCTTTCTGCAAGTAAGTGGTTTTGATCACGAATTAGCCTGGTAACTAATAACTTACTTGTTTTCTCGGCGCGGATGACCTGACCAGCCATTAACCAGCCCAGAGCCGTAATGGCAGCCAGGGCTCCTATGTGCAGGAAGGGACCTGTGGCCTGAACACAAAGAGAGACATTCTGACAAAAATGCCACAGTTGCTGTTCTTGCTTTACACTTGAAAGACAAGTGAAGGCAGAGAGGGGTGGGGGCTGCAGGAGCTCTTACCTGCAGAGAGATCACAATGATGTCCCATTCCCCTCCCCACAACTCATGAATGGAGATCATGCCTGTGATAGTCATCAACATGGCTGCCATCACTCCAATCTGCAGAGGCATGCACACAAGTACACACACACAATCCAGATTAGATTCCATGCCATTGTAATCTCCACTACATTTTTACAATGGTAGTTGTAGACTGTGCATTTAGCTCAGACATCACAATATTGTGCTTCAGTGTTTCTACTGTCAGCCGAATGCCGCAATGGGACACACGCATACACACACACACACACACACACACACACACACACACGCACACATACACACATACACACACAGTTTGTGTGTGGCAGATCTTGTGCTTAAGATTTTACGGAAAAAAGGGCGTGTCATAGTTTGTGTGGAGCATTATTTGAGCTACAGCTCTGGGAGAATTAAATGTGTTTCAGATGGTATGGAACGAGCCTATGGAGGAATACCTTGTGGAGCCAGTATAGATTCAGTTGCTGTCCCACAGCTATGTGGCAAAGTGCTAACATCTGAAAACAGAGAAAAAGGCCAGGTGTGAAAGAGCCAAGCACTAAAACTGCTATGTTCAGCCACATTTTTACTTTGTTCAGAAAGCATACATTACATCACAAATGTGCATATTATCCATTTATATAGCATGGGACAACATGAATTATAGAAAACAAAAGCTAATGATCTATTATTTTTAAATACAAACAACAGCTGAGACCGGCCTACATTTCTGGTATTATCTGTTCCTGTACAACACAAAGGGGTGGGCTGAATGTCGAACATGGCGACTCACCATTAAGAAGGCCACATAAGTGAAGCCTGCAGCTGTGGTGGCGAGTATGGGAATGGTCCCATCACTCCACTCCCCAGATCCATTATACAGAAACCTGCAGGAGAGACCCAGGATGACCTGCAGTAGAGTTCTAACAGGGCTGATACAGGCAGGCCCGCACGAAGATGCTCAGAGGCCCGGGGCTACATGGTTGTCATAGGCCCCATATCCAAATATATTCCACAAAAATGACGCGGTGTCGCCCGGGATAGGGCAGGCTGTCAACTCGTCGGTATTAACACACAGTATTACCACAGTAGCCTAGTACGTTAAGTTAAATTGTTGGTGCATTTTTTATAATCGAACCTAACACCTCTAGTCCAGCTCATAAAGTTGATTACAACGTCCATTAATATCATCAGCCCGTTACTATTTTAAAATTATCTTACCATGTTAGCTAGTCAGCTAGATTGGTCTCTTCCTGGTTTTCTGGGCAGCGAAGTCATCGATAATGTCACTGAAATCCAGCTGTCACAGCAAGTCACACTCCATTGACATTAGAGTCAAATTTTTAAGTCTTGTTTGCTCCATGGTTGACCTCCATCTGTTCTTGATTCGAGGCAATTTAGAAAATGAGCGTTCCCCTCCAGCATTGGTGACTGGCAGTGTTAATAAAATCCGCAAAGCGATCTCAACATTTGGAAAAACAGGATGCAGACTGCGTCATCTTATAAGTTTTAGTAATGACGCTGCTGATAATGTGTTTTACTCCTGCTTTGTGAACTCGTTGAATTGCACCAGCTCATCAGCAAAATCGTCATTTAAATCAGTGCTGTATTTACTCTTAACAGCTGCACCACAAAGTTCTGGTATGGAGATTTGGTGAAGCTGGCTTTAAAAAATCCAAAGTAGTCCACCTCATTTTACACCTCATACCTGCGCTGAAGCTCCGCAATAAGTTTGTCTATTATCACGTTAAATACTTCAACAGAGAATTTGCGTCAGCCTGATAATGCACAATCGGCTTCGTCTGGTCGTTTTTTGCGTTAATCTCTCTGTGTTTCTCTGACTTGTATTGTTGCTGAATTCTGGGTGTCATTTGTTTTGCTGAAAACGATCACACTCTGCACGCAGAGCAGCTACAAACACTTTTAGGGAGCCCACCAACTCCACAGCGTTAGACAAATCCAGATCAACGGCCTGGAGTGTAGTGCTTACAGACTAAAATCTTTGCAAGATTGTGCTCGATAGATTGCAGACAAATGCTGTTTCTAGCTCGTCCATTTTGTTCTGCAACGCTATGGCTTCGTTGCGTGTGCCCACATTCCGATCCGTGTCATCAGCGATTTTCTTGAGTGAGTCCTGTATATTTCCATCATTTCCATAAAGGGATTTTGACGCTTGTGCGTGTACACACCACCGTGTATCAGACAATATTTTTAATGTTTCGATTTGTGCGTTGTCATTTGCCTGCAATCCTGCAGTGACAATCTGCCAACAAAATGTTGACTGAGCAAAAGTTAAAAAGTGACTGCATATAAGAAAAAAAAGGAATCTGTCTCAGTTCACGCTGGTAACCCCAACTAAATTTTAAGTATACGCTGCGCAAGGAACCCATTGCACAAGAGGATGTTGTTCCTTGATTCGTGCTTGTAGTCCTTTGTATTGCCCCGACATATATGATGTGTTGTTGTTACATTGGCCTCTGCAATTTGCAATGTCAATGTCCATTTCGTTCAACACAGTCAAAATGGAGTTACAAAGTCATTCTCCAGTATGGCTCAGAAATGCTCTTCTGCATACCGCTGTCCACTGTAATGCATGGTATTTGCGTTACTGTCACCTTCCTGTCAGCTTTGACCAGTCTGCCCTTTCTCCGTTGACCTCTCTCATCAGAGGTAAACTGTTGTGCGTGAAGAGAGATCAGCAGTTACAGAAATACTTAAACCACCATCTGGCAACAACAATCATGCCACGGTCAAGATCACTGAGATCACAATTTTTCCCCATTCTGGTGGTTGATGTGAACACTAAGTTATTGACCCGTATCTGTATGATTTTATGCACTGCACTGCTGCCACATGACTGGCTGATTAGACAATCGCATGAATAAGTAGGTGAACAGGTGTTCATAATAAAGTTCTCAGGTAGTGTATATAGTTAATTCCAATAATTATATACATAGCTATTGAGAGCTTCTCTCTTTTACACTGAGAGGGATAACATTTTGATAACAATCTATTTTCCTTATTATAAATTATGCCGGATTGTGAATATAGCCCTTGAATGCATAACATACTGGGGCTTGTTTCACAAAAGTTGTGACATGCGAGCTGAGATCTGTGAGATGTGACAGATTTCTCCTGCACTTTTTGGAGCATTTCACATTGAAATTGCAGTTGCACGCCTCAAATGCATATCGCAAGCGTGTTTATGTAAGCAATCAGTAAATCAGCCATCGTTCTCATCCGCCTGCTTCCTTTTGGTTTTCTATCAAACTTTTGCATTTGTGCACAGCATTAACGCTCGTAAGCAAAGTGGGCTGGCCACGGGTGTTAGACGCTGATATTTCAAAGGATGGAAAATGAATCTTGCAGTCAGATTAAAAACATATCTAGCTACGTTGTAAAATGAAAATTTTATTTTCATGGTTTATCTGAACCAGGTCTACCTAGTACAACTAATATCATAACCTATACTTTACCAACTTTAAACTACTAATTGCACAAAAGACTTTTGGGAGACCAAGCAGAGCAAAATTTAACTACTGTGTTGGGCTCAGATAACTGAATTAAGTTTTTACACGTTGGCAGCCTATATGAAAAA
Organism: Conger conger; assembly: GCF_963514075.1. Classification (NCBI taxonomy): domain Eukaryota; kingdom Metazoa; phylum Chordata; class Actinopteri; order Anguilliformes; family Congridae; genus Conger; species Conger conger. The sequence continues at coordinate 39,682,807 of NC_083766.1, forward strand.
TGGGTTTTGCGAGAGGTATGTAGTCGTCATAGGTTTATTTGCAATTTGCAAGCAACATTTTTTTGTGAAACAGGTTTTGATAAAATACTACGATCTGCGAGTGAAAATCCTTGCAAATTGCTTCTGTGAAACAAGCTCCTGGAGCTTGGGAGGTGGGACTAGATTCAATTGTAAATGATACAGCATGGAACACATTTGTTGGCTGAATGGTTTTAAGTTATCAAGGGTCCAAGAGCCTCAAACCACTGTGCTGCTGTCAGATATGCAGTAGATACTACAAGAATCGTTTCCCCTGAATATTTCTTCCGTTCAGTAGGAAAATGTGTCAGGAGAAACAATTATTGCAGTATCTACCGCATATCAGATGCGTTAGATGCATGCATAGAGTGTCAACTGGTCGAAAACAGTAAGCATTGGTTGAATAGGTAACTGTAGCCTCTGTTACTTAATTAGATAAAGCTGTTTTTTTTTTTTTCCAAGATAACCCAGAAATTAATAAAATGCAGTGATAACGTACCCAAGAGTAGCTTGATGAACAAGAGGATTGTATTAAAAGGGGGGGTGCTACGGAAGGGGTAAATAAATAAATAAATAAATAATGAGAAATAATATAATTTCTAGTCTGAAAATGGAATTTCAGGAAGACACAAATATGGATATATTTAAAGATATTTAAAGACCTAATAAAAAAATGAGAGCTCCCAGCAGACCCATCGCATTTCTATTGATCAAAGGCTTAAATCGCAGCACAACACTTCCATATTCACTGCAGAAAATTAGACTTAATTATTATTAGATTTCCCACAAATATGTGTCATTATCTTCAAAGACTTTACAGATCTTGTCATTTCCTCTGTCTAATGTCACAAAATAAAGCCCTGGAACCCAGGTTGCCTTTTCCTCCTTTTCTTCCTGCCCCAACTCTGCTCTCCTCAACTTCAAGGCTTACTGCTTTTGTCCTGACGACACGCACCCAAGGGATTAATGACCCTTATACTGCTGACTCCAGCACCTCTTGTACACAATATTGGATGAAATGAGCTGGACTCACCAGTTAAACTCACTGTAGTCATTCTGCACAGCCCACCAGAAATAGGACCAGACCAGGAGAAGCAGGAAGGTGGAGGTGAGGATCAGGAACCACATGCATTCCCACTGAAACACAGACAGACATACCACCATTGTCAGGGGTAACATGTTACAAAGAATTCTGATTACTTTTCCAAGTAACAAAGTAATTAACGCATTAAGCTGCTTTCACATGACAAGAATCAAATGCATTCATTCAATGGCAAGTAAGGTGGTCACAACACAAGGGAAGAATCGAGCACCGGCAGTTGTTGCAACTTGTTGCCATTTGTCCAGGAATCCGCAACAATATGTGATAGTAGTCGGTTGTCTGCCGTTACCAAAGGCTAAATTGTATACTTGCTTTATGAACACAAAAATATATGATTTATATTGGGTTTAAGAAACTAACTGGGCTAACTCAGTTAGCCATGTACTATGCCAAGTCGGCATCAATGCTCCCTCCATATAATTTAATGGCTTGACGCCATGTTGAGTGTTTTTACGCTGATCATATGAAAGCAGCTTTAGCTTTAGTTTAATATCCCGTAATCACATTACAGTTACTATTAGCCACACTTATGGAATTTCAACATAATTATGCATGTATAACTGATAATTCTGATGCATTTATAACAGAAGAAAATGTTGATATTCAACCCCCTGTAAAATGGAGAAGTGTTAGCCAGCTAGATCATCTCTGGTACAGTTGAAATCCGTTCTTCCTAAACTAATGTCCATAAATGGCGTTTCCCATTATAAATGGTAAATGATTTGCATTTAACGGGTGGCACGTATGGTGCAGTGGGTAGCACTGCCGCCTCACAGCAAGGAGGTCCTGGGTTCAAATAGCCTTCTTTATATAATTACAGATACCATTAAATATATTCTGGGTACTCCGGTTACCTCCCACAGTCCAAAGACATGCAGGTTAGGCTGACTGGAGAGTCTAAATTGCCCGTAGGTATGAGTGTGAGTGAATGGTGTGTGTGCTCTGCGATGGACTGGCGACCTGTCCAGGGTGTATTCCTGCCTTTCGCCCAATGTATGCTGGGATAGGCTCCAGCCCCCCTGCGACCCTGTTCAGGATAAGCAGGTTAAGATAATGGGTGGATGGATGGATTTGCATTTATATAGCGCCTTTATCCAAAGCGAACAACTGATGCATCTCATTCACTCATTCACACACACACTCACACAGTAACGGGGATTGGCTGCCATGGTTGCCACCAACCAGCTCATCAAGAGCAAAAGGTTAGGTGCCTTCCAATGCAAGCAGGGCGGGATCGAACCTGAAACTCTCCGACTGCCAGACGACTGCTCTTACCTACTGAGCCAATATCACCCCCAGCATGAGTTTGCTATAGGCATACTACATTGGTCTGATTTACGCGTACTTATTTCTATACATACCGTAAATCCTCAAATTGTGGCCGGGGTCTTTCATTTACTTAGGCTGCACAAAGCACAGGCCTTTATTTGGAGCAGGCTTGTATTCGAGGCAGGCCTTTATTTCTTATTAGGCTTCTGTTGTAGAATTTTATTCTTAAGGATCTTTTTCTCCTAAAGTGCGTTTTATTGTGAGACATACGTTTCGTTTGGAGCAGCATACCGGTAGGCTATCAAAAGATTTTTGCTTTGGTTTGGGATTTAATTGACTTCTGGACTGTTTGATTCTATTGCTAAATGTTGGGACTGATGGGTACTGAAATCTGGGGGGTATTTGATGGTTCACTGTTAAGCTTTATGTAGTTGAAAGAGTGTCGGGATTTCCACCCGTCTGTTTATTGCGAGTCAAGGCAGCCGCTTTCATTCATTCATTGAATGTGTGCTGTGCTGTAAATACATGGAAACCTTATTGCGTAGCCAAGTAGCCTAAATTGAGTTAATTTTTAATTTTGCCTGATTTACTTTTTATTAAATTCGTGGGCTGGAATGCCTCGCGGCAACAATTGTGTTTAAATGTATACTGCTTCAGCCTTTGGCAAGCTACTCAGAAGGGGGCGGCAAGCGACTGGTAGCTTGAGAGCAACGTGTTGGAGACCCATGGTGTAGGACAACGACTTTTCATTGGCAACAGTATTAAACCAACCAACAATATAAAATATTAAGAAGAGCTCTTTCATTTCATTGAGTTGAATCGAAACAATTCTAGTGTCTTCTAGTGCTCATGAACTGATAGCCCTACTGGTAGGCAATATTACCCCGGCTTGTATTTGGGGGCCGGCCTTTATTTGTCCGAATCGACCACGCCCCCAGCTATTATCCGAGGCCCGGCTTCAAATAGAATCCCGGACACAATTTGAGGATTTATTGTACGTGAATACGTCAGTGTAAAACAGCATTAATTACATGTTTTTCTGAGCCTTGTGTTTTCCTTTTGCTTCTGCACCAAAACATTAATAGACACTCACTGGAACTAATGACATATCATGATTGTTAATGAGTTCTTTAAACAATCAAAACATTTTCCAGGTGACTAGCAATTCTCAAACATTCCTGCAAATTATTATTTTTTTTTTTAATAAAAGCCGCTACAAATTCAATCTTGAGCCACAATAATCACAGCAACACTGAGATCCCACCAACAGATCCTGGTGGGACTAGCCTGTTTTATAAATGACATTGGCCGATGGCCGGAGCAAAGGAGCTAGAATTCGCAATATAAAGGATGGGAACAATCTTGAAGTATAGAACTGATAGGTTGAGTTGAGACACCGATAAGCTTACTAGCCCACTGAACAATCTGGTTTAGATCATTTTTGTTTTGCAGAGACAGGTTACCAAACCATGACAAAAGGGAAAAAGATAAGATTGATTCAATAAAAGCCCAGTAAAAATCTTTGTTTTTCTAAGGCATTTTTGCTTCGCTGTAACTCATACATATTGATATTGAATTCTTAGTTTTTTCAGGCATTGTTCAAGTTTTGTTGTGAAAGTCAAGAAGTAAAAGTGATAACTACATTTTGCCTTGAATATTTTCATTAAAATGTAACTTCGGGGAGAAGACACAGGGCACTGCATCTGTGTCTTTTGAACATTTCCCTTTTTGCATACAATGCACTGTACCAAATATGTCATATGTATCATGATTTTCAATGGGAAAAAAATGAAAAGATGTTGGCCTACATAAGATGACAGATCCAAATATCACACTTTTATTACCAGGTTTTTTATTATTTTATTATTTGTTTTATATAACATAATATAACATAAGGTAATGGCAAGAACAGAGCCGGAGATACCTTACCAATATATATTGCGTGTATACCACTATTAACTATAGCACTTTATTAGGAACATTTTTACAACTTATTCATGCGATTATCTAATCAGTCAATTGTGTGGCAGCAGTGCAATGCATACAATCATGTAGATACGGGTCAGGAGCTTCAGTTAATGTTCACATCAACCATCAGAATGGGGAAAAAATTTGATCTAAATGACTTTGACCATGGAATGATTGTTGGTGCCAGCCAGGCTGGTTTGAATATCTCAGAAACGGCTGATCTCCTGGGATTTTCACACACAACAGTCTCTACAGAGTTTGTAGAGAATGGTGTCAAAAACAAAAAACATCAAGATAGAAGCATTTCTGCAGGAAGAAACACCTTGTTAATGAAAGAGGTCCGAGGAGAAGGACCAGACTGGACAAAGCTGACAGGAAGGTAACAGTAACGCAAATAACCAGATAGTGATATCAAACCTCCAAGTGAATAGGCTACAGCAGCAGGAGACTAAAAAATAAGTCTAATATATACCTAATAAAGAGCTCACTAACTGTATATAGTGTGTAGTGTGGAGTGATTTCGGACGCAGCCAAAGAATCTACTGGTTGATTCGTAGAATCAGGTGTGTAATTGTTCAGTTGCAATGCAAGTATGCAGCCCTTTCCAGGTAGGATTGAGGCCCCTGGTGTACACACTGCACACAGAGGACTGAGTACCATGGTGATGCATAAGAGCCATTGAGGTTCAGGTTCAGGTTCAAAAGTCAGGAAAAACAACTTATTTTTCTTCTGAAAAATATCTAAAAGACATTTATATATTGTGACTCAGTTCAACTGCACACATTCTTTTAGTGACAGAACATAGTAAGGACCCACCCTACGGGTGTCCAGTTGAGCCAAGGACAGCTCATGACTGTACTGTACTGTGTGACTTCAGTGAAGAAGAGGTGCTTCAGAAAGTAGTTTTCCCTATTTATAAAGCCTTCAGAGTGAGACAAAGGCTAGGTAAATGGAAAACTGTTAAATTATTACTGAGGCGGGATCTGGTATCGATGCATACTCTTTGGCCTTTTGCTCACTGTCCCCATTGTTAGAGAGGAGCAGAGAGGCTTCAATAAGAGCAGTACAGTGACCTATTCCTTTCAATGGGTGACAGACACATTGCATGCAATTTCCATTTCCTAATTTGGAAGATAAAAGAAGGACCATACAAACAGGCTGGTATAATGAAGGGCAACATCTAAAATAAACCAACCCAGCAAGCAATGGTTCATACACTTACAGCAGGCAAACCAACCCTGTATGTGATGGTTAGTACGGTGTCTAGAGGTAGTAAACCAGGTAAATCAATCATCGCCAAACAAGGACGGAAGCACCTAACCACACAGTGGTAAAGCAGGTAACAAATAAAGCAAGCCTTTGGGTAACATGTCAGTAAGGGTAAATATGTAATGTGTGGAGTTCATACACAGAGAGACAAAAGGCACAAACACAGAAAGACAGACATACGCATAGCAATACCTTGTCCATGTATCTAGGATTAATGGATATTCAGTGCCTGAAAAATACCTCTCCATCAGTTCAGTTAACTGTGAATGAGACCCAACAATGGCTGTTATCTTTAACATCATCATCTGTCATGACAGCATGTATCACTCAAATCACAGCGGAGAGGGGTGGAGGCTGCTGATAAAAACAAGGCCAGGCGAGCCTGGTTGAGCCAGACCCTGATGTAGCTTAGGGAGAGTATGTGTGGCATTAACTACAGTCCCTTCCAAAAGTATTAGAATTCGTTTTTCAAAACACTGAATACATTTGGGGTTGAGATAAAAAAAAAGATGAGACACGAGACAAGAATTTCAGCTTTTATTTCCTGGTATGTACACCTAGATGTGTAACTACTGAGCACCCTTGGTATCAGATCAGGTTTTAGGGGAGTCTAAAACCTATGAGTTATTGTCTTACTGCACAATGAAGTTCCTCCCATTACATTACATTACAAAGCATTTAGCAGATGCTCTTATCCAGAATGACATACAACAAATTACAGACTGAACACAGGAACAAATGTGAAGAAGACCCTAGAGGACAGTACGGTTCCGAGTTCTAGCGTGACCATACAGATAAAATTGCAACCCTTGACGAATACATCAACTTACAAACTAGCATACCACGGTTGGCAGCTAGAATACCCCGAGTCCAACAATACAATATCTAATACAATACAACAATATCTATATAGAACTATATATAAGTGCCATTATAATCTATGGCATATACAAGGCTAATCATGATGATGAGGTAGATGAGAAGAGATGAGTCTTCAGTCTGCGTTTGAAAGTGGTCAGACTCTGCTGTTCTGACATCCACAGGAATGTCATTCCACCACCGTGAGGCCAGAACAGACAGCAGTTGGGACCAAGAAGTGCAGGGGCGGTGAGGGGGAGGTGCCTGGCATCCCAATGTAGCGGAACGGAGGGGTCTTGCTGGAGTATACATCTTCATAAGGGATTGAATATATACAGGGGCTGATCCCTGAACTATCTGGTATGCGAGCACCAAAGTTTTAAATTTGATGCGAGCCATAACAGGCAGCCAGCGGAGGTCGCTGAGCAGGGGTCTGATGACAGATGCTGGCAGATCCCTTCTCCACACTTTGGCCTTTCCATCACTTTGGTAGAGGTTAATCTTGGTCTAATCAGTCCATAAAACTTTGTTCCAGAACTTTTGTGGCTCATCTCTGTTCTTCTTTGCAAATTACAATCTTGCCTTCCAATTCTGACTCCTGATGAGTGGTTTGTATCTTGTGGTGCAGTCTCTATATTGCTGCTCTCCAAGTCTTCTTTGAATGGTTGATTGAGATGCCTTCACCACTATCCTGTGGAGATTGTTTGTGATGTGACTAACTGATGTTTTGGGGTTTTTCTTCACAACTCTCACAATGTTTCTGTCATCACCTGCTGTTGTTTTCCTTGGTCGACCTGTTCGGTGTCTGTTGCTCAGTAAGCCAGAGGTTTCTTTCTTTTTCAGGACATTCCAATTTGTTGTACAAGCTATCACTCTGATCTATCTGACTCTATCTGACTCTGATCTTTTCTAAGCTTCAAAATGGCTTGCTTTTCTCCCAAAGACAGCTTTCCGGTCTTATTCAGAACTATTTATTGTTTAACCAATCAATCTAACAAGACACATCTGGGCAAAAATAAATGCTTGTCAGTCACATGTTCCTTTACTTTTGCAAAACCAAAAAATTGGGTGGTCTAATAAATACGGTGATACATTCTAAATTGTTTAACAACTCTAGATAGAAATACCAGGAAATAAAAATTTTAATTTGGATCTGTCATCTCATGTACATCTTTTGACCTGAAACTCACTTGCCTTCAGTGTATAGCAAAAACAAAGGAATTGACCTTGCTGTTCCAATACTTTTTGAGGGGATTGAATATGGGTTGACCCATGCATGTTTTTATTTATTATAAAAATATATAACATTATTCCCATGAAACCAGAATACAATGTTAAATATAACTTAAATATTTTTTCCCATAGGCTACATTTACTTCCTTCACTGAGGCATTTCCATATCAGTAGACTTGTGAGCATTCCATTGTGGTTTTGGTTGTGATAAGACACTGTCTAGTAGCCCTGAGATTGCCTGAGCAGAGAACCGGTTGCTACCACATATTGATTTCAATGTACTGATTACACATTAGCTAAATCAGGAATACTGTGGAAACAAATAAATACAATATGCTTCATGGAATCAATGCCATTTGTCTCTTCACTCATTTAATGCATCAAATTCACATCAAACTAAAAACATTGGTGGTAGCTTTCTATGCAGTAAAGGGGTCAGCCCCAGCTCACCTCCAAAAGATCATCAGATTCTACACGCCTACCAGACCTCGTTCAGCCACAGCAGGACGCCTGGTGCCTCCCCCTCTCCACACTTCCATCTCCCGGTCACAACTACTGTCTGTTCTGGCTCCACAGTGGTGGAACAACCTCCCCATGGAGGTCAGAACAGCAGACCCTCTGACCATCTTCAAGCACAGACTGAAGACACACCACTTCAAGATGCATCTCCCCCCACCCCTTCCTACCTCCCTGTAACCTAAATGATTGGTAGTTGTTTTTTCTTTACTTGTTCACTAGGATTATATTTTTGCTTGTTTCATTTGGCTATGTAAACTGTTTATTGTTCCTACGTGTTTATCATTCTATTGCATTGTGCTGAAATAGTTTTATATATAATCCATTGTCAGATTTATCAAATCGGCCCTAGTCCTCATCTTTGCTGTACCCTTAGCACTTGAAACAGTACTTCCCTCTAGGGTCTTTCAGCGCACTTGTTCCTGGTGATGGCTATGCACTTTGTTGCACGTCGCTCTGGATAAGAGCATCTGCCAAATGGCAATAATGTAATTAATGTAAAGTAATGTAGTGGAATGAATGGACATTTTTATTCTGACTTCAGAATTAGACGGCAGCATATGAATTTAGAACAGCAATTAAACTTGAACAGGACTACTTGAGCAATTATGAATGATTATACAATTTTAATTAACACCTACCATCCAATCAGAATCGAGTTCCCAGACCATGGTATAAATGCTAATGCTCATAATCATGTCAAGTAACACACACGGGGCTCTGAGGGCTGTGATGATTACTGCAGCAAAATGAGATCTATCCCAGTACACTTCTTTGCACTTGTTAACAAGAAGTTTGTAAACACTGGGATTTGCAAGGTTACACGGTTAAAAATATTGTCCGTATAAAAAGGCATAGGCAGGTCAAATTAATTATGTGGCAGAGGCTTCTGGGAATGAGAAACTTTCCCTTCAGTCTGTTACCTCCAGACAAGAAAATCACTGGCTCATTATGAGATCAGGTAAACACAAGGGGCTTTTCAGTTACACATGATTGTAATTTACGAACGGATGCAGCCAAACAGATATTTTTCTCAGTGTTACATTCTGGTACCATACAAACCCACATCCAGTTCTGGCACAAATTATTTACAGGGCCCTCCATAATGTTTGTGACTTGATTTGCCTCTGATTTGCAATAATTTTAGATTTGGAATCACACAATTAACATATGGGTAAAGTGCACATTCTAAGATTTTAGTGGTGTTTATACATAGTCCCCCCATTTTAGGGCACCATAATGTTTGCGACACATGGCTTCACAGTTGTTTGTAATTGCTCAGGTGTGTTTAATTGCCTCCTTAATGCAGGTATAAGCTCTCTGCACCTAGTCTTTTGTCTAGTCTTTCAATCCCCTTTGGAAACTATTACTGCTGTCGTGGAAGCGAGGATATACAGTGCAAGTATTCACAGCGCTTCACTTTTCCCACATTTTGTTATGTTACAGCCTTATTCCAAAATTGATAAAATAAACTTTTTTCCTCCAAATTCTACACACAACACCCCATAATGACAACGTGAAAAAAGTTTTTTTGAGATTTTTGCAAATTTATAAAAAATAAAAAACTAAGAAATCACATGTACATAAGTATTCACAGCCTTTGCCATGAAGCTCAAAATTGAGCTCAGGTGCATCCTGTTTCCACTGATCAAACTTGAGATGTTTCTACAGCTTAATTGGAGTCCACCTGTGGTAAATTCAGTTGATTGGACATGATTTGGAAAGGCACACACCTGTCTATATAAGGTCCCACAGTTGACAGTGCATGTCAGAGCACAAACCAAGCATGAAGTCAAAGGAATTGTCTGTAGACCTCCGAGACAGGATTGTCTCGAGGCACAAATCTGGGGAAGGGTACAGAAAAATGTCTGCTGCTTTGAAGGTCCCAATGAGCACAGTGGCCTCCATCATCCGTAAATGGAAGAAGTTTGGAACCACCAGGACTCTTCCTAGAGCTGGCCGCCTGTCTAAACTGAGCAATCGGGGGAGAAGGGCCTTGGTCAGGGAGGTGACCAAGAACCCGATGGTCACTCTGTCAGAGCTCCAGCGTTCCTCTGTGGAGAGAGGAGAACCTTCCAGAAGGACAACCATCTCCGCAGCAATCCACCAATCAGGCCTGTATGGTAGAGGGGCCAGACGGAAGCCACTCCTTAGTAAAAGGCACATGGCAGCCCACCTGGAGTTTGCCAAAAGGCACCTGAAGGACTCTCAGACTATGAGAAACAAAATTCTCTGGTCTGATGAGACAAAGATTGAACTCTTTGGCGTGAATGCCAGGCATCATGTTTGGAGGAAACCAGGCACTGCTCATCACCTGGCCAATACCATCCCTACAGTGAAGCATGGTGGTGGCAGCATCATGCTGTGGGGATGTTTTTCAGCGGCAGGAACTGGGAGACTAGTCAGGATTGAGGGAAAAATGAATGCAGCAATGTACAGAGACATCCTGGATGAAAACCTGCTCCAGAGCACTCTTGACCTCAGACGGGGGCGATGGCTCATCTTTCAACAGGACAACGACCCTAAGCACACAGCCAAGATATCAAAGGATTGGCTTCAGGACAACTCTGTGAATGTCCGTGAGTGGCCCAGCCAGAGCCCAGACTTGAATCCGATTGAACATCTCTGGAGAGATCTGAAAATGGCTGTGCACCGACGCTCCCCATCCAACCTGAGGTGCTGCAAAGAGGATATTCAAAACGACTTGAGGCTGTAATTGCTGCCAAAGGTGCATCAACAAAGTATTGAGTAAAGGCTGTGAATACTTATGTACATGTGATTTCTTAGTTTTTTATTTTTAATAAATTTGCAAAAATGAATTTATTCCATTTTGGAATAAGGCTGTAACATAACAAAATGTGGGAAAAGTGAAGTGCTGTGAATACTTTCCGGATGCACTGAAGTAAAATATGTTCCAGGGCTTCCAACAATCAATACCATTGTTAAGATATTCAGCACTCTGTGGTATTGCGTGCTAGAACCCCTCACTTAACTCACATATGAAATATATTTTATGTAATTTCATGTAATTATTATTATAGAAAATGAAAAATTTCTATGAAATCGCCTAATTCTTTGATAGGTCAGTCTAAAGTAAACTGGATCAGATCATAAAATCATAAATTAATTAAGAAGTGGACATTTAGACATCATTATATTAGACATCATTATATTATTAGAAAAAGACTCAGAGTTTTATTTAGCCTCCTTTGAATGAGACCCAACATGAATGTGTTAGGAGGTAATCCTGCTTAGCTATTGAATACTTCTAAAAGCTAAAAGAATGAAAATAAATAAATAAATACTTCTGCTGCCAACAACAGAGGGGATATTTGTAGACACATAATAGTTAATTCTGGGAAGTCACAATCTCCACCTACATACTGTATAATAAAATAAAACCAAATCACACCACTTGAAACTGGAACTGCTTCTAAAAATGTTGATTTCAACTGTCTAGTTTCAACATTATTATCTACATAAACACACAATGAACGATTACAGATTGCATTCAAACTTAAAGTGTGGGAAAATGAACTCCTGGTAGGGCCCTGACACCCCATAAATACCAATGTATTGTGGTGTCTCTCTAGTGACAGTGTTTACCAACATGAGGACCAAAATTGGGCCAATTAAAGTCAAAGAAGCCATTATAAGACTGAGAAAGAAGAATAAAAAGATTAGAGACAGGGCCAAACCTTAAGCTTACTAAAATCAACTGTTTGGAACCTAATTACATAGAAAGAAAGCACTGGTGAGTTCACAAACCGCAAAGGGACTGGCAGGCCAAAGAAGACCCCCACAACTGATGACAGAATAAAGAAATAATAATAAAGAAAAATCCCCAAACACCTGTCCAACTGATCAGAAATACTTTTCAGGAGTCAGGTGTTTATTTGTCAATGAGCACTGTCCACAGAAACAGAAATACAGAGGCTACACTGCAAGATGCAAACCACTGGCTAGGCTCAAAAACAGGATGGCCAGGTTACAGTTTGCCATGAAGTACATAAAAGAGCCACAACAATTCTGGAAAAAGGTCTTGTGGACAGATGAGATGTAGATTAACTTACATCAGAGTGATGGCAAAAGCAAAGTATGGAGGAGAGAGGGAACTGCCCAAGAGCCAAAGCATAACTGCAGAGGGTTAGCAAAATGTAAGTGCATAGACACATGCTATATGCTCAACTTCAACCAAATTCCTCAAAACTCATTGGCTGGCAGTTAATTATACAGCAAGACAATGATCCCAAACATACTGCTAAAGCAATAAAGAGTTTAATTGCTATAAAAGAGTTTTCTGAGTGGCCAATCAATCACCCGATCTGAACCCAATTCAGCATGCCTTTCATTTTTCTATGTTAAATGATAATATTGATATTATCAAAGAAAACATTTGTCTTTGGTGTGTATTCATACTGTTGAAGATAACAGCTTTTTTCAGACAAAAAGAGCTCTGAGGAACAACAGAAGAAAGGGCAACAGATAAAAAGTTTTAAGAGTACTAAACTTATTTATGCAGTTTCCATAAGTTGTGGCCATATTAAAAGTTACAAATAACTGTTGATTTATGAACAGCACAATCCAATTTGATTATATTCTGAAATCCCAATACTATTTGGGATTTACTGTTTGTGCACATGTAGCTATGTGTGTGGGCATGTGTGAGAGAATGAGGGTGAGTGCACAAAATATAAGGATTTTCACTGCTTGTCCGCTGCCTATCATTATCATTCACACTTCTATGTGGTTAGGAATCATGGATGTGTGCTTGGATAGTGCACGTTTTTGAATCCCTCACCTTGCTGCTATCATCATGTGACCGCTGGTATCGTTTCCAGCGACATCCATAGATCCCGGTCAGACATGACAAGCACAGCTGCCTCTCGTAGACTTGCAGTGGCTGGTGCTTCACCATGCTCTTTCAGCCCACTAACATCCCACTGAGAGCCAGGGATCCTGGAGAAAGAACATGTGCACACAGGCACACACAGTAAAGATAAATAATAGGGCACACGTTTGGTTACCTTGCAGTCTCAGGAGAATGCCCAAAGTAGAGTACATTTCATGTTTCAGCATGAACTCTGGCAACACTAGTTACATAAAATGAAATTGGCAGACATGAAATTAATAATAATGCATCTATACGTTACATTATTGATGGCTTCATGGCCTTTCATCAGTTTATTTTCAGCATTTAATATAGATCCCTTTATTTTTCATTAAATTGGCTAAGGCAGACTCTACAACCATTTTTCTTCATTTGACGGCAATGCATCACCTGGAGGAATATACCAAGTTCAGTCCTTAATAAGACACATTTCAAGCATTCCTTCTTTCAGACAGCATTTTCATCCACACGTTTAACCTGTTCCTGCTCCTTGTATCTGCCTGCCATGAGACAGATTATCGCTTTGTTCTAACTCCTATTTTACGCACCACAGAGGACAAAGGACATAAGAAGGACTATTACACACAATAGTCTACAGAGGCTATATGCTACACAATTGCCTCAAGCTATCAGGAAACTTATTTCCCTGCACATGCCAATCACCATAGTTTCCATTTCGACAGTGCATCGTTGCCCACAGACTATGCCCAAGGCCTACAGATATTCCAAAAACATTCCATTTAGTGTCAACTGAACCATCAGAACTAACCAAAATCATAGAAGGTAGATGCCTCAGGCATTCCTTCAGAAAGCTTTGATAAGAATTATTCAAACAGCCCTCAACAAGGAACTAAATCTCTCTGCTCGACGGGTGCCCTTGTAGCCTAGTTCCTCTGCATGATGCCAACCAATCAGTGGCTGGACCTCGAGGTGATCTACAGTCGGTAACCTGGCCTGCATTCCTCAGGGAACCAAACAAAGAGCCTCCTCTCTTAGCAGTGAATCCCCCCTGATAATAACCTCACACAGCAATTCCATGCTACATCAGCTTGTTAACTGGACTCGAAAAAATGTCCAGACATCTCTCAAAAGGTTTGTTAATTATGAAATGTAAAACTTATATTATTAATATAATAATAGATTAATATCATATAACTAATAATGAGTATGATTATAATAATCATTCTAATACTAATAATAACAATAATCATAATTATATTATTATTATTATTATCACCATTATCATTATTATTTCTATTATTATATTAATATAGCTCTCTGAATGAAAAAAAGGTTTACATTTCAGAATTAACAAACCTTGTACTCGTTCTAATGGGCTCCAGCAATGAAATGATACATAAGCTTTTCAAATGCATTTGATGATGTGCAAAACTTTGTGTACATGGCAGGAGTCAGGAATAGTAGGATTATTTGCATGATTGACGACATGTTTGAAAAAAGCATGCCAATGCAGGGGCTGTGCTTCCTGTCATTAAGAGGCCAGGCCCCAGCCCCGTCATTGCTCCTCCACAGGAAGGGCATGTGCCAGGCGAACCACACACAGGCCGCCTGGTACACTGGGTGAGGCAGAACCGGGAGGGCAGGGCACTACTACTGTGCTTCTAAGAACCACTTGTTTTCTTAAAATGGTAGCAGCAGTAGTATGGTGACTGCTGCTGCTACTCATACTGTATACTTTTTTAAAGTTTACTTTTAGTATGTAGTGGCTAGTAGTTTTTTTGCAAAAGGTTTCTGCTAAGTTGTTCCTCTAGTACTCAGAAATTGGTCAAAATGATTATGAAATTTGTGCCCTCTCGTTTTGCTGACCAAACTCACCCAGAATAATTGAGTGAAATACAGGAAATTCTTCAGAGTGAGTTTGGTTAGCAGAACGAGAGGGCACAAATGAAAATTGGCAAAGGATAAATTCAGCAGAGCGTGGTCACTGTATGGAATTGTTTACCAGGTCATGTAATGGAGGCAGAAACACTGGGGGTTTTCAAGACCAAGCTAGATACAGTGCTAGACACTATTGAGTGTTTAGGCACACTAAGCAGTAGGTACACTTAGTGGTAGGAAAAAGCAAGCATTGCTGGGCTGAATGTCCTGTTCTCGCCACCATATTATGTGATGTTATGAATGTGCCATTAGATTATAAACAAAGATAACATACTGCAGCACATTACTGCAGTAATCATACACTGGCATTCTTTAGGCGGGCTTATTTCTCCTGAGGCACCCACAGTGGCTGAGGCAGACTTAATTGTTGCTCAGGGTTTTATTTTTCTTTAATATTTCCCCTTTGCTCCTGGACTTCCAACCCTTCTCTGTATAATATTCTTAGCAACCAAAGAAATGTATCAGCACAAAGAACCTTTCCACACAAAAGATGTGTTGCTCAGTGTCTGCAAAGCAAAGTATGATCATCTCCCCTTCAGTTTGCTCTTGACAAAATATCTGTAGTCTGGGTAGCAAACAAATATCTTGGCAAAAACATGTTCTACGACCCCGCTACAAAGCACTCATTCTGTTTTCTGAGGTCCCTGAAATCTGTTCTGCAGCCTCATTTCCTCTTATCAAAGAGGCAGAGAAAACTGTCTACAGCTGAGGAAACTGTTCAGCATTTTCCCACTCCACATTTTCGAAGAGGTCTATGACCAGGATCCTCAACCATGACCTGAGGCCAAAGCAACCCCTATGGAAGGTGCACTGACTACACTAACAAATTTGTTAACTGCAGTAAAGCAGCAACCTTCATCAAAGGTGGCCAACAATGTTTACATTATGCATATCAGCATTTATACATCTGCTGATTTACCAAAGAAGCTTGGGTTGGGCACGTTTCTTGATGTCACAACAAAAAATAGAACACACTTCAAACCAGAGATGGAAAAGTTGCAGCAAACACTGAATGTGCTGGTGGAATCGAACTAAGCTAAATTGTACAGCACTTCGGATAAAGGCGCTATATAAATGCCAACCAATTACCATTTACTAGGATAAATTACTTTGCACTCCTTTTGGGCAGCCGATTTCCTTTCCTCAGTGGAGGGAGAAATGGATTCATACCCTTTCTGATATATCTGTAGATTCTAGGCTCCGGTCGTTCCAGAACCTTCAGTCTCATTATAACCTACCTGGCACTCTTTTTTTTAACTGCAACTTCGAAGTGCACTACCAGCGTATGGGGTCCCGCATGCATGGTGCTAACTCATGGAAAATATCATGTTATGGTTTTCTTTGATTGATGCCATGCATGCGGGCACTGAGCCGGCAAGTTATTCTACCTTAATTCAAAACCAAGCCATTTATTGTTTTTCAATTGAGGGTTGTTTACATGGTGGGATCACATTTGGGCATATTCGGTGCAGATTTCCGGGTCAGGAGCAAGGAAAGGAAAAGAGTGGAGGAAAATAAGCGATTGGAATAAGCCCATAGTTTTGAATGTATTGCCTCTATTAGCTATGTTGGGAATAGCTAGCAAATATTTCCACTTTATCTGTTAACAGAGCCACCTGAACATGTCTACTATGCCCAAAGCAGCCAAACACACAGCAGTCCTTTGCTTTGCAAGATGTTAAAATTCAGCTTTGACAGGTTGATGACTAAGTCAAACATTATCATAAGCTATTTTACGCTGTAAAAATAAAACAAATAATTTGTTATTTCACTAACGCATTTATCCAAAGCGACAGACAGTTGATTAGACTAAGCAGTGGACAATCCCCCCTGGTGCAATTCAGGGCCTTGCTTAAGGCATCAACAGCTGTACTAATCTTATTGTGGCTTGACCCACCAACCTTCCGGGTCCCAGTCATGTACCGTAGCCACTAGGCTACAGGTTCTGATCACAAGTAGAAACCCTAAAATTACAGTATATCCCCTTCACAATGGCATTAGATGTTGAAGCACTGGGTTAATACATAACATGTCATTTTACAAAAAAATCTTGGTGAGCAGGCACTACTTATAGAGTCAGTTTAACAGAAAGGGTGCTTGTTAAATATGTCAATATTGTGGTTAACATACCCTGGTCAATGGACATCCGGCCATTCAATCTACTTCCTGATTAGGGTGGCAGTATGTGGGCAGAGCTAAGCATTAAGATATTGACTGATAGAACTGAGGGGTGAAGAACTGTGGCTCCTAGAGACCGACTGGGAAAGTGAAGGAATGATCACCTCAAACGGCAACATTTCTGGATTATGGATTTTGCCTCAATGGATGGCCTCACTCCAACCTCATGTTTGTTCAGTGCACTGAACAGCCTGGTTTCCAAGACACTATGGCTGAGAATGAGGTCTTTACACAGGGTGATAAAACCCATAGCTAATGACACAGCAGTGATCCAGGTCGACAGCTTAGAATGTGCATACTTTCTGTGGCCACATTGCACTGTTCCCACTGAGAGCTCTCCCCTTTTCCCTCCTCTCTGATGGAGGTCACTTGCTCATATCAGGAAGCTACAGTTCCTCTCTTCTTGCTGACTTCCTGTTTGGAAAGTGGGGTCATATTTGGTCAGTTGTATGGGTAAAGAACATTCACTTGGCCTTTACCAAGACTAAGGATACTTTTTTTTCTGTGCTTTAAACACATCAAAGCTTTATAAGATCTGCCTACACTTGGCATGGCATGGAAGCAGCACACCCAAGATCACCATGAATAGCATATACTGCAATTCAACTACTGTAACTCAATGGTACCTGCTGTAACTAAGCCTCACTAATGTGATTACACAGACCTGCCATGTGATCAATGTAGTGAAACCTGCACTGCAGAACACACTGATCAAAGCTGTGGCACCACTAGGCATTCCAGCTTATTTCCCATACAGCTGACTGAAAAAAAAGAAAGATGTGTGAGAAGCATAGGTAATCAAGTAATGGCGACAACAGGCCATTCAGGCCAGCAATGCTCGCCTTTACTTAACCCTAAGTGTACCTACTGCTTAGTTTGCCTAAAAGCTAAATAGTATCTAGCGACATATCAAGCCTGGTCTTGAAACCCCCAAGTGTTTCTGTCCTGACAAGAGAGAAGATAAATAAGATTTAGCAAAGTGCTAGCGCAAAGGATGGAATGCCAGAAGGCTTTTGCGGCCCAGCTGGTTGATGCTGGAGCAATAATTAAAAAGCAGCAAGACATGCGACTGAAAGGAGGGGTGGGTTGGATGCCTGGGGCAGCAGACAGTTACCTGGTTACCATATCATCCCACATATGGGCAGGGTAAGCTACTTAAAGCCTCTCCCACACAGGGCTCGACAGAAGCAACCAAAGGATTAACTATTTAAGAAGATATGAAGTAGATACTACCAGGTGTTTCCATCGAGCTCAACATGAAAATTAGTCAGGAGAAACAGTCGTTTTAGTATCTACTGCATATCTGCCAACAGGACAGTGGCTTAAGGCTAATTGATACCTTGGACCCTTCATCCTTGGACTTAAAACCATTTAGCCAACAAATGTGCTCAATCAGCGTAATTTACAGCTGAATCTAGTCACACCCCCAATTCCCATAGAGATCCATTCAAATGCAAGGAGCTTTTTGTAGTGCTTGTAAGACAACCAGAAAGTAAGATATCCAGACTCCAAACATGTTGATAGGTCACAGACTTCAGGAAGTCATGGCAAGCAAAAAATATGCAACCAAATACAAAACATGACCATTTTATTTGACATTATGTTCATTTGTCTCAAACATTGAAATAGGGGGCTACGTATAAAATTACTACATGGTGAAACCAAAATGTATGAAAATACTCTTTAATAAAAGCTGAGAATCTGCACTTTGACCACATGTTAATTGTTTGATGTGTTATTCCTCAGAAAAAGCAGAAAAGGGCAAGGTGTGTCCAACCATTTGACTAGTACTGTATAACCATAACATATTGATAATAGTTTCCATTGAGGGATACCCGTTTGGTATAAGATTATGTGTGTTATCACTGGTTTTGTGCTTTTATCATTTTTTTAGCAAAGCGTAAGAAATCTATTGTTGCATGAATGAAGATTGCTAGTTTGCCTACTTGCTTACTTTACTAACATTAATTTCACAATAAAACACTTGTCGACCTGCTGATTAAGATTATGCTGGCTTGCTTTTTCCCCCAGTAAAATTCTTGGAATTAAACATTTTGTTGTCTTGGCTATATCATAACCCAATTAAAACTGCCGTCACCTAGCTAGATGGCAAGCAAACAATAACTCTTTGGGATATGTGCCTGCCCTGTTTCTCCGCTTTCTCTCCCCGCACAGATGCTGATGTTTCTCAACTCCTGTTCTCCCACTGCCCAACCACTTGTGCCCTCGACCCTGTGCCCTCATCCCTCCTTCATGCAATAATATATGACATCCGGTGACTATGTCACCTCCCTTGTGAACTCCTCCCTTGTTTCTGCTCATCCTTCAAGAGGGCCTACATCATTTACATTACATTACATCATCCCACTCCTGAAGAAGCCCACTCTGGACCCCTCCAGTATACAGAACTACCATCTGGTATCTCTCCTTCCCTTTCTATCCAAAACACTTGAACGAGCTGCCTCTAACCAACTCTCTTCCTGCTTTGGACAGAATAACCTGCTGGACCCCCACCAGACCGGCTTCAGACCTGGCCACACTGCATCAGCAGGCTCTCTCCTCTGTCCTGATCCTTCTAGACCTATGGCCTTTGACACAGTCAACAACTCCATCCTCCTATCCTCCCTGGCACAGCCCTATATTGGATTAAGTCCTATCTCCCCAGCTGGTCCTGCCAGGTTACCTGGGCTGGTAAAGTATCAACCCCTCGTCCCCTTTTTACAGCTCCCCAGGTCCCCTCCTCCTGTCCATCTACACCAGATCCCTTGGTATCTCTGCCGATGGCATGTCATACCTCTGTTATGCTGATGACACCCAACCTCTCCTTTCCCCCATCTGACACACATATTTCCGCTTGCCTGAGAGGCATCCAGAGCTGGATGGACAACCACCATCTAAAGTCCAACTCAGGTAAGACGGTGCTAATCTTCATCACTGCTCTAACCTCTCTTTCTCTGATTTTTCCATTTCATTAGGGGACACCACAGTGACTTCACCCCCCAGTGCAAGTAACCTCAGAGTGGTGATGGACAACACGCTGTCCCGCTCCGAGAATATTGTGGTGGTGACCCGGGCATGCAGGTTCTTCCTGTACATCCAGAGAATCTGTCCCTTCCTCACTATCTACTCAACTCAGCTCCTTGTTCAAGCAATGGTCCTGTCCCACCTTGACAACTGCAATTCTCTGATGGCTGGCCTACAATTGATCAAGAACACCGCGGCTCATCTGGTATTCAATGTCCCCAGACACTCTCACGTCGCCCCCCTGCTCATCGACCACCACTGGCTGCCTGTTATGGCTCGCATCGGCCAGACCTTTCAGTTCCGCTACTTCGCTGGGTGTAGATGAGATTCGCCCTGAGATGCTGAAGGCTCTGGACATTTTTGGGCTGTCTTGGCTGACACGC
Organism: Conger conger; assembly: GCF_963514075.1. Classification (NCBI taxonomy): domain Eukaryota; kingdom Metazoa; phylum Chordata; class Actinopteri; order Anguilliformes; family Congridae; genus Conger; species Conger conger. The sequence goes on from NC_083766.1 coordinate 39,703,415, forward strand.
CTCTTCAGTGTCGTGTGGAGGTCGGGGACAGTACCTGCAGAGTGGCAGACTGGGGTGGTGGTCCCCATTTTCAAGAACGGGGACTGGAGGGTGTGCTCCAATTATCGGGGTAACACACTCCTCAGCCTCCCTGGGAAAGCTTACTCTAGGGTGCTGAAAAGGAGGCTCCGACCGACGGTCGAACCTCGGATTCAGGAGGAGCAATGTGGCTTCCGTCCAGGTCGTGGAACAGAGGACCAGCTCTTTACCTTGGCAGGGTTGCTGGCGGGGTCATGGGAGTTTGCCCATCCAGTCCACATGTGCTTTGTGGACTTGGAGAAGGCTTTCGTCCGTGTCCCCCGCGGAACCCTGTGGGGTGTACTGCGGGAGTATGGGGTACCGGGGCCGTTGTTACGAGCCATCAGGTCCCTGTATAACCAAAGTGAGAGCTGTGTCCGCATTCTCGGCACAAAGTCAAGCACGTTTCCGGTGGGTGTTGGACTCCGCCAAGGTTGCCCCTTGTCACCGGTCCTGTTCGTGGTATTCATGGACAGGATCTCAAGGCGCAGCCGAGGTGAGGAGAGTGTCCGGTTTGGTGACCTCAGAATCGCATCTCTGCTTTTTGCGGATGACGTGGTTCTGCTGGCTTCATCGGACCGTGACCTTCAGCACGCACTGGAGCGGTTTGCAGCCGAGTGTGAAGCGGCCGGGATGAGAGTCAGCACCTCCAAGTCCGAGGCCATGGTTCTCTACCGGAAAACGGTGGATTGCTCCCTCCGGGTTGGGAGCGAGTCTTTGCCCCAAGTGAAGGAGTTCAAGTATCTCGGGGTCTTGTTCACGAGTGAGGGTAGAAGGGAGCGTGAGATCGACAGGCAGATCGGTGCAGCATCAGCAGTAATGCGGGCGTTGCACCGGACCATCGTGGTGAAGAGGTCGATCTACGTCCCAACCCTCACCTATGGTCACAAGCTTTGGGTAGTGACCGAAAGAACGAGATCGTGTATACAGGTGGCCGAAATGAGCTTCCTCCGTAGGGTGGCCGGGCTCAGCCTTAGAGATAGGGTGAGGAGCACGGACATCCGGAGGGAGCTCGGAGTAGAGCCGCTGCTCCTTCGCGTCGAAAGGAGCCAATTGAGGTGGTTCGGGCATCTGATCAGGATGCCTCCCGGGCACTTCCCTTTGGAGGTTTTCCGGGCTCGTCCAACTGGGCGGAGACGCCGAGGGAGACCCAGCCTCGGGATCCCCCAGGAGGAGCTAGAATGCATTGCTGGGGAGAGGGACGCCTGGAATACCCGGCTTAGCCCACCGCGACCCGACTCCGGATAAGCGGGTGATGATGGATGGATGGATGGATGGTATTCTAGCTGCCAACTGTGGTATGCTACTTGGAAAGTTGATGTACTCTTGAAGGGTTCAAGTTATATCTTTGTGATCACTCTAGGACTTGGAACTGTACCTCTAGAGTCTACAACACACTTGTCCCTGGTTCTGATTTGCACTTTATTGTAAATTGTATGGAGTCTTTGTACGACTATTTGGTTTTTGGCACCTGGCAACGCTAGACAGAATATTCTAGCCATGATCGAGACTGATACCAGCCTGTATTAAAGCTTCTCACAGTTTGTCCAAATGGGTGCTTGGGATTACTACTTAAAATTGTCTGGGATGGGCTATCCATAGTCAAGAGCAGACACAGCAGAGCTGGAGGACAGTGTAGAGGATGACCAATGACAAAATTACAAAAAAACTCAAAAAATTGCTATAACAGTGAGTTTTCATTGGATGGGCAGATGATTCCTCTGGGTCGGCAAGGCTTATCTCTGGGTGGGCAACGCTCACCCCAGCCCACCCGTAGACACACCCCTGCTTTAATTCCCAGCCAATCATGCCCCAAAATCAGCGGAAGAGGGGTGCGGGGACTGACCCCAGCCATCATGCTATACTTGTCCCACAATTGAAAATTCAATCCATGCAGTCGGATGATAATGTCCATCCCTGTGCACACCAAATCCCAACCTCCAGGAGCCTGTCCCTAGCCTCTGGTGAAACCAGGCTTTGGTGCACAAGGTTACAGTGGCAAACCGAGTCCAGCAATACCTGGATTGTATCCCTGGTACTTACTGGTATGAGATACATCTCTGCTGGAGCAGGGGAAGGCTGCTTGGTGCGCGACTGATGGCTCCTGATGTTTACCTCCATCACGGGGGAATTCTTTCTGATATGCCCCTGGGGGGGGCAGGGGATGGGGTAGGGGAGTAAGAGGGGGGCATCTTGGATCCACTCTGCGGAATCTTCCTCCCTGTGTCCTCTCCGAGGGAAAGGTGGTCCTCTACTTGTACAATGGCTGCCGCTAGGGTGTTTGGCTGGTGGCACCAGAGCCAGTCGAAGGTCCCTTTTGGCAGCCCCATCACGAATTTCTCCAGTTCCACCAGCTCCACGATTTCCTCCGCTGTATCCAGTGCAGGCAGGAGTCTAGGAGCTGCTGGGCGTAGGTGAAGGGCCGACGGACTGCCAAGAATTAAAGTCCCCTCAGTCTCTTTCAGTGGCCCTCTGGCTTCAGTCCCACCCATTCCCTGATGGCTGCCTGGAGGGTGGTGTAGTTGGCCAGGGTCCTGGTCGGTATGTTTCCAGTTGCGCCTCCCCTGACAGCAAAGGTAGGAGGCTCAACGCCCACTCCTCCAATGACCAGCTGCACGTCCTGGCGGTCAAAATGAAAATATGAAACGTAAAGAGGACCAAAATCTTCCACTAACACAGCTCTCTCAGCTCTCTCTGGCATCTTGGTCCCCGGTCTCAGATGCCTACTGCGGGAAAGAGCACACATTTAACAACCTGGACTAATTCATCATGTAGCCCAGGTGTGTGTCTCCTTAACCAGTTGACGTGGTTCTTGGATTGCACTGCCTCCTTTGACACCTGGATGGGTTATAGGATTGGGCGGTATCCAATTTGGTACGGCTGTACCTGTAGCGTAGTGGTTAAGGTAAATGATTGGGACACACAAGGTTGGTGGTTCTAATCCCGGTGTAGCCACAATAAGATCTGCACAGCCGTTGGGCCCCTAACCCTGCATTGCTCCAGGGGAGGATTGTCTCCTGCTTAGTCTAATCAACTGTACGTCGCTCTGGATAAGGGCGTCTGCCAAATGCCAATAATGTAATGTAATGTAATGTAATGTAATGGTACATGGTTTCACCATTGAAAAACTGTGTGGCCCTAACATGGACATGGTAACGTTTGCCAACAATCTTACTTCTGTTCTTCTTTATGTTCCCCATGAACGTTTGCAAGTTACAAGCGAGCGGCCTGGAAATGTGAATGGTATCAGATGTGTTTGTTGCAATTAAACATTTTGGAATTTTTATTAAACTGTTGCATAATTAGCCAGTATTGACGTGGAGACCTTCAAGACTTTATATTATCGCAGGATACCATAACACAGTGAAACTGCCCAACCCTAAGGTGTATAGAACATAGCATGTTTGGTATCAGACCACCCAATTTTCAGGTGAGCAAAAATATTGGAACAGAGAGTATTTAAGTCAATGAAAGTAAATAACACTTAGGAAATACTTGGTAGCATATCCCTTGCTTGCAATAACTGCATCCAGTCTTCGACCCATTGACATACAAAATGGTTGCATTCTTCTTTTCTGGTGCTCTTCCAGGCTTTTAAAGCAGTTGTTGGGGTGTCTCGGTGGCGCAGCCTGTAGAGCACTGACCGCGACGCCGGCGTTTCGAATCCGACCGTCCGACATTTATCGCATGTCTTCCCCTCTCTCTCGCTCCCATTCTTCCTGTCTCTCTATACTATATACTGTCCAATAAAGCTGAAAAAGGCCTTAAAAAAAAAAAAAAAGTTGTTTCAGTTGTTGTTTGTTTGCCCAAGCCATAGCACTTCCTCCACTGTGCTTCACAGATGAGCTTGTATGTTTTGGATCATGAGCAGATCCCTTCTTTCTCCACACTTTGGCCTTTCCATCACTTTGGTAGAGGTTAATCTTGGTCTCATCAGTCCATAAAACTTTGTTCCAGAACTTTTGTGGCTCATCTCTGTACTTCTTTACAAATTGTACTCTCACCAACTGATAAGTGGTTTGTATCTTGTGGTATAGCCTCTATATTGTTGCTCTCCAAGTCTTTGAACAATTGATTGAGTTACCTTCACCCCTGCCCTGTGGAGATCACTGTGATCAGTGTGATGTCACTGATTGGTGTTTTAGGGTTTTTCTTCACAGCTCTCACAATGGTTCTGTCATCAACTGCTGTTGTTTTCCTTGGTCGACCTGTTCGATGTCTGTTGCTCAATACGCCAGCAGTTTCTTTCTATTTCAGGACATTCCAAGTTGTTGTACAAGCTATCCCCAATGATATCCCTCAATGGCTCTGATTGATTTCCCCTCTTTTCTAAGCCTCAGAATGGCTTGTTTTTCTCCCAGCCAGCTTTCTGGTCTTAGTTTATCTTTCCTAAAACAAATGCAAAGCCCAAGGCTAAAACATTCAGAACTATTTATTGTTTAACCAATCAATCTAACAGGACACATCTAGGCAACAAGAAACACCCGTCAGTCACATGCTTTTGCTCACCTAAAAATTGGGGGGTCTGAGACAAAAGGTCATATGTTCTAAGTTGTTTAAGAAATGGAGATAAAAATAAAAGGAAAAAATAAATACCTGTAAATAAATAAAAAATAAATAAAAGCTGAAATTCAGATCTGTTATCTAAATTTTTTTTTTTTTTTCTCAAACTCAATTTTCTTCAGTGTACAACAGAAACAAAGGAATTGACCTTGCTGTTCCAATACTTTTGGACTGTATACCCTCAATACAACAAACCTTTCAGCTTCATGGTTAATCTGCAAGAACTGACTGTTTTAAAAAGCATTTTAAAAGCATCTACTTTCTCTGAAAGCAAAGATTGCTGGGAAACATGCCTGTGTATGTTTTTGTCCAATGTCAAGTGCATATTTTTAATAATGTGATGTAATTAGTGAGTTTTAGAGGTGAAATAGATGGTTATAGCAGAGAATTAAGCTATTGAAGCAAATAAAAATAGAATCTCTAGAGAAGACAAATCAGCAGAAAAGGTAGCCAAGTTGTCAAAGTCGGATTACGTTATTAGGCAGTCGCCTAACCACAACAAACATTTGTGTGACCACTAATTAATGTCACAGCAGGCTGTAGCTTTGATGTGTATATACATACAGTACTGTGCAGAAGTCTTAGGTACCCTAGACTTTATCATATATATGTTTATTTTAGTATGTATGTTAGTTAGTATGTTAGTATAAAAGAACACATTTGAGATTTCAAATATTCATTTTCCAAAAGATTTAATTTTACAGAGACATTTTTGTATTTAATTTAAAAAAGTAACATATTACTGTAAGCAATTGACTACTTTTTACACAAGAACTTGATCAAGGCTGTCTGAGATCAGAAGCAAAGAGCCAACCAAAGTCTGCAGAAGAACTGTGGCAAGTTCTCAAACATGCTTGGAACAACCTGCTGATTGTCTTATAGAACTGCAGAACAGCGTTGGCTAACTCAGAGAAGTAATGCAGTTTTAACTCCGAAGGGTGGTCACAAAAAATATTGATTTGATTCAGTTTTGAACTATTCTGCCACATTACTAAAATGTAATGTAAAATGTATAGTATGTTTATTTAGGACCTTTCATTGAATTATTTTTGAAAGAATCTTATCTGTACAGAATGTTATACAGGTGCCTAAGACTTCTGCACAGTACTCTATATAGCAGTCTGTTTAAGGCACAATTAGCTACATCTTAATTATTCATTCTGGCTTACAGTCTGGGTCAAAAACAATTATTTAAACTTCAGATGTTCATAGATTTACTTAGATTTACAATTTAGAAATTGTAATTAAATCTTAGATTCTATTTAAAATGATCCATTTTCTCTTCAATACTTCTGAGATTTTCTGTAAGAATTTAGTGATCCACAGGCATTTCTATGTGTTTAAAAGGTTAAATTCTTTAAATAACAATTTTAAAACAGAAAGAGTTTAATTTATCAGAACACTGCCCAATGTGGCCACAGTTGTGAGAATGACGGGCGAGTACAGCCTCTGCAAACAATTGTTGCAGTCAACTCTCTTCTATAACATTTTTATAGCTGCGTAAGCTAACATATGGAAGTCTTTCTTTTTGATGAAATGAAACCAATTTTCGCTTTGTTTTGCTTATTCAAAAATTAATTCATTAGCCCACCACAGGAGGACCTTAAGCCAAGACAAAGGCACGTGCAAGTCCCTCAAACGCAACCTGAAAACATGTGGCACTGTGTGCTTGTCTTCCACTAACTACATCTGAAACATCTGATTTAAAAGATGAAAGTGGTCCACATCCCTCGGCCTCCAAATCCCAGTCTTCAGAAAACACCTAACATTGCACTTTTCTTCTCCACAGGGTCACTTCCGAAAATACCTTTTTCTGCTTTTCCAACCAATGACTCGATATGCTTGAAGAAAAGAAGCTGAAATTTAGCTCTTAATCCAAGGCACCGAGTAAGCTAAACTACTGTGAACTGAGGAGGAAACCACTGTTCAAATGCTGTGCACAGCTCTTGCCATTGTTGAGCTTGAAATCAATGCTCAGTACCCTTAGAAAATCAGCAATCACGTTCAGCATGAATTCATGTTCCTTTCATTTTAATTTATATCTTCGCTGGTTACTTTTCCACAGTAATATACAATCACCAAATGCATACATAACTACTCTGCAGGAAACATAATATACAGTTTGTACGGCAGTCAAAGTAATACTAACAGGTACACAAAAGGACGACAGGAAGGGTCAATTCTGTAAATATGATTATGCAGCACTAATTTAATTTTAGACTGTGCAGAAAAGGAGATTTAATAAGAGCTACGCCGGTAAAGCTCATAGAGAATACATTCAGCCAGTAACCCCAGATCAGAGGTCAAGTAATGTAAGAGCAAGTGAGGGACCCAGTGTGTTTTCCATCCCTAAATATACTAAAATTACATTAAAACTAAATAAATTTGTGAAAGATATTACATATATTCTCCTTCACCCATTCATACACAAACTCACACACAAACTGCGATTGGCTGCCATACAAGGTACCAACCAGCTCGTCAGGAGCATTTAGGGGTTAGGTTTCTTGTTCAGGGACACTTCGACACACACAGGGCAGGATCGAACCAGCAACCCTCCGACTGCCTTACTGCCTGAGCCACTAGTCTAACAGGTCTGAGTTCACCAGTTGTTTTTTCTTGTTTACATTATGGTGCTCACTGTACCGTAAATCCTCAAATTGTGGCCGGGGTCTTTTATTTACTATTTACTTTATTTGGGGCAGGCTTGTATTCGAGGCAGGCCTTTATTTCTTATTAGGCTTCTGTTGTCGAATTTTATTCTTAGAAATAAAGTAAAAGGCTACACTTAAAGTGGGCCAACACTGTTCAACACTTCCTGTAACCGTTCAGAAATCAATTAGTGTAGGCTAATCAGGAACACCGTTTCGTAAGTCATAGTGTCAGTCTTAACAGACTTGGTTTATTGCAAATATTCTCAAACACAATAAATCACATGCAAGTCCAGAATCCATAAAATAACAACTTGCCAGACACGCCTTCACATGAACAATAACAAATTAGCGTAGATAACAGCAGCATAAGTTTTTTTTTTCCTAAAGTGCGTTTTATTGTGAGACATGCATTTCGTTTGGAGTAGCATCTAGTAGACCATCAAAAGATTTTCGCTTTGGTTTGGGATTTAATTTACTTTTGGACTGTTTGATTCTATTGCTAAATGTTGGGACTGATGGGCACTGAAATCTGGGGGGTATTTGATGGTTCACTGTTAAGTTTTATGTAGTTGAAAGAGTGTTGGGATTTCCACCTGTCCAAGGCAGCCGCTTTCATTCATTCATTGAATGTGCGCTGTGCTGTAAATACATGGAAACCTTATTTCATAGCCAAGTAGCCTAAATTGAGTTAATTTTTAATTTTGTCTGATTTACTTTTTATTAAATTTGTAGGCTGGAATGCCTCGCAGCAACAAATGTGTTTAAATGTATACTGCTTCAGCCTTTGGCAAGCTACTCAGAAGGGGGCGGAAAGCGACTGGTAGCTTGAGAGCAACGTGTTGGAGACCCGTGGTGTAGGACAACGACTTTTCATTGGCAACAGTATTAAACCAACCAAAAATATAAAATATTAAGAAGAGCTCTTTTATTTCATTGAGTTAAATCGAAACAATGTCTTCTGGTGCTCATGGACTGATAGCCCTAGTGGTAGGCAATATTACCCCGGCTTGTATTTGGGGGCCGGCCTTTATTTGTCCGAATTGACCACGTCCCCGGCTATTATCCAAGGCCCGGCTTCAAATAGAATCCCGGACACAATTTGAGGATTTACTGTATATACACTCACTGAGCACTTTATTAGGTAGCCTTGTACAACAGCTTGTTAATGCAAATATTTAATCAGCCAATCATGTGGAAGCAACTAAATGCATAAAAGCATGCAGACATGCTCAAAAGGTTCAGCTGTTTTTCAGACCATATGTCAGAATGGAAAAGAAATGTGATTGACCATGGAATGATTGTTGGTGCCAGACAGGGTGGTTTGAGTATCTCAGGAATTGCTGATCTCCTGGGACTTTCACGCACAGCAGTCTCTAGTTTGCAGAGAATGGTGTGGAAAAACAAAAAACATCCAGCAGCAGTTCTGCGGGCAAATACACATTGTTAATGAGAGGGGAAGGGCTAGACTGGTCAAAGCTGACAGGAAGGTGACAGTAATGCAAATAACCACACATTACAATAGTGGTATGCAGAAGAGCGTCTCTGGACACACAACCCGCCAAACCTCTGAGTGGAAAGGGAACAGCAGCAGAATACTACAAAATAAGTCTAATAAATACCTAATAAAGTGCTCACCTAGTGTATATTTACAGTAAATGTAGTGTATTGAGCCATCAAGTTATAGTATTGTACTGCAACTTAATAATGCATGTAACATTACGGTGACTAGCAATTAAGTTGGGGAAGGATTTGATTAAAAAGAGAATGAAAACTCCAGCGTCCATTCCGTTGGTCTCAGTCTTTTTATTGGTTATTTTGAATCAATCATTATTATTTGAGCTTGTTAACTAGGCGGCCTTTTTGCAGAACTAGGTGGCTTTTTGCCAGAGAGGAAGTGGTAGAGGAAGCGGTGGCATGTGACCTAACTACACTCAGTAACTTTATTAGGTGTTTATTACACTTGTATGTAGCCTATCCACTTGAGAGTTATGATACGTTGTGTGTTCAGAGATGCTCTTCAGCATACCACTTTTGTAATGTTTGGTTATTTGCATTACTGTCCCCTTCCTGTCAGCTTTGACCAATCTGACCATTCTGGCCATTCTCCTCATTAACAAGGCGTTTCTGTCTGCAGAACTGCTGCTCACTGGATTTTCTTTTTGTTTTTTGCACCATTCTTTGCAAACTCTAGACACTAGTGAAAATCCCAGGAGATCAGCAGTTTCTGAGATACTCAAACCACCTACCACCAACAATCATTCCACGGTCAAAGTCACTTAGATCACATTTTTTCCCCATTCTGATGGTTGATGTGAACATTAACTGAAGCTCCTGACCCATATCTACATGAGTGTATGCATTGCACTGCTGCCACACGATTGGCTGATTAGATAATCGCATGAATATGTAGGCGTAATAAAGTTAAAATGTTCCTAATAAAGTGCTGTAAGTGAAAATGCAGCCTAGCCGTTCCAAAAAGCCACCTAGCTATGGCATATAGTGTTATGTCGAGGATGGGCGGAGAGCCAGACGCGACTAAGGGTAAACCCCTATAAGTGAACACGCTGGCTTGTTCGCCACAAAATCCCGGAAGAGAAAGGAACTGGGGTGTACAAATACAAATGGGGAATACTCCCGGAACAGAGGGAGGAACAGAAAATAACACGGATGAAAACTCAGTTCGAATCAGAATATAAAGCCCAAAACGGCTATGAGAAAATAAAACAACCCTTAAAAAACAGGACGACTACCCAACCAAAATAAGTGCTTAAGTAGAGCACTGAAAATAAAAGTACAACCTAGCAAAAGACTAGGCACGAAAATAAAACCTTGAGTCGCAGCTCAGGAGAAAAACACAAACCAAAATACATATACCGGGGATACCGACCCTCTACCACCGGCTCACACGAGCACGAGAAAATAAAAGAGAAGGAAAACAAAGAACCTATAAGAAGGTGTCAGCCGTGAACACACACTAACAAACTGAACACCTTCCTTACCTTTTCTTTTTAAGCTCGTCAGAAATTACCTGACATTACCTGACATTACCTGACTCAACCAGCTCTGAGTCTACCTTGTGCATACCAGCTTTGTGCCAGAGCGAACAGTGGACACCAAAGCGTCGATCGAATGTCAGCACTGCCCTTGGTTTCATTCCCCCCACTACTCTCAGGGGGAACGCTCCCTGGCACTAATGAGGACCAGGTGAAAGCAATGAGCCCCCTGCCCCCTGGTGGCCCCAATCGGTCACTACCTCCCACCATGACATATAGCCTATGACTAGCTGTGAGCTAGATAACTAGGTGGCTTTCATGGACAGCTAGCTGTGCCAGCTAGGTGCACCAAAAAGGCCTGCAGATAGTTACATAGGAAATAACATCTCAATAACATCTTTTTGAAATGTAGCTAGGTAACTAGGTGGCCTTTAAAGGGTCAGCTAGCTACACATTGGTGTGCCATTTTAACATTTATTCAACTTCCGTAGCAGGCTACCTTCTTAGTCCTAGCTAGCTGCCAAATCGTCCAACCAAGCTGGCCATAAAACATATGATTTCGAGTAGCTAGCTAAGTCAAAAACACTGACAAAGTGCAGCTAGTTCACTAGCTACATGGACAAGGAGCAGCAGGTTTACTAGCTGGTGTGGTGTTTGGTCCAGCTAGTTAACTGGCAAGGTTTTTAAAGGACATTTGCTTCATTATGGCCAGCTAGTTAACTAGACATACATAGAAACATGCAATCTAGCTAGCTAGATTCTATATGGAAATATTGTGTTGGGGGTGGGCAATGGGCATGTTCTTGGGATTTCACTGAAGAAATGTGTTTAACAGGTGCAGAGTTGTATCGTTCAACTGAAAAAACTAGTACCATACAGATACCTCACAGGACTATACACCAAGATAACATCAAAATTCTGGAGGGAGAGACTGTTGTGAGCTGCTTACAACATGTCAACAATAGCCTATGGTAAATAATATATACAGTGCCCTCCAAAATGTTTGGGACAAATTATGGCTTGATTTGCTTCTGATTTGCCAGTTTTAGATTTGGAATCACACTATTAACATGTGGTTGAAGTGCACATTGTCAGATTTTATTAACTCTTTAAGTATCGCCCCCTTTTTTAACGCATTATTATTCTTGGTTACTATTCTTGAACGCTTTTGATGACAGGCATAATCTTGGTCTCTTCTGAAAGGTACCCCTTATTTTCCAAGAATAATAATTACTCTAAATATTACTAAAACAGAAGTTACAGAAGCTCAAACACAGTGGAAGCGGATGATTTTCACTGAAAATATTATTTTGTGGACACAGATTATTGTGGCTTTTCAGAATTAGAAACTATGATGCATTTGGTTCACTGGAGCTTTGCTGTGAAAAGGACACTGATTTGTGCAGTCTGTTTATTTCCAAAATGCAGAGAAGGCAAGGTCCCTCCATGCCTGTTAGCCACCAACGTTACAAAATAAGGAACTATTGTTGCTTAAGCAATGCCATCATAAAATAGGTTATAGAATAGAACTGTGAGTTTTAACGCTTTCAAACGCAGCTGAAGTGAAGAAAACCTCTAAAACATCAGTCAGTGACATCACAAATAATCTACACAGGGCAGGGGTGAAAGTATCTCAATCAACCGCTAGAAGAAGACTTAGTGAGCAGCAATATTAGGGTCTATACCACAAAATGCAAACCACTCATCATTAGTAAGAATCAGAAGGCGAGATTACAATTTACAAAGTTTGGAACAAAGTTTTATGGACTGATGAGACCAAGACTAACCTCTACCAATGTGATGGAAAGGCCATGGAGAAAGACAGGATCTGCTCATGATCCAAAACATATGAGCTCATCTGTGTAGCATGGTGGAGGAAGTGTCATGGCTTGGGCTTGCATGGCTGTTTCTGGAATGGGCTCACTAATTTTTATTGATGATATACAGTGCATCCGGAAAGTATTCACAGCGCTTCACTTTTCCCACATTTTGTTATGTTACAGCCTTATTCCAAAATTGAATAAATTCATTTTTTCCCCTGTAAATTCTACACACAACACCCCATAATGACAACATGAAAGAAGTTTTTTTTTTTTTAAGTTTTTGCAAATTTATTAAAAATAAAAAACTAACCATCCATGCCTCACTGTAGGGATGGTATTGGCTAGGTGATGAGCGGTGCCTGGTTTCCTCCAAACATGACGCCTGGCATTCACGCCAAAGAGTTCAATCTTTGTCACATCAGACCAGAGAATTTTGTATCTCATGGTCTGAGAGTCCTTCAGGTGCCTTTTGGCAAACTCCAGGCGGGCTGCCATGTGCCTTTTACTAAGGAGTGGCTTCCGTCTGGCCACTCTACCATACAGGCCTGATTGGTGGATTGCTGTAGAGATGGTTGTCCTTCTGGAAGGTTCTCCTCTCTCCACAGAGGAACGCTGGAGCTCTGACAGAGTGACCATCGGGTTCTTGGTCATCTCCCTGACTAAGGCCCTTCTCCCCCGATTGCTCAGTTTAGACGGGCGGCCAGCTCTAGGAAGAGTCCTGGTGGTTCCGAACTTCTTCCATTTACGGATGATGGAGGCCACTGTGCTCATTGGGACCTTCAAAGCAGAATACATTTTTCTGTACCCTTCCCCAGATTTGTGCCTCGAGACAATCCTGTCTCGGAGGTCTACAGACACTTCCTTTGACTTCATGCTTGGTTTGTGCTCCAACATGCACTGTCAACTGTGGGACCTTATATAGACAGGTGTGTGCCTTTCCAAATCATGTCCAATCAACTGAATTTACCACAGGTGGACTCCAATTAAGCTATGTAGAAACATCTCAAGGTTGATCAGTGGAAACAGGATGCACCTGAGCTCAATTTTGAGATTCATGGCAAAGGCTGTGAATACTTATGTACACGTGATTTCTTAGTTTTTTTATTTTTAATAAATTTGCAAAAATTTCAAAAAAACTTTCATGTTGTCATTATGGGGTGTTGTGTGTAGAATTTAGAGGAAAAAAATGAATTTATTCCATTTTGGAATAAGGCTGTAACATAACAAAATGTGGGAAAAGTGAAGTGCTGTGAATACTTTCCGAATGCACTGTAACAAAGTCTCCAAAAACATCTTCCAACTTACAGAGAAATGCATCCAAACAAATTTGGAGGAACTTCATCATGCAGCAAGACCATGACCCAAAACACACTGCCAGCACAACAAAGGGAGAAAAAAGTAGAAAGTTTTAGACTGGCCAAGTCAATCACCAGACCTTAATCCTATTGAGCATGCATTTCACCTCCTGAAGAGGAGATTGATGGGAAAACCCCCCTGACAAACAACAACGGAAAGAGGCTGCAGTAAAAGCCTGGAGAAGTATCACAAAAGAAGAAAACAGCAGTTTGGCGATGCCAATGGGTCGCAGGCTTGATGCACTTATTGCAAGCAAGGGATATGCTACCAAATATGAAGTGTTATTTACTTTCTTTTTGTTAAATACTCTCTGGCTTGGCCGGGGTTTAGATAGATAGCGAGGGTAAAGCTGGCAAAAGGGGCCCGACAAGGGGGGTGTGTTCATTCTCTTTTTCCTGCAACCGGGGGTGAGGTGGTCACTGGGGATGAGGATCCATGGGAGGAACCATTGGGCGACCCGGTTTTTGGGGAGACACAAATGTCTGACATGGATTCGGGACCAAAGCCTGCAGACCCTCCTCTACTCTGAGAGAGAGACTGACTTCACCCTCAACACAGTCTCGGGATGAGATGCTAAGCTCTGACCAAGTGATTAAGATTGATGGGAGGCCATCAGAGGGCAGTGTCATACCCCTACTTTTGTATCATTAGTGACAAGTTATAGAGCAGCCCCTGAGCCACATATCGCCCTTTGGCTGTCTCTGACCGGTCCGCATGAGGTCAGTGGTAAATTAGGAATCAAACGTAAATACATGTACTTCATGCACGCAATAAACGTTTCCGCCTTCACTGGCAAACAGACATTTACCAGAGATGTGAGTTAGCTGTTAGCCATAAAAAATGTTAGCTCACCGTAAAAAAATAAAGATTGACACAGAATGTAGAGTTTTTAACAAAACAAGCCGTGTGCTTAGTTTGTGGATTACAGATCGCTGTGTTTAAAGATTACAATTTGAATCGGCATTACGAGACTAAACACGCAGAGAAATAGAAAGAATTTGACTCATGCAGAGCGGGCAAGGACATCTAAGCTGCAAAATCAACAAGGACTTTTTACCAAGCTTCACACATCCAGGAATGGAGCAGTCAAAACTAGCTTTGCGATATCCCACAAAAACGCTAAAAACAGTAAGCCATTTTCTGATGGGGAGTTTATCAAAGAGTGTTTGGTGGACTCTGCAGTGCTAATATGCCCTGAGAAAATAGAAGCATTTGAGAATGTGCCCCTCACCAGGCGAACCGTAACGAGAATGGGAATTCTGGAGATCCAGCTGCTAAACAAAGCGGACAATTTTGACTTTTTCTCCTTAGTGCTGAACAAGAGATGTGATGTCCACGATACAGCCCAGTTACCTATCTTTGTGCGCGGGACAACAAAAGACTTTGAGATCACGGAGGAGCTGGCAGCAATGCAGTCAATGACAGGGAGGACGACGGGGAGTGATGTCCACAGAGGTAAATGCTTGCTTGGACAAGCTAGGACTGAAATGGGACAAACTGGCAGGTGTTGGATGTGAGTGTGACACTACCAAGGCCACTACCAACGCATAAAGATGCTGAAACACAGTGGGAGCTTCCAGCACTCACTGGCCACAGCTACATATCACACTACCAGTCAACCAGCCAACCTGCCACAAACCCAGACAGCCAGTAGCCCACATCATCCTGAAGAATGACAGCAGCTCAGTATTGTACACTGGCCTACCTAGAGTGTGTTCTTTGCTCATGTAGTATATTTAAAGCAGTTCTACACGGCCAACTTCAGAATGCATTTTGCAGATCAAATATTGATCACACTGATGAAGCTGAAGCTGAATCTGTTGCAGTGTGACCTAGCTGAGCGCTTTGATGTATCACAGGGAGTAGTGAGTGGAATCCTTTTCGACTGGATTGACACTATGAAAGAACATTGTGGATGTGGGACAAATTTACAGTTCGCATTTGACAGATGATGTCACTTTGTTCCCACAACATCTTGCACTAGCAACTAACGTTAGCTTGCAACAAGCTAGCAAACAGCGCATCGACCAGAAGTTCCCCACAAAAAATCGGAAAGAGAGCCCGCCGAATACGGAAGTTCGAAAATAAGGTGAACACGAAGGACACATAATAGTGAAATGCACATTTAACTATTTAACACTTTTAGGTACACCTGTAAACCAGCTTGTAAATGTAAATATTTAAACACCATAGTATTAGCAGAAGCTGCAATAGTGCACCGATTCACCACAATCACATTTTCTCGAGGAAATGCAAATCTCTACTTCTGACTATTTATGACTGTTTATGACTGTGATACATGCAAGTGTTTTGCTGTTTATGTATTTGATTCTTGTAAGGAAAATGCCTCCCACAGCATAACAGAGCCAGCGGACCCCTCACTACAGTGGTTAAGCAGTCAGGTCTGTACCATTCTCTTGGTGTACGCCACACATGCACTTGCCCGCTTGTCAAGAATGTAGTGAAGGGTGACTCATCTGAACATATCACTCGTTTCCACATTGTGTAGACCAGTGCCTATGGTTTTTGCACCACTGAACTCTGAAATGTATATTTGCAATTTTGGGGTTATGTAATGCAACCCTGCTATAATATATCTGTCTATGTAGTTGATGACAGACTGTTCCTGCTGACACAGTCTGATTACATCCTGCATTAATATCCTCAGTCACCTGAGTTGCTCTTCTGTTTTTCTGTACATACCACATTAATGCATCAGCATCACAGCCATCGCATGCGCACTTACAACCAATTTCCAACCTTATTTACTGATGTCTTTCCCATAGATCTAAAAACGGATATCACTTTAGTCACTGTTCGGATTGAAACACTAGCCAGTTGAGTAGTCTTTATGACTGAAGTTCCTGCTGTCCCAAAAATGAATCCTCTTTCAAAGTCACAGATCTTTTCCTATTATCATCTTGATCCAAAATCAAGGCAACTGGGCTTGCTCAGCATTATTAGCAATACCGTAGAGCATGATAGGATGTTAAATGCATCATGCCGTACACACATATGGAAGCATCTGCATTCATTTTGTTTCAGGTTTTCCCTGTAATTTGTCACCTTTCTGTAAATAAAACATGTAAAAATATAGGGGAGAGTGGGTCATATTGTCTCACTTTTCACTCATTCTTACACTTATTTGGCACAATACATACAATAGAATAAATGACATACCAAATGAAAGAACAAAGTCTCTTTATTTTGCATTACTTCATATGTTATTTCCCCCCACTTCTACAATCAGCAGAACACTATGGCATGTGCCATTTGTTTTACTTTTGAAGTTGAGAAATAAGAAAACTATCCATACCTCAGATTAGTGTGATTTTGACCACTGGTAAATAGGAAGTTGACCACAAAGTTACACAAAATGGCTATTCAATTTCTGAGGTAGTTTGAACAAACAGTGTTTTGGAGAAACAGTCTGACCACTTACCCATGTGACAACTTATCCTGCTCATCCCTACATGTATGTAAAATCTTAAGAGTGATAACTACAGAACTACTAAAGAACAATGAAGCAAAATATGAACGGTGTACCCGGGTGTCCTTTAGTGTCTCCAAATCTATCCAAAGGTATCTAAATTATTTCATGATTTAAAGCAATGCATAGCCTAATCATATATTTTACTACAAATCAACTATGTTGACTCATGAAACTCACCTTAACATTATTTACAAGTGGGAATTATGTTCATCAGTAGAAGATATGTAGGGGTACAAAAAACAAAACATTTCTGAGAATAAGTTCATAAGTTAATAAGTTTTCCAAGTGTATAAATTTTCCCCTTATGATGGTATGAGATCGAAAAAGAACGTAAAAACATTGTGACACATTGTGATACACATAGCTAGTCATTCACTCTGGTATGTTTTTCTGTACTCCACAGTAATCCTTTGTTTCATATGGACAGCACAACTCTTTAGAAATGTTGATATTTATGATCAATGAATCACCTAGCACATGAGTATTCCCCAAGTGACAAAGTTTGCTCAGTTTTAGTGGTATTTTTAAGTATGGCAAATCAGTGTTCTATCATTTATATGATTTTTTTTAAAAATTATTCATATGGAGAATAGGAGGATCACACGTTGAAGTGATTAAAAGCATATTTGTTTCCTCCCTTGATTTGAAACATACGAGTCAATAACGTATTACACACCATACCAATATGCTATACAAAGGAAAGTCTAAAGTTGCCTGCTTGCGATTGCAAAACTTATAGACTAGAGCTAGGAGTTTCGTAATTCTCTGTCGTACAATCAGTAGCCTATCCTGCCACAAATAACACCCATCTCTTGGTGGGAAAAGAGATACCTATTCAACTGAATGTTTTATGAGACGGCAAACACGATGGTGACAGGAATGAAACGACGTAACTAGAACCGACGAACTGTAATAATTGTTCCAGTGGAATTTAAATCATCCAGGAAACATAAACAAAGACAGTAGCATAATTATCCAAACTACAACAAGCCAAACATAGCCTGATCCCTCGCTTCTTATAACGTTACCTGCGCAGAGAGGTAACTTGTTTTGCTTGCTTAAAACAAACTAGCTTCAGCTGGCTGGGTATCTAGGTTACGTGTAGGTCTGCCATTTCTTCACAGGTAGCTCGCTTGTCGCAAACTGATCAAAAAATCTGAACTAACTATAGATAGCTGGTAAGAAAACATACACCGAAAAACTGTTTATCTGTCAGCTGTCAGTTATTTTTTCAACTTGACTGACACCAATACAAAGTGACGTGGATAAGAAACTTAGCCAACGTCGCTATAGCTTGCTAGTAAACTAGCATTGTAGCCCTCAAACATGAGTTCACTCCAAACACTCACCTTCCACAGTGGTTTCAGTCTGAGAGGTCGGCTTCTGATCAGTTCAAATCGTTCGATTTTCTTGGTATTCCCAACAAAGCTATAGCTTTTCGTCAAGACGGACAGCACAGCTATTAATAAAATTAAGAGGAGAAAAAGTGCAGTGACTTACGTTCAGACTTCAGTTTTTTTGTTTTTATTTAGTAAACTAACGTAAACAAGTCATTAGTATCCACAATTAAATTGTTTCTTTGTGTTTCAGTGACTATGTCATGGACTGTGATTTATCAGAGGTTACAGTGAATCGTTAGGCACCCTACATAACAGGCGAGTAATAATCCAACCGAAAACATTGTGGGTGGGGCTGTTGTCTTTATTCCCCGCCTTCCCTGCTTGCGTTGGGCAATGAAAGCAAAAAGCTAAGAGCTAAGCGCAGTCTCAGTGAAACACGAGGCACGCGCTGAGGTTGAGCTCTACAGTTTTCATTTACATTACATAATTTTCAGTTTCAGCCTGAACTCACTTGGCACAATATTAAGACGTTTAATAAATCGTCCCATGATCATAATGTAAAAGAATGCAACCTAGAATGTTCAAAATTATCATTTTCATCACCAGAAATTGAACTTAATCAACAACATTATTACACTCTAAAAAGTAAAGGTTCAAAAAAGAACCCTCTTGGTTCCTTAATCTTAAATTTCATTTCAGAACCCTTCCTCTGTCAGCAGTTCATTTTTGAGTCATTGCAAGTCATTGCAAATTGCAAAAATAATCCTCCTTGAAATGAAAATGGTTCTCCTAAGCATCCTAGGGTTGGAAACCTTATTAAATGAAGTTGTCATTTCTGGGATGTCTCAAAACATTGAATTAATTGCCATGCACTATAGATTTATTGAAAAAAATGTATTGTTTAGAAAATAAAAACAAATATGAGTACATTTAAATAAATCTGTAGGTCTAGCAATGTTGTTTTTTATTATTATTAGTAATATAATAATAATAATTCTTCTTCTTCTTCTTCTTCTTCTTCTTCTTCTTCTTCTTCTTCTTCTTCTTCTTCTTCTTCTTCTTCTTCTTCTTATTATTATTATTATTTCCGGACATAACAGAATCCTCCAGGCACCTTTCAACCCCTGAAAATGTCTTCAAGGAACCTTTCCAAAAGGTTCCTCAGATAACCTTAAAAAGGGTTCCTGGAGGCACCTCTAGGGGTTCCACCCGTGATAATGTTCCATCATCGCATCTGTAGACAGCATAAGATGTTGTGAAACATACACTAAGAAATGTGAACGCCAATGTATTCCTGCAACATTTCACACATAATCGCAGTGTTTCATTAATGGATGTCCATTTCGTCTTTCTGATTGTCTAATTGCACATTACACATGGCCATTGCATTATGCATTACGCATCATTGCATGTAATAAAATTATAATCCAAAGCAATTTACAGTTGATTGGACTAACCAGGGGACAATATGGGATAAAAGGCTTCACTCAACAGCTGTGCAGATCTTATGGCTGCACCAGGGCTTGAGCCACCAACCTTCCAGTCCCAGTCATGTACCTTAACCACAAGGCTACAGGCAGCCCCGTCAACTTAACTAAATTGACCATGTATTGAGCTTAGTTTTTAGCTGAAGACATTATTTTACTGGCTTTGCTGCCTGTGTCTATAGGCCTACATCATCTTGTGATGCTGCCTCTGAGGATCCACATCTGAGGCTCACTGACCTATTGCTGTCTGTGGAGCTGGATGATCGAAGTGATCCTCAGTAAACAATTAATAATCAACAATTAATTTAAATGTATTTGTACAATAACTGTTCAATGAAGTCTACAATTTTAAAATATTTTCTCTGCTCCTTCTTCCAATAGAAATTAAGATGGCTAACAACAGCATTATGTTTGGACGATTGAGAGGCACACAGAGAACTACAAAATTGGGATATTTCATAAGTTACCAATGATATGTTGACTGAGAATGTGAGCCACTCATTCTTTTTTGTGTTGTTCACATTCTCAGCCATAAACAAACATGTTTCTCTTTTTTAAACAAAGCCAGTCAGCCAGCACTTGTTTGGGCTTCTATTTTCTTTGGCGAAGATGGAGCTGTAAAAACGCAAAGTGAAGATTGCACAAGGCCAGGAAAATTGGCACACGACCAGTATGCCATACTGCCAATATCAATGCAAACATTTTTCTGAATGAAACATATTACTGTAAGCAATTTACTCCTTTTTACATAAAAACTTGATCAAGGCTGTCTGAGATCAGAAGCAAGGAGCCAACCAAAGTCTGCAGAAGAATTGTGGCAAGTTCTCCAACATGCTTGGAACAACCTCCCTGCTGATTGTCTTAGTCAACGCTGTCCCATATCTCAGAGAAGTGATGCAGTATTAACACCAAAGGGTGGTTACAAAAAAATATTGATTTGATTCAGTTATTGATGCAGAATAGTTAACTATTCTGCCAAATTAGTAAAATGTAATGTAAAATGTATAGTATGTTTATTTAGGACCTTTCATTGAATTATTATAATCCTATCTGTATAAAAAGTTCTACAGGTGCCTAAGACGTTTGCACAGTACTGTACCTCCCAAATAAGTGATTAGAATTAGGACTGATAGGATTGGAACTAAAATAGATTGGCGATTGAAAAATCGACATCACGTTACCTTACAATTTGCTCTTACAAAATTAGCCAGTCTTTACCAGTGCAGTATTCGGCTATATAGCCGGCAACCATCTCTTGTGGAATTCACCTTGGATGTTTTTTGTTTTTTTTCTAACTATTCTCTGCCATCTCAAGAGATTGTTGTGATTAAATATTAAATATGATTAAATATTTCCATGAACAAGCTGGTGTACAGGTCTACCTAAAAAAGTGGAGTGTATAGGCTACATAAAACATTGAGTAAATGTAACAGATCATTTAAGTTGGTTCTGATTAAACTTAGTACCAAGAAAAAGAATAAGAAAATAGGTGAAAATAGTAGATATCACTAAACTGAAATGACTACTATAGAAAACATGAGTATTTCCAAATCAGTGTACTGCTTTCTTCGCAATAAGCCCAATTGATTGCAACATGTCTGCAAAGTCCATTATGATGCCATAACAGTTTGGAAGAACTGCAATGCTCTTTTCTCAAAACACAAAAACATGCAATCCCAAACACTTCTTTCAATACTTTAGTCAGAAAAGGAGGTTGAGTGCATTAAGAGTAACAAAGGAGAACCGCTGTATGAGAATAAAAATATTGCTGATGCCTTAAATGGCTACTTTGTTGATAGTTTTACCAGGGAGGAGGTTACTAGTAGAATGGAAGGCATACTCAATGCTAAGAATGTCTAAGCCAATATCGAGATAGGGGATAAAGAAATACTGGATAAATTACATAAACTAAAGACAAATAAGGCAGCAGGCCCCGATGGCATATTCCCAAGGGTACTCAAAAAGTTAAGTGAGATCATTTTTAAACCACTGATAGTCTTTAGAAACTGGAGAAATGACTGGAAACAAGGTAATATAATACCAATATATAAGAAAAGAGACCTTACTGATCTAGGAAATTGCAGGCCTCACATGTAAAATACTGGAATCTATCAAACTGGAATTATTTCTTGAAAATAATAACATTCTAATGGATAGCCAGCATGCTTTTTGAGAGTATAGGTCATGCCTGACAAACCTTTTGGCATTCTTTGAGGAAGCTAGCAAGTGTTTTGATGATAGCAGGGCATATGATGATGATGATGATGATGATGATGATGATGATGATATCTAGATTTCCAAAAAGCATTTGATAAGGTTCCACATGACAAACTCATTATCAAAATGAGGACGGTAGGAATTATAGGAGCCATTTTGAAGTGGATTCGTAATTGGCTACGGGAGAGAACACAGAGAGTAGTAGGAGGGGCCTTATCCGAGTGGGGTATTGTGGGAAGTGGAGTTCCACAGGGATTGGTGCTAGGGCAACAGCTCTTTCTCATTTACATAAATGACCTTGACATAGGCATTGAAAGTATTTAGTTAAATTTGCAGATGACACTAAACTAGGAGGCTTAGTATGGAATCTACTAAAGTAATCCAGGAAGATGTAAACAGATTCCAGCAGTGGGCGGAAACCAGGCAAATTAAATTCAGTACAACTAAATGTAATGTTCTACACGTGGGAAATAAAAATATAAAGCAGGATTACATCATGGGGGTACAAAATTGGATAGTGCTGAAGTTGAAAAAGACTTGGAGCATAGTTGACCAAAGCCTTTCTGTTATGTTCCTGTGTTCTGTGTGTTAGTTTATCATTGTTTATATTTGTTATTCTTGTTATTTATTATTTTTTTATTCATGTCTGGTGTTCTGGGTCATTCATTAGTCTTTGCACTTTTCTTCCCCTGTGATGTCTGAGTCTGAATGTTTACTAGTCCAGTCACTCCCTTGTCTGCGTGCCCCACTATTCGGGTGTTTATGGTAGTTCCGGGGTTCAATCTTCCTTCCAATCTTGCATTCCCTACTTCCTGCTTTCTCTCCATTTCATGTTTGTACATAGCACTAATATACTAATCCCAACTAACATAGAATTTGTACAGTACTAATTATACTAACACACTAATATGCTTGTCAAACTAACAAACTAACATTCACTAGTTTTGGGTATTTGTAATTTAAATCACTTCACTAACTTACTAACGCATCTCCAGTTTCAATTCTGTTCTGTAACTCCGCCTCCCTATTCTATCACTGATTACTTGCTTAGTTTCAGCGAAGTATTCGCACCTGTCTCTCTCCATCTCTGCATCTCCTGATTCTCTGCAATGTGTCATTGTGAATCCAGTCCGCGTTTTCGTTTCCCCCTCGTTATTGTCCTATTACCCTTTCATGTGTCTCACCTGATGTTTATTTGTTAGACCGCCCTCACTCCCACGCCCCGCCTAGTTTGTCTCATTCCCCTGTGTATTTATACCTGTCCTTTTCAGTTGCACGCGGCTAGTTCGTCCTGTTTTCGTTCCCGAGCCCTTTATTCCTTCCCCCCAGTTCTAGCCCCCTTGTTCCTGAGCCCCTGTTCCTGAGTCCTTGCCCCTGTTGATTGGATTTCCGGTTTTGACCCCTGCCTGCTTCCCTGGACTATTCTTTTGTTGTTGTGGATTTCTGTACCATTGCATTGTTGGACTGACCCCCTGGATTTTGACCTTGGCCTGTTTTGTGACAACGCTCTGTCTGCCCCATCACCTGTGAGTAAACTTGCCATTTTCCACACCCCTGTATCTGCTTCTGGTTCCTCTGTCCTCCCTGCCATAACAGAACAAACTAGCCAGCATGGAACCAGCAGACTCCTCCCTCCCCTTGGTTATGGCGTACGATACATCTGTCCACTTGGCCCGCATGTGGAGACTGGAGCAGATCACTGCAGAGCTCGCAGCTATCCATGCGATCCAGGCCAAGCTCCTTGGACCACGCCATATCC
Organism: Conger conger; assembly: GCF_963514075.1. Taxonomy (NCBI): domain Eukaryota; kingdom Metazoa; phylum Chordata; class Actinopteri; order Anguilliformes; family Congridae; genus Conger; species Conger conger. The sequence goes on from NC_083766.1 coordinate 39,727,157, forward strand.
AACTCACTTTCCCATCCCTTATCCATTCTCCCACTCCACTCCTGACCCGGCATCCAGAACCACACCAGTTCCAGCTTCCCCTTCGACCCCAGTACCCGTCTCCGGGTTCCGAGCCCCGTCTGCCTGAGGACTGTCCGTCTCCGGGTTCCGAGCCCCGTCTGCCCGGGGACTGCCCGTCTGCGGGTTCCGAGCCCCGTCTGCCCGGGGACTGCCTGTCTGCCCGGGGACTGTCCGTCTGCGGGTTCTGAGCCCCGTCTGCCCGAGGACTGCCCGTCTCCGGGTTCCAAGCCCCGTTTGCCCGAGGACTGCCCGTCTCCGGGTTCCGAGCCCCGTCTGCCCGGGGACTGCTCGTCTGCGGGTTCCAAGCCCCGCCTGCCCGGGGACTGCCCGTCTGCGGGTTCCAAGCCCCGCCTGCCCGGGGACTGCCCATCTGCGGGTTCCGAGCCCCGTCTGCCCGTCTGCGGGTTCCGAGCCCCGTTTGCCCAAGGACTGCCCGTCTCCGGGTTCCGAGCCCCGTCTGCCCGGGGACTGCCCCTGGGCCATGTCTGGCCCAGTCCCAGGCTCGGGCCCCGGCCCATGCGCTGACTTGGGCTCCAGACCCCTCCAGGTCAAGAAGAAAGAGACTCCGGGCCCGTGCCCGCCTGAGACCCCGGGCCCGTGCCCGCCTGAGACCCCGGGCCCGTGCCCGCCTGAGACCCCGGGCCCGTGCCCACCTGAGACCCCGGGCCCGTGCCCAGCTGAGACCCCGGGCCCGTGTCCGTCTGAAACCCCGGGCCTGTGTCTGTCTGAGACCCCTTGTTCCCTCCGAGAACCCTCTGAGACCCCTTGTTCCCTCCGAGAACCTTCTGAGACCCCTTGTTCCCCCCAAGAACCCTCTGAGACCCCTTGTTCCCTCCAAGATCCCCCCCGAGCTCCTTTCCTTCCCTCCGAGAAGCGCCCAAGCTCCCTTTGTTCCCTCCGAGAAGCCCCCGAGCTCCCTTTGTTCCCTCCCAGACCCCCCTGAGCTCCCTCCTTTCTGTCCGAGACCCTCCTTTCCGTCCGAGACCCATGCTCCCTTCCGAGACCCCCGTTGCCTTCCGAGACCCCCGTTTTTCCGTCCAAGACCCAAGCTCCCTTCCATGACTCCCGTTTCCGTCCGAGATCCCCGTTTTTTCCGTCCGAGACCCTCGTTTCCGTACGAGACCCAAGCTCCCTTCCGAGAACCCCGTTTTTCTGTCTGAGACCCTCGTTTCCGTCCGAGACCCCAAGCTCCCTTCCGAGACCCCCGTTTCCGTCCGAGATCCTACCCAGTTCCCCTCACTGCTGCCCTCATCATTCCATTTCTTTTGTGCTCTCTGTTTTTCCCTTGTTCCTCCCACCCTCCCTGCTCCTCCTCCCCATGGGTATCTGATGAAACGCCAAGAGGCGTTTCTTAGGAGGGGGGGTACTGTTATGTTCCTGTGTTCTGTGTGTTAGTTTATTATTGTTTATATTTGTTATTCTTGTTATTTATTATTTTTCTTATTCATGTCTGGTGTTCTGTTTACATTCATTAGTCTTTGCACTTGTCTTCCCCTGTGATGTCTGAGTCTGAATGTTTACTAGTCCAGTCACTCCCTTGTCTGTGTGCCCTACTATTCGGGTGTTTACGGTAGTTCCGGGGTTCAATCTTCCTTCCCATCTTGCATTACTTACTTCCTGCTTTCTCTCCATTTCATGTTTGTACATAGCACTAATATACTAATCCCAACTAACATAGAATTTGTACAGTACTAATTATACTAACACACTAATATGTTTGTCAAACTAACAGACTAACATTCACTAGTTTTGGGTATTTGTAATTTAAATCACTTCACTAACTTACTAACGCATCTCCAGTTTCAATTCTGTTCTGTAACTCCGCCTCCCTATTCTATCACTGATTACTTGCTTAGTTTCAGCGAAGTATTCGCACCTGTCTCTCTATCTCTGCATCTCCTGATTCTCTGCAATTGTCTACTCTCTAGTCCGAGCCGTTTGTATTACATGTGTGTCATTGTGAATCCAGTCCGCGTTTTTGTTTCCCCCTCGTTATTGTCCTATTACCCTTTCATGTGTCTCACCTGATGTTTATTTGTTAGACTGCCCTCACTCCCACACCCCGCCTAGTTTGTCTCATTCCCCTGTGTATTTATACCTGTCCTTTTCAGTTGCACGTGGCTAGTTCGTCTTATCCTGTTTTTGTTTCCGAGCCCTTTATTCCTTCCCCCCAGTTCTAGCCCCCTTGTTCCTGAGCCCTTGTTCCTGTATCCTTGCCCTTGTTCCTGTATCCTTGCCCCTGTTCCTGAGTCCTTGCCCCTGTTCCTGAGTCCTTGCCCCTGTTGATTGGATTTCCGGTTTTGACCCCTGCCTGCTTCCCTGGACTATTCTTTCGTTGTTGTGGATTTCTGTACCTTTGCATTGTTGGACTGACCCCCTGGTTTTTGACCTTGGCCTGTTTTGTGACTACGCTCTGTCTGCCCCATCACCTGTGAGTAAACTTTCAAACCCCTGTGTCTGCTTCTGGTTCCTCTGTCCTCCCTGCCGTAACACTTTCAGGTTCTAGTCAAATAAAAACGCCAATAGGATGCTAGGATGCAAAGCCAAGAGTATTGAGTATAAGTCCAAGTTTATATTCACCTTATACAATACTCTTGTTAGACCACACTTGGAGTACTGTTCTGAGGACCGCACTATAAGAAAGCTATAGAGGCACTGGAAAAGGTTCAGAGAAGGGCAACCAGATTGATTCCATGTATAAAAGATAAGAGTTATGAGGATAGACTTAAGATGCTTAATCTCAAAGTTTAGTAAAAGGAGACTTAGGATGGACTTGATTGAAGCATTTAAATTCATTAAATGGATTAACAAAGTGAATTATTGGGGATTGTTTAGGGTGAGTTCGGTTAGCAGAACGAGAGGGTACAAATGGAAATTGTCAAAGGAGAAGTTCCGTACATATATTATAAAGTATTTTTTTCACACAGTGAGTGGTCAATGAGTGGAATAGCTTGCCAGTAAATGTAGTAGAGGCAGAAACTGGGTTTTGAAGACTAGGCTTGTTAGATACTTAGCTTTTAAGCAAACTCAGCAGTAGGTACACTTAGTGGTAGGAAAAGGCGAGCATTGCTGGGCCATTACCTTATGTCATGTTATGTTTACAGAAAATGTACCACTGTGAAAATACTTCATCAAAATACAAACTGCACTGTACATTAGTGTTGATACTCTGGTTATTACAAAAACAAGACATACTGCAACATGTTTTTGTCATCCAAGATGATTGGTTAATGCAAAAAAAGTAAAATACACATACTCCTGTGGGAAGTCATAAATCAACAGGTTCCTCAACCATACTTAAGCGTTATGGAACAAGAACCTGTGGTATTCGTGTCGTGCCTAACCACCCCGCAAGCTGTGCCAATATCCATGATATACCACAGGCTTGAGTTCCATAATGCTTTTATACAATGGTTACTACATTTATCTTTTAACATTTCACAAAATAACAATAGCTAACATTACTAGCAATAATGTACCTCCACTGCACAACGTTAGCCAAGCAATGCTATTGCAATAATGTATCCCCACTGCATTAACGTTAGCTGGCCATCTTGCCAGTTTACGTTACACCAGACGACAATAACGTTTAAATAAAGTTTACTTTAATGGTATTTTCATCCATATTGGATGAACCATGTATAAATGACAGCACCTTTGTACATGGTCCCACATTTTAAGGTACAACAAGTATTTGTTAAATTGGCTTAATTTTGGTGTATTGCAGGTGTATTCATTTATGTCATTAGAAAATACAGAAGAGAGCTGTTGATGTCTAGTTTTGATTTTCGACTTTGCAATTGCCTTTGGAGATTGTTGTTGGGCTGTGACAACATGAGGAAGACAGCAGTGTCAATGCAAATTAAGCTGGCCGTCATTAGATTCAGAAATGAAGATAAATCAATCAGGAACATTGCAAAAACCCTGGGCATGCCCATGTGTAACAGTTTGGTTCACTATTAACAAGAAAAAAGCAACTGGTGATCTCAATTATGCGAAAAGACCCAGTAGACTGAGGAAGACCACTGTAGTGGATGACCGGAGAATGGTGAAGAAAACACCCCTGACAATAGCCAAACAGAAGCAAAACAAAAACACTCTTCAGGTGTAGATGTGCCAAAGTCTACCATATGTAGAAGACTGTTCAACTGGTAGCCATACAGGCCCAAGCTGCCAGTGGAAGGGCTCACTTATCTACTTTGTTGATGTGACTGCAGACAGAAGTAGAACAATTAATTATGAAGTCTACAGAAATATCTTATTTTACCTTAATAAAAGACTGCACTTCATCATGCAACAAGACAATGTCCCGAAACATACTGCTAGACCAATGAATGGGTTTTTGATGGTCAAAAACTGGAAAACCCTTGACTCTCCGAGTCAATAATCGGAGTGTCTGGTGATGTCTATGCATCAGATGTGCAACCAAATATTAACTGTTCAATTTTTTTTGATGCCTGAAAATGGAGGGGACTATGTGCAAAAGGTTCTATAATTTATAAACAGTTCACCCGATATGGATCAAAATACCCTGAAATTAAAGCTAATACTTCAACCTCATTGCCATTGAATCCTTTCAAAATCAGAGGTCAGAACCAAAATAACAAAAAATATGTCACTGTCAAATGAATTATGGTGCTCACTGTAGTTTATGACAGTCTTTGTCAGGCATTGTACATCGAATTTGGGAAATATTGATGTGTGTTAAGCATACAATTATGATCCAGGGGGGTTTCCCAAGGGTATCAATGATTCTGAAAATTTCTGCATGGAGGAATGGTCAAGAATTTCACCAAATGTGTTCTCTGACTTCATCACCAATTTCTAGGAAAAGAGTATTAAACCAGGAGTACCAATAATTGTGGAACCTGCTTTTTGAGGAAATTCTTTTTTTTTTGTGAAAGATTTGGTTGATTCTACTGAATCATTAAAAAAGCACACTACTTTATGCATTTGGAAAATAAAGCTAATGTCAATTAATTATTTTTTTGTTTAGTTTACAGCACGGGGTGCCAATAATTCTGGAGTTCACTGTAAATTATGCAAGTACTCTTTGAGAAAGACACCAGGACTGGTATCCTAAAACGACTGTAAATGAGTAAAGAAGACTCCAGACATTTTTGCCTGCACACTCTAACTGGACAGTTCTATTCCAGGACTGACTGTTAGAGATTAACTCCAGGATTGAGATTTTACTGCGTCACATTCTACTAATCTACTAGAGCCTTCTAGAAGGTATACCCAGTGGAAGGTATACACCTTCAACTTAACTGAGAGGTTCCTGCAGTTGGTGCTGCAGGCACCCTTTTAGATAAGATCTACCCTCTTAGATAAGATCAAAATTAAGGACTGAATATTGATTTGTACCACTAATACCAGGTAGCATATCTGCCATTGCAATATTATTATACTGTATATATCAAAATTGAAGATTGAGTCATCAAATGTATAATTCATCTACAAATTAGGAAGGAAAATATTAGAAACACACAAAACACACTTATGGAGAGGAGAGAGATTATTACTACCGCTGTGCATTTCAGGACCATCTTTCCATTAAAAAAAAAATGAAATAAAATAGCATGTGTCTAATATGAACAGACATATTTTCTAGAGTGTGTTTTCTAATGTGTCTGTTTTTAGATCCCTCCTCCCAGTCTGTATGACAGTCATTTTTGCTTAGGATTTTCTTAGGGGGAATTGTACTCTCCAAGTCATAATTCACAAAAAGGAAATAAGGGCAATTCTGCAATAATGGTAACAATTGCAAACACAAGTCTATTGGTCTTTTTATTAACCTCAATTTTCCTGCATACAGTATCTGATAATGGCTGAGCTTTAACTGTACAGTAATGATCATATTTTTGCTGTTTTTCCACTGGAAGCCATAGGCAAATATAATTCCCATCACATCATTAAACATCTACACTATGTACATCATTAATATGCCAATGTGTTTTTTGGCTGATTTTTAAAATATAATATTTAAATGAAATATTAATAGACACAGCATTACAAGTGATCCCAATTCATTCCATGCAGGAATGTTAAATGTTATATTAAGAAAAACACAGATTAAAAAACTAAACAAAATTCCAAAAACGTTGGTGTGCACAATTATTATGCAACTGGTAAATACATTGTTTTTTTCCATTTATTTAATTAATGAACAAAAACATGTTTTTTTACATGATTATAAATAATTATGAAATAAAGCAACAATTTCAGTAGTTTAACAGCAAACAAAAAAAAAGATTTTACTCTTGGAAATATGTTTATTTGCCAATACAGCCACCTTTCTTTTCTAACACTTGCATTAATCTCATATCCACGGATTCTGGGAGTTTTGTAATGTGATCACACCCAATTTTAGCTGAAGCAGCCTAGAGAGATGAACACAGGCTGTTCAGAGATGTGTACTGCTTTCCTTGGCAGTAAATGTCTTTAGGATATATTACTATTTTTATTGGTTTCAATTTAGGGGAGCAACGGGGCCAAGTGATCATTTTACCATCTTTAAACCCTTTGCTGGCTAGCCAATCCCTGGTGGACAGGGATGCATGGGATGGAGCATTGTCTTGCATCAGTATGGTGGACCTTTTGAATGATGCTGGATTCTTCTGGTACCACTGCTTGAGGAAGGTGGCAGTAATTTTTGGAGTTCATTTTCAATCCATCTTCCACTCGAAATGGTCCAACCAATTCACTGTTGATAATACCAGCCCATATCATTATCCCTCCCCCACCTTGCTGGCGCTTCAGTCGAACTGGTGTGCAATGTCGGTCAGCAATCCAGCCATGGGCCCACCCATCAGGGCCACGTTTCCTGATAATAGTGTCTCTTAGCGTTTTATGAAGACTCAAAAGGTATACCTTACTAAAGTTGTTTACTTTTCTACTTGTGTTCCCCAAACTATCCTTTAGGAGGTTGCTTAAGGCATAGCTTCTACGTGCAACGTTACTAGGCCAATCTCTATGATCGATTATTCAATACATGCAGCGACTGCTTGACTGCGTTTCCCACAGCTTCATGGCAAACAAAATGGAGATATTGTTAGAGAACGTGGCACTGAATAAAGAAACATTTTCCAGTTTTAGGACTACAGCGTCCAACAAAACAAAAAAAGAACTATGGTTAAACATCGCTCTAGCCCACAGAGATAAATAAAACCGTTCATTTAAAAGGCAATTAGGCAACATGTTCAATAAAGTGCAACATGCACCCTTCGTAATGTACAATTTTATCCTTCGCATGAAAACACTGCCATTAATGTGCTATTTTAGTAACATTATTAGCCAACTGCAACTGTAGAATTATCATTATCATCATATTTCTTAACAGATTGAGATGTAACTACATTCAACAGCTGATTTCAGAGGCTTGCAGTAGGAACAGTGGTAGCCACTAGCAGAGTGAGCTGACAACATCAATAAGGCAGAGCTAAGTGTGGTCCAGACCAACCTTACAAAAGTATGATGTATAGAATCTATACTTAGCCAAGAACGTTTCAGGAAACACACTGAAACGTTAAGGTGCAGCTTAAGGTACAACTTACGAACGACATAGCGTTAAGAAGGCTTCGGGAAACGCAGCCCTGGTCCATCCAGTGTCACTCATCTCATCCATCCGCAATACCTTTTAAAAATCTGTCTTCATGTATTGTTTTGCCCATTCTGGTTTTTATTATTGAAAGGAGGCTGGTTTTCTGCCTTTCTGACCTTGCCAATCATTTTGCACTTTGCACCTTATTCTTTGCACTTACACCCTAGTCCAGGAAGGTTAATTCTTCTGAAGTCTCTTGTGGTTCATTTGCATATTTTCTTTTCAAAAACGTTTTTGGCGTCCCTGTGGACTCACAAATCTCTTGATTGTGTGGTGATCATGACTCAACAACTTTCCCATTTCAATTGTTTTTCCCTCTGAAAGCCAGTTAACTATTTTTGCCTTTTCATCATCTGTTAGGTCTCTTTTTCGCCGCATTTTCCCAGCAGCAAAAAGCTGCCTAATTATTATGTACACACTTTAAGGCATTTCTCACTTTAAGCCACACCCTCTCTCATTAAAGCAATTAAGTCACCTGAAAATGTTTACACTGAGTGAATAATGAAGTTAATATGGTTTTCAGGTATGTTCTCGGAGATGCTATTTCATTAGAATATGGATATTATTTGCATGATAATTATGTACACTGTAAATTAATTGGAATTAACTGCTTAAGTGTCACCCCTTTTCTTGACACATACTTAAAAATCACATTACTATTACTATTACTTTTCTTGAACCCTTCTTGAAATGAAGTTACAGAAGCTCAAACATAGTGAAAGTGGAAGCTTTTTATCTCACTGAAAAGATTTTCTGTTTTTGACTGGATACAGATTATTGTAGCTGTGGCTTGTGTGCTTACAAATACAATGGAGCCACAACACTGGGCAAATCCCCTTCAAATTTGAGGACAAACACAATATCAACAAAAATTAGCATACTGCATTATTCCAAAAAGGGTATTTGGAGACTCCGAAAGGACACATGGAAACCCAATGATATTATGGTATATTAAGAGTAAAATACTGCATTTTGCTTACTAAACTGAACTCCACTTCATTAATAAGAACAATAGAAGATGACTTAAACTGCTGGATAAATTTACCCCTCCATAACAACCAAATTCTACTGGAAAAATAAAACATAAAACAGAATTACACAAAACTCAAAGTGGATTAAAAGCCCCAAATTTCCAGAATTATTATCTATCAAATCAACTACAATATATCACCAATTTGATTCAAACCTGACTGTATTTTTGGTTTGTATTTTACTAGTTATGAATGTGATGCTTTAACTTGTGGAAGAACCTATGCACTTGTAAGTCACTTTAGATTAAAAGCATCTGCCAAATGACTAAAATGTAAAACATATGGTCAATGCGTGGCATGCTGGAAGACTCTCACAATTCCCAATTGCCGTTCCCAATTTCTTTGAAATCTTGGATGAACCGTTGACCGTTCACCATGACCAGCATACGTGAACATGGAAGCTGTTCCAAGCAGACTTCGACTGACATAGTAAATGAGCAACACAAGTACATCTGTATCATCACTTTTCACAATGATGTTTTGATATCTGTCAGAGAGGTGAATTGCATGCAGAACCATTCTGGTGTCCGCTTCCTGTTGTGTGCTGTACAACCTGGCCATTTTGAAATCCAACTGCTAATATAATGGATTCTTGGTCTTTGAGTCTCGTAGGTGCTGCACTGATGATGTAGTTTGAAACAGACAAGCAAAACGCTTCTTTGTCACCACAGTCTATAATTTGGGACATTTCCAGTTCCCGTGATGTGTCCTGGTGTCCCTTATGTTTCCTCTTCTCTCCCTCTCAAGACACTTGATTGACTGTGGATTGTCATGTCGATCATAAACTATGGCAGCATCTGCCAAGTGATTTCCTTTTTCAACAGTAGCCTCCAGTTTCTTTACCAGAGTAATACAAGCTTGATGCAAGCTTGTCTCCTGGTTGGCATTGGCTGACTGAGAGATAGATGCCATGTTCAAGATAGAGAGGCCCCACATTCCTGAGGCCTCTGCAGACTACTGCTTCTCTATCTCTTGAGGAATGTAATATGTAATATGTGTGTACCAAACATACTTTCTCATGTGTTTCTGAGGTTTTTAACTTGATGGTGCACATATGCCCTTCAAATTCAGCTATCATCCATGTCTCTGCTATGTTTTGCCACGAGGGGTGTAACAATAAACAGAAGTCACAGTTCAGTTCACACCGTGGTTTGGACATCACGGTTCAGTACCAATTCGGTACAACGGGAAAAATCAACAAAAAACCCCAAATGCATAAGGCTAAGTTTCTTTTAATTCATTTTGAACAGACAGTAGTGCAAGTTACAGTTTGTTCCACCTTGTGTCGTATAGTCCCCCCCGAGGTAGTTGATACACCCTGTAGTGTATTAAGCAGTAAAATGTAAACAGTGAACATAAACTCTCACATTGGTTTATTTTTTTGTAGGGCTGAAAAACCCCCAAAAGGAAATAGGTCACAATCGGCTACAAAACTGAAATGTGTCCAAAATAAATAGAATAATAAAAAATAAAACTTATGCATTCGGTAGAGTGTTTCAATTTCTTCCAAAGAGGAAAACAGCCTCGCTATGTGCACACGGGTAGTAACGTTGTAACAAAATTTTCCCATACAGTGGATTTGAAAGAAGCATGCGGGTCTTCTAGCTCCTGTATGTCATTTACACTTGCCATATTGTGTCAGACACCAATCAGCTTGAGCTAAGCTTAGCATGACATGTTGCTAACGGCTTACACCTTTTTACACCGGTTTTCGGGTGGAATTCACACTTGTGAAATTTGGTTCTGCATTATGTTCAATCCTCCTTATTCTCCATACAACTGCATGCACTGAACCGTAATGTCCGTACCGTGACAGTTTGGGATGAATGCACGTACCGTTACACCCCTAGTTGCCACACAGTGAAACAGCTTTTTTGTGAAACAGGCCGGGGGGTAAAGGTTTAACCAGAGATTAAAGGGCCATCTGGTTGTGGATTTCATGAAGAGACGATTATTCAAGTTGAATGAGACTGGGGAGAATTTGTTATTTCCAGCACTTCGGGTTGGGTCGGGTCATGTATACACTGGATTGAGTCACTATATGATTCACCTCCAGCCATGGTCACTACTAACATAATAACTTCACCTTTCACTGGGGGACCAGACAAGAATGCCCACTCTCTCCCTCCCTATTCTCTATTTTCATAGAACCTTCACAATACGACAAACGGTAACCATCAAAGACTACAAACTCCAAACACATAACACAAAATCAGATTTGGCTGTCCTACATACCAAGGGCTGTGCTTTCTTGGCTTGATTGCAGCCTTTGTCACTATTCTTCTTTTGCATGTCCCGATGATCTAGATAAGGCAGCAGCACACCACCAAAGGTCTCTCTGGTGGTACACTCTGGCTGACCTTGGAGCTCCCCAGAGTGGCAGGATAATGTGTGGTACGACTTCATGCTGTTCGAGTCCAGGAAGAAGCAATCTAATGGCACCTGTTTGGCCTGCCTGCCAGCAGCATTGTCTAGTGACGACCTGCTGCCCCTTTACAACAATCCAATCTGGGGACATAACCAAGCGTGTAGTGATAATGGGACAAAAAGCAGGGGATCCATCCATCCATTATCTGAACCCGCTTATCCTGAACAGGGTCGCCTATCCCAGCATATATTGGGCGAAAGGCAGGAATACACCCTGGACAGGTCGCCAGTCCATCGCAGGGCACACACACCATTCACTCACACACTCATACCTATGGGCAATTTAGACTCTCCAATCAGCCTAACCTGCATGTCTTTGGACTGTGAGAGGTAACCAGAGTAACCACGCAGACACGGGGAGAACATGCAAACTCCGCACAGAGAGGCCCCGGCCGACGGGGATTTGAACCCAGGACCTCCTTGCTGTGAGGCAGCAGTGCTACCTACTGCACCATCCATGCCGCCCAAAAGCAGGGGATGTAAAAGATTATCTAAATGTTACCCAATGCAGAGTGTTAAAGGATATTGGAGTCACAACTGTGAATTTGATTCTATGCTTGCAACATTGGGTGAAGGCTGACAATTCGACTGACAAATACTTATTTTGAATAGATTTAGTGTTTGTACTCATCAGATGGGTTATTTCATAGATGGTTTTAATCATGGAAAGAAGTGTAATAGAAATGCTATATACTAATCAAAGGTACAATAGGTAAGATTTGTGTGTTAAAACATTGTTACAAGACCATTGTAAATGCCTATCATTGAAAAAGGATCACTGACATGTTGACTCACCCTTTGTCTGTGTTTATAGTCCTTAAATTCGGGTTTCAAAGTGTACATATGTTGGTCCATCACTCTGCATCAAAACATTGTACAGCTGTACAACAATTCAAGCTCATTGGTTGAAAATTGGTTCTAAGTGCCATAGCCAATGGCGTGGGGGCTGACTCTGATTGTTTGTGTAGCTGCCCGAATAGCACTCCAGACAAGCGATCACTGAAACTCTGTATACTATTGCTTATTATCCAAGTGAAGCCTACATATGCAGTTATAAAACGATACCAATTCGCTATCAATAGCAACAAGGAAATTAGCTGTAGTTAGCTTGACAAATTTACAAATATCCACTTACGATAAAATATAAGCAATACGAACATAGTAGCGATTGCACAAGCATTGTGCTTCAGGTGGATATTTGTAAATTCAGGAAGCGAACTAGGAATAGCTTATTGTGTGCTGCGCATTGCAATACAAAGCAGAGCTTTGTAGTGCAAAAGCACACACCTTAATATTCTCAGCCATACTTCATAATTTATTTTATTTTTTTATTTTCTTCCTTCAAAAGTTCGGCATGCTACTCCTCCCACAGCTTTGAGAAATCCCAGGCAAGATATATATCAAAACGACCGGAATAGATGGGAATCGATGGGAATCGATGGGAAAGACTTTTCTCAATTCTGCGACATCTCGTTTTCTTATGAATTGCGAAAAACCGACCGATTTTTGCCCATAGGAATGAATGAGAATTCGTAAAAAAAAATCTCACAAATTGATCAAACCCACCCCTCTTTGGAGCCACACCACTTCGTCATACTTTGTCGCAGAAACATGATTAAAGGTTTAAACGGGTCACAAGACTTTGAACTGTGTTGGTCTAAAGACACTTTTTGATATCTTCTACGGTTTTTACAAAATCACAGTTTATGTTTTATGAAATTTTTGAGATTTTCAGATTTTATAATGGGTGTGTATTGCATGGCTTTAGAGTGCGGTGACATCACCCACTCTGTGACATCACTCTAGCATTCAGCCCTTCTAAATTTTATCAAAAATATTCAAGACATTCTCATCTTACTCCCACAGCTTCTACTCTACAACAACAATTTATACATCAAAATGTAGAGAAACTTGTCCTCTCTCATTCAATGTTACTTCCATTGAGATAGGACTCACGGTTTTTTAATAAATCGCCCAAAAGTGCAGAGAGTGCCGGATCCAGCGACCCAAGACTTCAATGGCGATTCCGATCTATGAGATGTGTTGTAGGATTTAAAATGCAGTAGCGGTGACAGTTTATAAATCACCATATTGTGCCTACTTTACGCGGCAGTTGACGCTTCAGATAACATTGGAGTCAATGAGAGCTGGATCCGGCACTCTCTGCACTTTTGGGCGATTTATTAAAAAACCGTGAGTCCTATCTCAATGATCCTATCTTATCTCCTATCTTAGCTGATGTCACCGCACTCTAAAGCCACGCAATACACACCCATTATAAAATCTGAAAATCTCAAAAATTTCATAAAACATAAACTGTGATTTTGTAAAAACCGTAGAAGATATCAAAAAGTGTCTTTAGACCAACACAGTTCAAAGTCTTGTGACCCGTTTAAACCTTTAATCATGTTTCTGCGACAAAGTATGACGAAGTGGTGTGGCTCCAAAGAGGGGTGGGTTTGATCAATTTGTGAGATTTCTTTTTACGAATTCTCATTCATTCCTATGGGCAAAAATCGGTCGGTTTTTCGCATTTCATAAGAAAACGAGATGTCGCAAAATTGAGAAAAGTCTTTCCCATCAATTCCCATCTATTCCGGTCGTTTTGATATATATCTTGCCTGGGATTTCTCAAAGCTGTGGGAGGAGTAGCATGCCGAACTTGTATTGCAATGCGCAGCACACAATTATGAAGTATGGCTGAGAATATTAAGGTGTGTGCTTTTGCACTACAAAGCTCTGCTTTGTATTACAATGCGCAGCACACAATTATGAAGTATGGCTGAGAATATTAAGCTCTGCTTTGTATTGCAATGCGCAGCACACAATAAAATATGGCGATTTTTAAACTGCCACAACTCCTGCATTCCAAATCCTACCGACACATCTCATAGATCGATCTCGCCAATGAAGTCTGGGTTCACTCAAAATGATTTAAAAAAAAATGCGAGTTATAGTTTTCAAGATACAGCGATTTGTTTGACGTTAGCTTCGGTGCTAGCTTTCGTTAGCTTCGTTGCGCTAGCTTGCGTTAGCTTCGTCGCGCTAGTTAACATTAGCTTCGGCGCTAGCTAGCTTAACTAACTAACTGATGGTCTGACGAACTGATTAACTAAGTGACTGTTACTAACTGACTAACTAACTAGCTAGCTGACTGGCTAACTAGTTAGCTGACTGGCTAATTAACTAACTAGCTGACTGGCTAACTAGCTAGCTGACTGGCTAACTAACTAGCTAGTTAGCTGACTTACTGACAGACTAACTAGCTAGCTAGCTGACTGCCTAACTAGTTAGCTGACTGACTAACTAACTAGCTGACTGGCTAACTAATTAGCTGACTGGCTAACTAACTAGCTAGTTAGCTGACTGACTAACCAACTAGTTAGCTGGCTGGCTAACTAACTAACTAGTTAGCTGACTGGCTGACTAACTAACTAACTAGTTAGCTGACTTGCTGACTGAATAACTAGCTAGCTAGCTGGCTGGCTAACTAGTTAGCTGACTGACTGGCTAACTAGTTAGCTGACTGACTAACTAACTAACTAACTAGCTGACTGGCTAACTAGTTAGCTGACTGGCTAACTAACTAGCTAGTTAGCTGACTGACTAACTAACTAGCTAGCTGACTGACTCCATCCTGTCCACATATATGAGAGGGAGCGCGCCACTCCAGCTTGACAACAGCTGTCCTGCGTTGCTCTCTCTTCAACAGCCCATAGATATCTTCAACAGCGAAATTCTAAGAGGGTTTTTTCTTCTCTCCTTCTTTCTTCTTATTTTTTCTCTGCTTTTTAACGTCTTAAAGCTCACTCCTTATATATCCTTAGCTTGCATAAAAGTGTACCTTTTTTTATAAGAAATGTCCCCAATATACCGAGTAGGAAGACATTTATCTCTTATGCAACTTTTTGAATGACCATATTCATTACTTCTGTTTGTCCCACTGTCATTTTCTCATACCTCAAAAGAAATTTCCCCAATACTTTATCTCATGTGCCCCTCCGGTTGGGAATTTCCACCATCTGAATATACGAGTGGAAAAACACTATCTCTTATGTAATTTTTCAATGAACCTATTCATCACTGGTATTTGTCTCCCTGTCATAATCTCTCCTTGGACTCTCTCCAAACTTTGACTTCATACAAGCCAGAAGTTAGTGCCCTCCACCATCTCAACACACTCTTCAGGTGCCCCTCTCCGCGGCGCCTTAAGGGATCTACAAAGGACATCCAGCCAATAGCTGATTGTAAATCATCCCCCAACTCTTCTACAGTCAGTCCTTTGAATCTATCCAATACATTATCAAATTATAATCAGGAAGGCCCTTAAAGCCTCTTAATATTCTTTCGGTATTGACATCCCTTCCGTTTTCCTTATCTTTTTGCTTTTAGCCAGGCATTGTGCCCCTCCCCTGTAGGGTTGGGATATTCCCCGACTGCTCGCTCAGCATGTTGAATCTCATCCAAGGTTATGCTGGAACTCATTCTATGCATGGCCTCAGTCAGAACTTTAACCTTGCTCCTTAAAACCCTAAATCTAAGTCCCCCTACTTCAGACTCCTCCGCTGACAAGTATGGCTGCTCATTATCTCTGAACCACATATTTTTCCTCTTACGGGCGTGCTTGCTACCACCTCGATGGCGTGTGCGAGGGGTTAACAATGCATTCCTTCCTAACCCATCCCCCGTCAATCTCTCATCAGGGGGGCCTAGGGCCGGGTCCTCGACAATACAATACAATCCAAAAATATAATATTTAGAGATGTTAACCAGCCTTCTTGTTTCAAACAATCTCAGTTGAAACAGTTAACAGTGACAAAATTGTTTGCATGTGATAGGAAGAAAGGAAATAACATATACACTCACCAAGCACTTTATTAGGAACATTTTTACTTTATTACACCTACTTATTCATGTGATCATCTAATCAGCCAATTGTGTGGCAGCAGTGCAATCAGTTCTGCAGATAGAAATGGCCTGTTAATGAGAGACGTCAGAGGAGAATGGCCAGACTGGTCAAAGCTGACAGGAAGGTGACAGTAACAGTGGTATACTGGTATGATGGCAGACCATCTCTGAACACATAACGCATCATAAATCTAAGTGGATAGGCTACAGCAGTAGTCTACAACATAAGTTAAATAGATACCTAATAAAGTGCTTATATTCTTTCAAAGAGCCACTCAGTGGCCAAATAAAAATGTGCAGTAAAGTAAGATATTAGATGCCTATTCTTCTCATACATATACTTCCATACTCAGTGCTATAATGACCTTCACTTTATTAGTGCAGTCTTTCTGCTGTGCTTGCCTGTGTGAGATTAGATAATGGGTAATCTTATTTCCATTCTTCAGGTAACCCAGAGTAACTAGGCACCTTTCCAGGAGCTGCAGGGTAAAGGCTTTTGCATTCTTCAGCCTGCCACTCATCTTCCCTCAGATTTTGGGCCTGTCCACTTGTCTGTTGGCCTTCCGGAAGATGGACTTGATTTCTTCTGTCACCATTTCCTGCCAGTTATCACTGAAAGGAAGCAGAATTAACATGCCTAAACTAAACATTTAGGAAGTGACTGCAGATTATACTGAATAGTTCAGCACCTGGCTAGAGAAAAAGTATCTGTTAAACTAGTTTCCGGTTTATTTTCTTTTTTGATTAGTAGACACAAATTTCTGCAAAGAACTATGCAATGCACCACACAGCTAACAGAACCCATTACAATCTCATTGTAGCACATAAATACACACACACTCATTTAGACAACATACCCTGGTTTGATCTCTGGGGGCTTTGGCAATGGCTTGGAGAAGTTTGTTTTCCCTACAAGCCAGTATGTTTCCTCAATACCTTTACCCTGGTGAGAAAGACATGTTTCACATTTAAGTAACTTCCTATTTTCAAATGGATGATAACCCTTTTAGTTTGTAAAAAAAGTAAAGTAACAGTTTACCTTCAGTTCAGTCTTTCCCCTGACATCTATCAGGTACCCCTCATTTAGAGAGCGAAGGATCTTCACAGTGGAGATATTGACATGAATTCTAAAAGCTGAGCGAAAACAATTTTCAATCATATCATGAATTTTTCCTTGAATGAAATTAACAGGTCAGCTGAGTGATACTAGGGCTACTAGCCCTGTGTGGCTGCCGGCCAGTTAGCATTCACATGATCCTGATATGAGACCAATCCATGCACTGGGATGAAAGTTATGGATGTAACCATAGTTATATGAATTCCGAATGACCGCCAGAGGCAGTCTAAACTACTGGATATATTCCACCTTGCGGCCTGCACAGGTTATGTAATGTATACCAACAAACTGGGGTGACCTGGGCAATGTAATGTGCCCCGCAAGCCCAGGTCACCCCGCCTATAGAATCTTCTCATCCAAGAATCCGAGTGACCGAGAACTCCAGCATTCATCCAGAATTCATAGAACCATAGATACATCCGTAACTTATTTCATTCTTCCAGACTGCCAGAGGCAGTCTAAACTACTGGATGACTCATACCAGCAAGGTCAGGAGGAAACGGCACATGCCTTCAGAAGTCAAGAGATAATGCAGGCAGAATTGCAACCCCCACAGCATGTGGAGCAGCAATGTTGACGTTATAGCATCTGGGGAACATACATGGTGATGGCCAGGTAGCCGCAGCTACAGATGGCCCATGATGTGGAAATACTCTTATGGAGACTTTTAACGTTGCTTACATACATTTGAGAGATCACAGCCACTATTTAGTGGGAGAGTCTCTGTTTGGAGGCCCTCTCCGTATCCGCTATAGCAGAGAAAGGACTGGTCAGCCTTCCGTAGTATTGACGCAGCACTTGAGCGCTTTAATTCATATGGTAAGCCATTTCATCCTCTGTGTTATATAAAGGGCAGTGAGTTGCTCCTGAACCCTCAGGAATCCACCTCAACCACCTTGGGTTAATCAAGTACCAGAGGTAAATCCCCATGTTGGAATGCAGGCAACACATGGTGGTCAAGCTTGCTGGGCACCTTTTAGAAATCGGCTTGTGGGGTCTGCAAACTACTTGAGACTGAGAAGCGAAACCAGAAACAGTTTCACTAATGTCCAGACACGGGCTGGCAGGGCGAGAGCACTCCAAGGCAGCAAAAAGTGTAATTGTAGTTAGTGAGTAGCACAATACAAATACATGCTGGCAGGGCAGAGCCACGAACAAGCTATAACAAGGAATGCTTATAGCAATAAACCATTTGGAAACTGAGAAGTACCAAGTGGACTGGTGCGATACAGAGGCGGGCTGGCAAAGCAAAAACACTTGGAAAACCGTGCACATATTAACAGCAAGGAACACTTGAGGCCTAGAACAGGAATAGTTTCCCTATTGGTAATTTGCAGTTAGCACACAGACTGGTAGAGTGAAAGCACTTCTCGTCCGTGAAGTGTTCACCACTTGAGCCTCAATGGCCAATGAGAGCAAGACTGAAGTGACAGAGACTACCGAGTTAGCCAGTAGCTAATTACATTACATTACATTAATGGCATTTAGCAGACACTCTTATCCAGAGCGACGTACAACAAAGTGCATACCCATAACCAGGGATAAGTGCACTGAAAGACCCTAGAGGGAAGTACAATTTCAACTGCTACCTGCACAACAAAGATAAGGACCAGGGCCTATTTTTTTTTTTAAACAAACAAACAAACAACGCAAAAGTATGACCAAACCCCTTAACTAGCCAAACACTGCTTACCTAACCAAACTAAAAATACTGATACACAAAAAAGTAAATCACAGTACAAGGGTGTTGGCAATTTGGTCAGAATTAAAAACTCTCAACCAGCCGCAATACAGTACAATAGAGTGAAGCACTTTGGGACTGAAGTGCCCAAGGCTGAGGTGCTAGACATTAGTTTGTTAACTAGCTGATTACATGGTAGGCTACAAGCTAGGTAGCAGGAGAGGCTATATTCAGACTGAAGAGCCAAGGGATGTCTGCACTTTATCTTTTTTTTTTTGTTAACCAGTGGTCAGAAGGGGAATGAAGGCACTCTGGACCAACTACAACACTGGTGCTGGTAGCTAGCTAGGTAGTTGCAACGGCTGTAACCTGACTGAATAGACGAGGAACATCTGGTTGATGATGGAGTGAGAATACTCTCTGTGACTGAAAAGCATAGGAGTAAGGTTCCACAGTCACTGGTACTGGCACTGGACTGGCAGTGTGGAAGCACTCCTAGGCTGTGAGTAACTATAGTGAAGGGCGCCACAACTGAGAAAGTGAGTTACACTCACACTAATAAACTTATCAGCAGCGCAATTCAAACCACGGGTTGACAGAGCGAACCGTGGACCGTGATAATGGAAATGATCAGACAGTGCAGCTCTCCTGGGCTGTAATAATGGTAGTAATACAGTGCCGTTCCAAGGTGGGCTGACAAAGTGAAAGTACTCCTAGCCAAACATGAATAATGATGATTACCAAGCTGGGCAATTCCAGATGCGGGCTGATAGAGAGAAGCACTCTTGGCTGTGAACAAGGATAGCACAGACTTACAACAGAGAAAAATAAACTGTTTGTTAATTACAATGATGGTAACTAATATCAACACTAGAATTCCGCCATAGGCTGATGAAGCGAAAGCACTTTGAGCCTTGTAGCACTTACAGTGGGGTGCAAAAATTTTGGGACCCCTGGTTAAAAGTCTGTTACAATGAATCTGTATGTGATCGAAAGCAAACCTGAACTCTAAATGGTACAATAGAGTTAAACATGAGACCTTTCTGCAAATTTTAAAGCAAGATTGCTTTTTATTTTTTATAAATGATAAAAAAGGAAAAGGTCCCTGTGCAAAAGTTTGGGATTGTCATGATCTGTGATGTCTCTACATTCTGTTTAAGTCCCCAGCGTTTCTGTTTTCTGTTTATTCATTTCATAAATTTGTTTCACGTTGCCCACTTCCTGATTATCGTGCCCACCTAATTCTTGTTTCCCTTCGTTACAGTCTATTTAAACCGAATCTGTGAAGAACAGATGAACATACTCCATTCCATTCTCACTAGCGTTTACACTTTCTGATCTGTGTTTCGACCCGTTTTGTGTACCTCTACCACCACCTTTTGGATTGGCGTTCTGTTCATATTTGACCCGCTGTTCTTGGACTTCCTTTGGATTCCTGGTTTGTGATTTAGCTTTTCGTTTCTGTTTATCGGTCTGTTTGGACTGCCTTATTGTGAGCAAACTTTTGCCTGTGACCGTGACTGCAACTACGTTTTGGATTTCCTTTGCTGTCTGTCAGCCCTGTTTCTCGAGTCATCCAGCTCAAGTCCAAGTCATAGATGTCAAGTCTCAAGTACTTTTCTTCCTGGCAAGTCAAGTCTAAAGTCATTAAATTTGTGATTTGAGTCACTTGGACTAAAGTCCACATCTCTGTCTGTTCTAAATTGCTGGTACATGTGCGGTGCAAGTGTGTGTATGGGTAATGTTCTTGGAAGGGAAAGGGGCCCTGGAGTATAGTTTGCTCGATACAAAGTATATGTTTATGGGTTCCTCTAAACAGTTGTCTAAGGATTTCACAATAAAGATGGTTCATTTCCACCAAGAAGGAGAAGTCTAGTTGTTCACAGGACAAAAATACAATGGACTTCAACAAAGACCTACATGGCAGAGCTGCCAGAAAGAATGACCTCAACACAGCATCTGAAACATTGAGAAAATCTTGCTTTAAAATTTGAAGGAACATTGTACCATTTAGAGGTCAGGTTTGCTTCTGTTCACTTAGATATTAATTGTAAAAGGCTTTTTGACCAGGGGTTTGACCAGGGGTCAAAAAGCCGGAGACGGTTCTTAACCACGGAAGTTAGAAAAGCAAGGCAACCGGCTAGCTAAAAGGTATATACTTACCTGCTTCTGCTAGCCGGAGCAAGCTATGGCATAACAACTAGCTGCGGGAGAATGGACAAGGGCAGGTGTTTGCAGCTTCTGGAGGGAAAAAACAATTGCATCTCCGACAGCTGTCGTGAAACTTCATGCAAAGTTAGTTAGACAGAGGTCTAGTGGCAGCCCTTTTCCATGACCTGCGAGTGGAAACAACTAGTAATGAAGAAGGAGCAGAAGACAAGGCAACCTTGGAGTTTGTGGGGCACATTATGCAGCCCAGGTCACCCCATGTCATGCATGACTTGATTCGCGTTATACATTACTTAACCTGCGCAGGGCACGGGGTGGAATATACCCAGTAGTTTAGACCGTCTCTGAAGGTCCGGAAGAATGTCATAAAACAGTGCCTTAACAGGACGAGCCACCAGCAACCCCTCAATTAATCTATTCATTATAATGTGTCATATGTAGACATAGTGTAAGCCAAAACTCACGCAGGCCAGTAGATTCCATACGTGAGGTGGTGTTGATTGTGTCTCCAAAGAGGCAGTATCGAGGCATAGTTAGACCCACAACCCCTGCAACACATGACCCTGGACAAACATATGCAAAAAAAAGTTCCCGTCACCACAGACATCAATCGTTTATATAAAACTCAATACTGTTCACACGGTAATGTGACATTCATTAAAGATATACACATTCTACAGATCTTCCAAGATTTAGGAAAACGACACTGATTTCTTATTTGTATTGACATAATAAAACTGATGGCAAATTAGTGTAACTGAAGGAAGGCTAGCTATGTAGGTCCAGAGATGTCCAGAGAAGGTTTGTTTTTTTATTAATTTTATTAGTTGTTAACAAGTTACACAAAAAAAATTAAAAATCAGTGGGTCGGATATCAAGTTTAAACTAGAGATGTGCATTTCCTAAAGAAAATGCAGAGTGTGATTGTGGCAAATCAGTGGACAACTGCTACTACTATTTAGCAATGCTATGGTGTTAGGTAGGTGGTTGCTTGGGTGTTGCTCGGTAGCTGCTAAGGTGCATTAGGTGGTTGCTAGAGAGTGGTTAGGTGGTTGCTAGCTGGTTGCTAGGGTATTGCTAGGGGGTTGCTTGGGTGTTGCTAGGTGGTTGCTAGGGTGTTACTAGGTGTTTGTTTGGATGTTGCTAGGGTGATGGTAGGTGGTTGCGAGGCAGTTCCTAAGGTGTTGCTAGGTGGTTGTGAGGGTGTTGCCAACCACCTAGCAACACCCTAGGAATCACCTAGCAACATATTTGTAACCACCAAGTAACACCCTAGCAACCACATAGCAACACCTTAACCACCTAACAACACCATAGCAACTACCTAGCAGGACCTTAGCACCAACCTAGCAACACCTTAGCGACCACCTAGCAACACCCTAGCAACCGCCTAGTAACACCCTAGCAACCACCAAGTGACACCCTAGCAACACCTTAACCACCTAGCAACACCATCGCAACTACCTAACAACACCTTAGCAACCACCTACAAACACCATAGCAACCACCTAGCAACACCTTAGCACGCCATAATATTAGCACCACCAAGTCCACCGATTTGCCGCAATCTTTAATGCACATCTTTAGTTTTTGTGATTGTGAAGTAACATACTATTGTTATCCGAAAGTTTTATTCATTATTTCACCTGTTTTTCATCCACCGACTCTTAGCATAGTTTTTGAGCTATCAACACCAAACCAACTGGAAAATAGTATGCATGTTCATAGCTTTTTGATTTTCCCATTAATTCCTGATAATTTAGATATTTAAGGTTTTCCAGGGAAAAAAGTCCCATAGGAATGAATGGAGGAATGTTCAATTTATAGAGTGATGACAGAATCTTTTGTCACATTTTTAAAACTGCCAATTTTGGGACTACATACATCAGTGGTGTCCAATCTTATCCTAAAAAGGCCGGCGTGGGTGCAGGTTTTTGTTTTAACCCAGCAGTAACACACCTGATTATACTAATGAACTAATCGTGGTCTTTAATCAGGACCTTGATGAGTAGAATCAGCTGTGTTAGTCCTGTGCTAAAACAACAACCTGCACACACACCGGCCCTTTCTGGATAAGATTGGACACCCTTGACATACATATCAAAATATTCAAGGTTCCATTCTGATTCACACAATGGGTAGTCCTTTTTAAATGGGTAGCTATTGGCTACTACTAATACTTTTTGAATGATGAGCTTTGTTTGAGAGCAGCTTTCTTTACACTGTAGACTCACTCTAGCAGTTCCACCAATCTGCTATTGATATGTATATGAGCAGTGTCTCCTGGAAACCTGTGATGTCACAATAGCATGTTGTCTTCCAGAGTTCATATAAACTCAGTGACCACTTTATTAGATACACCTGTATTAGATACCTCACTGTGCTCAAGGAAGCCTGTGATGTCACAATAGCCTCTGCCTTCTAGCAGAGTTCATATGCACTCAGTAATCACTTTATTAGGTATACCTGTAAATCATTGTAAAGGTAATTATTTAAACATCATAGTATTAGCGGTAGTAGCAATAGTCCACTAATTTGCCACAATCACACACGTTTTCTTTCGGAAATTCACATCTCTAGCTATAAGTGCACACCGTGTCTTTAAAGATGGAAGACACATTAAACAGTGCTAGAGAAGGCCATTTTATGAACAGCACCATGATGGAAAGGAAATGCACCAATGGCTGGTGGTTAAATTGTACTTCATACATAACCCTGTGCATTATCCACAAACTGTGATGCATTTCTCACCTGAGTGTATGCCAATTCGGATCCTGACCGGCACGGTTGGCATGTGTCGCATCTGGAAAGTTCCTACAGAACTGAGTAGGTTCAAGGACATGTTGGCAATCTCTGCCGCATGCTTGTTTCCATTCCTTTTTGGCAGACCTGAAGCCACCATATATGCATCGCCAATAGTCTCCACCTGAGTGAAAAAGCCATATTCTTTGCCTTGGGATTTGTGCATTGCAAATTTAGATAATTAGCAAGCTCTAATGGCCATTCCTATGCCCTTGCTCAAAATATAAGAGAATATCAAAATATTATTATGAAAAATGTAGTAGAATTTAAATATATATATATTTAAAGAAACAATTAAAAGGAGCCAAAATGGATACTTACTTTGTAAACATCATGGTTGCAAAGTACAGCATCAAAAAGAGTATAGAGGTCATTGAGCAGATCAACCACTTCAATGGGTTCACTGAGGGCAGAGATGGTGGCAAAGCCCACAATATCACTGAAGTAGATGGTCACCTGGTCAAAGTACTCAGGCTCCACTGTGGCACCTGTCTTCAGGGCCTCTGCAACAGACCTTCAAGCAGGAAAAACAGCTGTGTCTGGGGTGTAATATATGGAATACACAGGAATGCTCCATCTTGAACTTAAGTGTAATGACAATCAGACATGAATTTGTTACATTTATCACAAGGTAGTCTGAAAAGGTGTGTTTTTAGTCTGTGTCGAAATATGGGGGGGGGATTCTGCTGGCCTGACAGTAGTAGGCAAGTCATTCCACCACTGAGGAACCAGAACGGAAAATAGCCAACATGTTTAGTGTCCTAGGGCTGTATTACCGAAACTTCCTATCTTAAGTCTAAAGTTAAGATAGGACAAGTCAAAACATTTTCACAAATTCGTATTACAGAAGCAAATCTTAACTTTATGAATCTCACCTTATCTACTCTATCCTTTCTTATTTTATCTCAAGGTTAGGAAATCTTAAATATGCGATCTGAAACAACTTTTTTGTCTGTTACCTAAAAAGTGACGCCGCTTTTTCAATCTTGCCCATAGCTGATTGTTTGAGAAGGGTCTGGCTACAACCAGACTGACAGTGAATCTGCACTGTTGACAGTGCAGCTGATCACACTCCAGCCCAGTAGGAAGTGGTAATGCACCAACGTTGGTAGTCCAAAATCCAATAAACAGCACTGAAGAAGAAGAGCAGTGGCCTGACAGCATAGAGTGTACATAGAAACTGGAGAGGATTGGAGGGTCCAGGCAGCAAAGCACCCGGAAGTGGGCGGCCTGTAGCATAGTGGTTAGGGTACATGAAGGTACTGAGACCCACAAGGTCAGTGGTTCGATCCCCAGTGTAGCCACAATAAGATCCGCACAGCCGTTGGGCCCTTGAGCAAGACCCTTAACCCTAAACCTGTCTTTTTTTTGCAATTAATTGAATTATATTTTGGAAACAAAGATTGTTTTGGTCCAGAAGTTTCTGGAAAATATTGAATTTTAATACCTCTTTTACAAAAGAAAGTCAATTAAGCCCTGTCTCCAATATCTTCTCTATGAGGTAAGAATATAATAATATAAGAATATATGTCTGTGTTACCGCCACCTACTGGGCTGGAGTTATGAGGGCGAGGATGAGCGGAGAGCCAGACGCGACCGTGAGACAAGCTTCCTGGGAATGTTTAGTCATGACATTTGTTACTTCTCTGAGCAGGTTACTTAAACCCTTAAACTTGTGGTTAGCATGTTGAGATTCATATGGAAGTCTTGCATCCCTCACAAATATCTTTTTGCGCACTGTCATAAAGCTTTTCAATTGAGAAGTGGTCAATAGTGTGTTACTTCACCGGTTCCAATTTGATTCCACAACAGGAGAATTTTCCCAACATAGCTAACATTAATTCCAATGACTAACAATGAAGCTTGGACACCAGCAGAGCTGTCCTAAAGTTAATTCATTCATTAACCAAACCCGCTTATCCTGAACAGTGTCACAGGGGGGCTGGAGCCTATCCCAGCATTCATTGGGCGAAAGGCAGGAATACACTCTGGACAGGTCGCCAGTCCATCGCAGGGCACACACACCATTCACTCATACCTATGGGCAATTTAGACTCTCCAATCAGCCTAACCTGCATGTCTTTGGACTGTGGGAGGAAACCCACGCAAACACGGGGAGAACATGCAAACTCCACACAGAGAGGCCCCGGCCGACCGGGATTCGAACCCAGGACCTCCTTGCTGTGAGGCGGCAGTGCTACCCACTGCACCATCCGTACCGCCCTGTCCTAAAGTTAATACACTTTATTTAGGATTTTGGCAAGTTAGGATGCTTCTGTGATACACATTTCCTATCTGGAGTTAGGATTGGAAAATGGTCTCAAGAACCTTTGTTCTGTAATAGCTATTTTCTTAAATCAGGTCCTCACTGAAATTACCATGGTTACTATACAGATAAGATAGGCTTAAAGTGAGAATGTTTCTGTAATATGGCCCCAGGACTGTACATTTCCATTATAGCAGGGGTGGAAAATGCAAAAGTCATCCCTTGTCTTTTGTATTCGTATTTTCTAGCCTCTCCCGATGGGAGCTATGAGTAGAAAAAATGAGCAAGGAAAAGAGATTTGTGGGAAAAGAAAGTTGATTAGCAGAATCAGGTATATACAATTGCTTGGTTGGGACAAAAACCTGCATGACACTTTCTGAATAAGATTTAATATTCCTGAAATCAGTAATTGTGAATTTTGGCTGGAGTGGCAAGGGGACGTACAGTGGCAGCATCTCAGAAAGGAGCTTCTCTGTCCTCTGCTTCTCCACTTCCAGCTCCTCTGTCCTCTCACGGATCAGCTCCTCCAGGTTGCTGGAATACTGCTCCAGCATGCGCAGCATGGAGTCAATAATGTTGGTCTTCTTACCTTTATTAATGATCTTGAACTGGGATGCATATCACACAGACACAGCAGTAACACTAATATACACTCTGTTAGAGCTGCATTGTTGGATTCAATAAACATTTGTAAATAACAAAAGCATGTTTTTCATTCATCAGAGGTGGATAGTAACATGATTGTTTCCCCACACCTGACTCTCATTTCCCTCTCATTACCTGTGTATAAAAACCCCTTAGTCTAGTTTGTTGCCAGATTGTTTTGTGTCCAGCATTTATTTCTTTTCTTTTTTTATAAATTTTTTCCAGATTTTTCCCTTTTTCACCCAATTTGGTAGCCAATTGTACCTCGTCTGATTCAATTGGAGGTAGTCGTATTAGATGTACCGCCCGTACCCCGTCCCTCGGCGGCCCGAATGAGAACGACACGCCTTCTTCAAGCTGTCTCGTCTCGTGCCCATTGCCATGATTCCGAGGCGCCGGAGGTGCGGCGATCTAATAACCCTGCCAAGTCCCTCCCTCTGGAGCAGCGAGCCAATTATTGGTGCCCCATGTGAGCTGGCCAAACTTGGCTTTTGGCAGGAACGAGAATCGAACCCCGGTCCCCGGTGTGCAACTGCAGCAAACTGCAACCGCAAGTCTGCTGTGTCTTAGCCTGTTGCGCCACCGCGGCTCCCCCAGCATTTATTTCTGATTGATTCCTGCTACCACCTGTTTTGTCTTCGACTTCTGCCTCTTGCTTTATCCGTCTGTTTTGTTTTGAGCCATAGTTTAATGACCCGTTTTGGCCTTTTGACTTTCTTTCTGGTTTCTTTTTTTGTTTAGTTTGACCGCTCGTTATTGACCCTTTGCCTGTGACTTCAACTTTGTTTTGGATTGTACCTGATATCTCTGTTTGCTGATTTATTGACCATCTGCCTGGACACTTACGAACTGCCTGTCCCCTGCTGATTCTGTTTGCTGGCTATTGACCTCCACCTGTATACTCTGCCAAGTCTACAATAAATACCACCACTTTGTGGTCTTGCTACTGGGTCCTGTTGTTCTGATCCCAGATAGTGTACTGTTTTTTTATAATGGTATTTGATTTTAATTTGCATATGGCTATTTAAAATTTCATCTATTACCATTTTATTGGGAGGCCTTTTTTCAATTAAAACCAATGTTCAACCAATGAGCTTGAATTATTGTACGGCTATACGATGTTTTGATACAGAGTGCTGGCCCATCAACTGCATATTTTGAAACTCGAAATTACGGACTATAAACACAGGCAGAGGTTGGGTCAACATGTCAGTGAGCCTTTTTCAATGAAATGATAGAAAGGGATTGGTCTTGTACCAGTGTTTTAACACACAAATCTTACCTATCTTACCTATATTATTTTAAAGTAACTGTACTCTTACTTGAGTACAGTTTCTGGCTACTCTACCCACCTTCTTTACTCCACTCACTTTCCTTTACAAACAAAACTATATGATTATATCTCACAATGATATAATCATGTTATGGTCATTAAAACCGTAACACTATTACAGCTACAAAACACAATCACATGTTGATTGAATCCAACCTCAAATTTTTTGGTACTACTTTATGAAAACACGTCAGGGTGCGGGACAGAGGAACCAAGCACAGACTCGGGGATCAATTGAATAATATGCAGGTCAAGGGCAGGCAATGGTCAGAATCCAGCAAACAGCAATGGAAAGGGACAATATATGTAGTAGATAGACAAGCAGAGTTTGGTAATTGGTAGGCAGTCCACACAACAGAACAGCTTAAATTCCACAATGTAGTAGTAGTTGCACCGGTGCAACCTTTAAAACGCTGCTAACGTTAACTACCAACCAAATTTTAGTCAATTTTGGCGCACAGCCATAATGATGGCAGAGGGAAGGACCAGTGTTACTGAGTGGGCAGGAGCACTTCTTATGATTCTTCACTGCAGTTGTCAGTGACTCAACCTCCTGGACATTAATTCATTCATTCATTATCCTAACCCGCTTATCCTGAACAGGGTCGTAGGGGGGCTGAAGCCTATCCTAGCATACATTGGGAGAAAGGCAGGAATACACCCTGGACAGGTCAATAGTCCATCACAGGGCACACACACCATTCACTCATACCTATGGGCAATTTAGACTCTCCAATCAGCCTAACCTGCATGTCTTTGGACTGTGGGAGGAAAGTGGAGAACCCGGAGGAAACCCACGCAGACACGGGAAGAACATGCAAGCTCCACACAGAGAGGCCCCAGCCGATGGGGATTCGAACCCAGGACCTCCTTGCTGTGAGGCGGCAGTGCTATCCACTGCACCATCCGTGCCGCCCTCCTCCTATCACGCACAAACCGGGGATATTTATAGGGGAGCTGAGATGAAAACGGGGGGCTGAAGCCACATGTTTCGGCCATGTTTTGCATGCAAGTGTACTTATGAATTGTTCTTGTTTCAACTTAAGCAGTTCTCCCTGGTGTTGATCATGTGACAGAGTAACAAAACGCTGCTTACCCGGTCAAAGATCTCCTCGAATGTCGGCCGGCGGTCCGGCTGCTCACTCCAGCACTGCTTCATCAGTTGGATGCACTCCAGGGGAGCCTGGTCTGGGGCCACAGTGGGTCGGCACATGGGCGGTGGCTTTCTCACCTTTCTGATGATCTCTGATGCAGAGGTAGGCCAGAACAGCATGAGCACTGACAACCCAGAGGGGGACATTGCCACACACACCCCACAAAAATCTACCTTCAGCAGCGAGGCCCAACATGCAATAAGGCTGTCCACGGACAACCACTTCCTGCAGAATGATGGCAAAGCTGTACACATCTCCTTCGTAGGTCCCTTTCTGGGAGATTTCCAAGTCTCTCAGGAGCTCAGGAGCTGTCCAGAACAGTTCTGATCAAATATACAATAGATCGAGTTGGCATGAGAGGGCACACCCACAGAAACATCATAATCACTCCAGTTTTCCATAGAAAATAAACAAAGTGTTCAGTTACAAGTCATTAAATTTGTGCAAAATCTAGGCGTACATTAAAATCATAGTGATTTCAAGATACCAGAAAGCTGCTTTGTGGGTTATTGCATAGAAAACAGATTTTAAACCCCGGCTATTCACTTTTACTTAATTACCAAAAACCTGCGGCGAACAAAAGCAAATGGTACTAGCTCATAAAATTGTATTGTTAACAGCTCTCTGCAATGGGATGTTAAAAGTGAAACCGATTATGATCACCTAGTTGGTAAAGTTAATTAGTCTAGCTAGCTAGTCAATTTTTCATTTATAATTTTAATTTCAATTATAGTTGACGTAGGATTTAATGAGATAGAAAAAAGATCAGGGAATGATACCCTTAGGCGATTCAGTTGGATCATTTGTCCATTCTGTAACCACTTAAGAACAGCACTCGAGTCCTGTTCTGTTTGCCAAAATACCTCTGCTGGTCTTTAATGATTTAATTCACAAAACTTGTTGACCTGTTTATGCAAATAATCCTGCCACAAGCTGTACCTTCAGGAGGAGGCAACACCTTTGGGACATTCTGGGTATCCAGAAGTTCACCGAAGCCATAGTCTGTGATTTTCAGAACAAAACGCCCATCCACCACACAGTTTCGAGACTTTAGACGTCCGTGGAGAAACTCACGATTATGCAAGTACTTCATTCCCTGAAAGACACAAACTGTAATTCAATGATCTTATAGTAATACAAAGGATTTTATGAAATTATCAAAATAAAACAAAATCTAAAGGTAGCTTGCCACAACATGATGAAGATAGTCAAGTTAAAGATTTTAAACTTTTGTCTCAAACGACAACAATAAGTGTCAGTGATATACTTCATACACAGTGCTACTTCTGTACGACTTCCTTAATCTGAAAGAATGTGGCTTTCAGCATTAGCTAGACCAAGAATACCTGTGCTGTCCTGTGTCACAGCATCCCGAAACGGTGAAATGGACCTTTATGGAGGACAACTAGGGTGCTTTGAATGGAGTAGCTCTGTACTCCACTAATTCTCTGAATTAACCTTCTATTAAATATGTGATAATTGAAGTATCTGTGCATGGGCCCTATTGTCATTTCTTTGTTATGGAAAATCAAAATAAACTAAAAAATAAATAAATCCATAAATGGACCTTGATGAGGTCGAGTAAGAGGGAGGACTTGAACATCCAGTCCAGCTTGACATCTTCATTGCGCAGCAGGTCTTGGAGACTCCCCCGGGAGCAGTGCTCTGTTACCACAGCGAACATGTCACAATCCACAAAGAAGCCCAGGAATAGGTTGACGTTTTCATTGCGGAGGTCCTTCATCTGGGGTAGTCCAGCACAAATGGCATTAACTCAAAACAACATGTCAGATTATCAGCATTGCAAGCATCTTATTTTATTGTTGATGCAAAAAGCACTTTATTCTCACAATGGGATTTCTGACCCTGTCTAATCAATTATTCAGAGGGATGAGAAACAAAAATACCTTTGTAAAAATTCTTGTTGTGCTTGGTTTAACCTCTTTGAATTGTCCTTCTTTGAACTTTTTTAACCATACCCAGTCACCCTGTGAATGAAAAAATCACAACAGTTATCTGGAAAGGTTTTAGAAGTTTCAAAAAATCTTCTGAGTTAATTTAATTCCCATACCTCATAAATGGCTATGTTTGAAGTCTCATGTGTTACTGTTGCATTACTCCTCATAGAGTGGGGGCCATCTCCAGATTCCACACTCTTATCACCAATTGCACTTATGGACTCGGTGAGGTCTTCTAAAGTTATTTTCTGAAGGGCACAAGAATAAAACTTTATTATCTGCATGTACAGTATGCGTGACCAGATATGGCCACCAATGACAATTATTTTTGAAGTACAAGTAAGTTGGGCAGACTAGCCATGTTGCTGAGTTCTGGATCAATGAAGGTAAGGTCTTCCAAGGTCAGGATAATCCGATTGGGCCCTTTCACTAGTTGCATCTGCTGGATACGCCTCCTGCCAATTAAAGACATTACATTGAAGAAGAAAAAAACGACATACAATATTACACCCAACTGATCCCATAACACAACTTTCCCTACTGTCTGCAGATTGTAATTAAAGCAGTATTACAATTTCTGTATGGCAGTTTATTCAATCTTGAGTCAAAACAGAATGGCACTGTGGTCCTTGTAAGGTAAGGACTGGGCATAAAACAGAAAGGATGCCTTACCTTATGAACAAAGTCAAACCCATGCTACCAACAACGAGGACGAAAATGAACACAGCCACCAGAATAACATAGGTTAGCTCCACGCCTAGGAAACAGGAGAAAATTGCATCAAGTATGGATACATGACACATCATGGACGATAAATCAAAGCCTTTTAGGGTGAATGAGGGCACACTAAATAGACATTACAGCCATGAAAATACCAATTTAATGAGTGACGCAATTCAATCATATTTTAAGTATACTTAAGCATACCTATTCTCTACCTGACCCCTCCATCTGACCCTGCAGACTGCCCTCCTGTTGTTTTCTGTTATTGATCAATCAATGAAAGCTTTAATCTTGTATCTAGGTAATTGATACAAAATATTAAATGTCTCATAAGGAAGAAACAGGATTGCCAGATTATCAATTAAAAACAAAATGTTTTTCCAATAGAGGTCACAACAGAACATAATCTACTGTATATATCATGATATTATTAGCTACACACCAAATCAAATAGCTTTTCAGGATAATAGTCATTGCCATCTTGCAACTTCACACATCATTCGATGATCTCCTGTCACATGCTCCCTTAATTTACAATTTGCATTGTTTCTGTATTGTATACAACCATGAAAAGGACACTGTTAGATACAGCGCAGATTTTGAATCTTCAAATTCTCATCTATCATTCGGCTACAAATCCATTATGCGTTGCAATGAGAAAATATGAAAGAAATGTAAAAATATAAAATCTACCCGAGTCAGGTCCATCAGCTGTAGCTTTGCAAATTAAGTGGTGATGAAAATGACGTATGTGCTAATTGACCGTTCCTAAGCCCCACCCACTCCAGCAACCAGTTCCATTCAATGGGATTTTTTCTCCATAGCAAAGCGGTTTATGATTACGGTTGCTTATTGATTATTCCAGACACCAAAACACTTTTGATTGATGTGAACTGGACCAATATTTATAGAGAAAACTACAAATAACAGCACAACATCCCTGTGTTCAGAAGACCGTGTTAGCTAACGATGGTCCGAACACCTATTCACTCTCTTATGCAGGCTGAGGCGTATAAGTTTGTAGTGTCTGGTTTGCAACAGCTTCCCCGCCACAATGTCACAGTGGATCAGCATTACCATGTCACTGTCTGCTGAAATGGATTGGCTATGTGATTTGCTATGTGATTCATACTTAACACACTCATACTTAACAGACTTAACACACACACAAAAACCAAAGTTGGAAGTATTTATTTATGTATTCGTCCTGAAAGTTGCTCTGTATGGAACAGAGTGAGCTATGTGAGTTTACGACACCATTAAGCCAGCTACTGCAATAATAGTTTGTTGTTGGAGATTAGATACCATTTCTTCAAGCCGACAGCCTTACATTATGTTGTTGAACTCCTCATTTGGGCATCCAGTCACAAAGCAATAATGGACAAAATATTACATTACATAACATTATCTTATCCAGAGCGATGTACAGTTGGTGAGACTAAGCAGGAGACAATCCTCCCCAGGAGCAATGCGGGGTTAAGGGCCCTGCTCATGGGCCCAACAGCTGTGTGGATCATATTGTGGCTACACCGGGGATTCAACCACCGACCCTGCGGGTCCCAGTCATGTACCTTAACCACTACGCTACAGGCCGCCCTGTATTCAATTGTGAATAAATAACAACTTGGAAGAAATACAAAGTGAACCAAATAACATTATAGTACAACTACCTATAGCTAACGTTAGCCGCTAAACTTTTTTTGTGATAAAAATCTGGTGAAATCACATTTCATTGAAAAATAAAGCTTTACTAGTTGACTCGGACGTAGCTAGCTATATCCTGCAAGCCCTATATTGGGGTTATTTTACATATTACATTATTGGCATTTGGCAGACACTCTAATCCAGAGAGACGTATTTACGCTATGCTTATACAAATAATGCAGCACACCCACAAATTCCCCCTCCCACTTAAAGATCATGCACACATGGAGCTCGTTGACACCCCCAGACCTAAGTCCTGCCTCCATTTTCTCCAGACCCTCCAAAGCAGTGGCTGATGGGCCTGTTTTTACACCTAGGTCACTTCTAGGTGAGAAACTATGGCAACTGCTCAAAAAACTGAAGACTGATTTCACAAAACCACTTCTGTCAGACACACATACTTTAATAAGCCATATCTCCAAAACAGATTTGGGAATCCAGACAAATCATACCTGATTTTGTTGCTCTGATCTTCTAGTTTCACATCATATTAAAAAAAGAAAAATAAGATCTGCGCAAAGATTCGCCATTTATGGCATTAATTAATGTTGGCCTAACATTTATTTTATCATTTTGTTTTATGCAGGTATGAATCATTTATTAATTTTAAAAAAAGCACCACTTAACCCAGTGAGCACTTTATTAGGTATTACTATTTATATAGGTAGGACTTATTTTTTGGACTTATAAAGTGCTGCAGAGCAGATCTACTTAGAGGTTTGATGCATTGTGTGTTCAGAGATGCTCTTCTGCATATCACTGTTGTAATGTGTGGTTATTTATGTTACTGTCAGCTTCGAACAGTCTGGCCCTTCTCCTCTGACATCTCATTAACAACACATTTCTGCCCACATAACTGCTGCTCACTGGATGTTTTTTGTACCATTCTCTGCAAACTCTTGAGACTGTTGCATGTGAAAATGAGCAGTTTCCGAAATCACCCTGTCTAGCACCAACACACATCCCACAGCCAAAGTCACTTGGATCACATTTCTTCTTGGTCTGAAAAACAGCTCTGGACCTGGAGTGATTATGTTGTTTATATGGGTGTGCCCTCTTGACCATGTCTGCATGCTTTCTGCATTTAGTTGCTGCCACATGATTGGCTGTTTAAATATTTGCATTAACAAGCTGATCTAACTAATAAAGTGGTCACTGAGTGTATATATAGATGATAATGACAGTGTTGAAATGGAATGAGAGGGACAGCTAATAATGAAAATAATGCCCATTTGTAATGGTCATGTGAAGAATATAAAGAAGTAATGTGCTGCAATACCATGGCTGATTCAAGCGGCAGAAATAATGGCACATTATTGCTGAGATTAGGTGTTACCTCCAGAGCAGATGGTGTTGGGTTCGAACCAACAACTGGGGTCGGCTGGTGGCAGGATGCCTCCTGGGAAATGAATGGACCGGCCTGCAAAGAGCACCATGTCAGCGCTCAAGTCAACCAGGTGGGTCTGGTAGAGTTGGCTCCCCTTTCCATCTGAATCTAGGATTATATAATTGGTCAGACCCCTTCCAAAATTGTCTGTTTGTATCTTCTGATTGAAACCGTTAAATGCCAGGCTCTTTGAGAAGGATGCCACATTGGTCCCAGACAGCCATCTGCCAGCCTTTCTGGAGTTGTGCATAGCTTTAGCAATGAAATAGATCCCATTGTATATTGTCCCGAACAGTGGTGACACCTGTAATGCAAAAGAGGCAAAAATAAAACTGGACAAAAATTATTTTCACATAATGCATTGGGACTCAAGAAATTAGACATGCTCTCTATGTGAAGGACAAATCTACAGATTTACTACTAAATCCTACAGATTTTCAGGTTAGCTTTGAAGTAGTCAAACTGACACCGGGAACATCAGGTGAGTTGACAGTCAATCTGAATAGACTTTAGTCAATCAATGAAGAGTTAAGGCAGAAGAAAATATGGAAGTTTTACATGCTCTCAAATCACAAAGACTGCATTTAAAGGCTTCCCAAGGCATTGATCTATAAAATTATACATAGGATTTTACCGGACCGCAGAAACTCAGATACCCTTCAATGTGCTGGACTTTTTTCTTCCTCGTTTATGTGTTAGCAACAAAATGCTGTATCATTTTGTGCGTCCCATTATTTTCCAGAAATTCAGTTTGATCAATGTTAAAGGGAATTAGTGTTACATTTACATTTACATTTTGGAATACATTTAAGAATTTGGATTGTTCATTCAGATAAATATCCAAATTGACTGAACCTGAGAACCAAAACCCTGTAGTGCTGGATATAAATGGTATTTAAATCTGAAATGTGTGCTATGAGATAATTCCGTAATTACAGTATTACTGAGCATTTTATTAGGTATTTATTAGACTTCTACATTCTGACATTTGAAGAACAGTTGAACCTCTGGACCATAGTTTCTGCCACATGGTTGGCTGATTAAATATTTGCATTAACAAGCTGGTGTACAGGTCTGCCTAATAAAGTGCTAACTGAGTGTATGTAAAATGTCTCTTTTATAATATGGCCGAACAGCCATGAATGCACAACTTTGCACTGTGAATACCTTAAGTAGCTGATTATGGAGAGAACAACAGAACTCACCTGTTGTGGATCAGGTGCGGTGGAGAATTCACCCATGCGTTTAGCCATGCTGTAGGCCTCATTGAATGACATTAGCTCAGATGCCACAGTGATGGTCAGCACTGCGTCATATGCCTGTCGGAGCTTCTTGTTGTCCCGCAGTACGGGATATGATGAGTTGCCATATGGGAGGCTGTAAAGTAGGGAGTCGTATGGCACAAAGATGTACCTCCCATTGGTTAGTCCAGCCTCCTGGGCTTTCAGCAGAAAAGCGGCTTGAGGCTCACCACCAATCAGCAAGGAATGCATGCACATGATGATGACTGAAATAAAGAGAAACAATGCACAGTAAAATGACAAGTGTCAAGTCAACTCTCACTCAGGTGAGCGTGGGCTCAAATTGACTATGTAAGAGTTGATTTAACAGTGAACATTTTACTGTGTCGCATTCATAATACCATGCTAGATGGATGGTAAAAGCTATTTCACCCTGTGTTTTCTGAAGCTTTGATGGAGGGAAGAAACATTTGTGTTGCCTTATAAATATCTACAGTTTATTACCTTGTGAATAGCAAGCATAACTATATGTATTATGTGAGCAGCCAGGCAGGAACTGATCTGCAGTGTCCCACACTTCAGGCCTCCTGCTTCAACACAAAACTTTTCCAGAAGAGGCATTATTAAAATGTATTACACTCAGTGAGCACTTTATTAGGTAGACCTGTTCAATATTTAATCAGCCAATCATGTGGCAACAACTCAATTTCAGCTGTTTTTTTCAGACCAAATGTTAGAATAGAAATGTGATCAAAGTGAATTTGACTGTGGAATGATTATTGGTGCCAGACAGGGTGGTTTGAGTATCTCAGAAAATGTTGATCTCATGGGATTTTCATGCACAACACTCTCTAAAGTTTGCAGAATGGTGCGTAAAACTAAAAACATGTTCAGCAGTTCTGCGGTCAAAAACATGTTGTTAATGAGAGAGGAGAAGGGCCAGACTGGTCAAAGCTGTGACAGTAATGCAAATAACCACACATTACAACAATGGTATGCAGAAGAGCCTCTCTGAACATGCGACCCGTCAAACCTCTAAGTGGATAGGCTACAGCAGCAGAAGAGCAATAAGTAAAAAAATAAGTCTAATAAATGCCTATTAAACTGCTCAGTGCATATTATTAAAACGACATAATCAAATATTTTTAAACACGGTGCTTCACGTTTTTAATATTACTTCCTTTATATTTTAGAGAAAGTGCTTGAAATATTCCACAAATACTTCCCCAAGTACTTAAAAAGAGCTGTAAGAATAAAGGTAAGGGTATAGATATAGATTAATAAGTAAATCAGTAAATTATAGAGCTAAAAAGCAGCAAGATATGGACAGTGTCTATATGGTGTTTAAAATGAAAGGAAGCCATTTTCATATCAAACTTTATTTAAAGTAAGGGGAGTTGAAGAACTAAACATAGGGCCTCTTTTGGGATCAAGTTTTCACAATTAAAACAAATGGGCTCATTTTTACATCAACATTTACCGTGCCCTAGATCTCATAGTTTTTATTTAGAGGCAGATGACCTGGAGGCACAAAAGCAATTGCTTTATTGAGATGCCCTTACCTTTTACATCTCCAGCTCCCTGAATTCTCCTTAGAGCACTTTCTATCTCAGTGGAATTGTCCCCAATGGATGCAACGATACCCACAGGTAGTCCTCGACTCCTCAAGGAAGCAGCTACTTTGTGGCCAGTGTCCACCCATATGTCTTCATTGGAAGAAACAATTCCAATGCTGGCCCACCTGAAGTGCTTCAGTACAGTGAACAGAACTCTTGTTGGTGAAGGCAAAGCTCGGGCAAAGGTTGGGTAGCTGTGGCCTTTATCCAGTTCATAGTTAACGCAGCCCAATGAAACAATGGCTTTGTTCCAGTTTTTTCCCAAAAGCGCCGCTGCATTGCAGAACCCAGGATTCAATGGGCCGACAAAGGCGTGGACAGAGTTCTCGTACTGCACAAATTTTGTTAGTGCCTTAGACGTCTCACAAGCCTCCTGGAGAATCACAAAGTCCACTTTGCAGCCCAAATCTAAACCGAAGTCTTCATTTATCCGGCCCACTGCCAGCTTGGCTGCAAGAACAGGAAGTGCTTTTGGAAAGACAGGGTCACAGTTCCAGGGTCCCAGCACCCCCACTTTAAAGGTCAAGCACTGAACAGAACATGGAGATATCAGAGCCCCTAACATTACCCATTGTAAAATCTTATAAAATGGTAATGGTGTGAAGGTGTATCTGTTTTTGTGGAGATAAAAACAAGGATAGTTTGATAATTCTGACAGAAGGCCTACAAAATGAAGAGGAATATTTTGCATTGTTCCAGCTGAGTCTCCTGATCCTGAGTGTACTGTTACATTACCAAGCCTTGCACATCAAGACAAAATACACCTGAAAAAAAGGAAACATCTATCAACTGCTGACATTGACTTTCATTCAGTTTTTGTTGCACTTACAGAATCACATTTTTTTTAAATAACTGCAGTAAAAGTTGGATGTTTTGCATATGTGATGACACTGAAAACTCATACCTACGATGTAAAGGTTTATCTGTGAAATAAAGAATGGAATATTTTCAAATAAAACACTCACCACTCTCATCTCTGTTTGTCTGCTCATGCCATTTACTGCACTCTTGTTTCTTCTATTCTTGGTGTCAGCTTCACACAGCTATCACATTTTACAACTACTGAAGAAAATCTATTTCTCTTCTAAAAGATCAGGTGTAAAATTTGTTTCCAGTTGTCAGAAACTTTAATTGTGTAATTTCCAAGACCAGCCACCCATAATAACATTTCTCTGTCCAGTCCAAGAAGATGAATTGCAGCTTCAATGCCCAATGAGAAATTATTTCAGAAGCCGGAAAAGGTATTTAGTCCCAGATTATATGAAGATGAGAGAGGAATCACTTGCACCACCTTGTATATTTCTAAGCTTATGTGACATTAATATAAGGTTCACAAATCTGATCCAAAATAAAATCCTGTATAAAACTGAATTCATAAATGAACAGAAAAGTTTAAAATTTAATCAATGGGGTTGAACATCCATGGTGCTCTTTCCAGCAAGGTACAAAGTGGACTGGGGGACAAAACCAGCAGATCTCATGTAATCCATTCACAGTCAGGCAAATACTAAGAGGATTGCATATAAATGCTGGCACTTCAGAGGGATATTGTGTTTGTGCAGACACAGCATTGCAGGCAATAAAAAAATCATCAGAGACAATAGTATTAGTGTTATTATCAGATGCTTGTATTGTCCTGTGCCAGTCATGGATCAGCATAAGCACAGGCATTTTATTGACCACAATGTGTTCTGGAGCTACATATAGCAGGTAGGTGTGAGGATGATTGTGTGTGCAGGTGTTTGTAAGTGATGCCGGTCTTCTGTTGACCCATATCCTTTAAGCTCATGAGCCTCTTATATTACACCTTGACACCTCAGTTCTGCTGCTACAAATAGGCTATAAGAAATGCATAGTCAGCAGAAAAGCACCTCAAGAAATTGTTACCAGTAGGTAATGAAGACAATCCCAAGCCACACACACTGCAGTGATATGCACAATCACATTGAAACTATTGTGAAAGGCCACCACTTTTTCCATTTCCTTTACATGATTATTCATAGAACCGATTGAATGATTGACTGATCGACTGAACAATCAGGCTTTTCCCCCCATGTAATGACATATCCTTGCAGAGCAACCAGTGGATTTTGCAATAAAGGAATGGTGACTTTTCATTTGCATGTCACTGAACAGTACTGCCGAGTCATACTTCTGATATTGCAGTTGGTGGACCGATTTGAGCTCAACAATAAGTGGTTGTTATTTAAAGTCACTTTTTCGAGAAAGCAACATGATTGGAACATGTATTGCCACTTGAGGGCAATGAACCCAATTTATCTTTCAAGTACAATGATCCCCACAACAAAACACAACATAACTTGACTACAATATAATAATCTTTTATTTCAGGGAATTACCCACATGAAAGGGAGAAGAAGGGAAGAAGGAAAAAAACAAAAAGAGATGAAGACAATACTAACAATTACACCTATAATTAGTTTAAGAAATACCCACTATAGGCCTTAGAAGTCTGACATAACCCAGAGTAAAACAGTTGCCCATATATGGATTTCCAGATCAATGCACAGTTTCTCTATGGGAAAAACTGAATGATGGAAATGAATAGACTATTCACATAACCATCTCTGTCACAGTCGGTGATTTAAGCTGGCGTTTAATATTTGGATGTTTTTATCCGGACTCATTTCTCTCTTAAGCGACACTGGGTCTACTGAATTCCGATGCCGATTACCAACCAAAATAATTATTCCAATAGCCAAAAACTGTACAGCATATGTATTATGTCACAGTTGTGAAAAGTGAAACTTTCATATATTCTAGATTCATTACACAAAGTGAAATATTTCAAGCCTTTTTTTGTTTTAATCAAAAATCCGGTATCTCAAAATATTTGAATATTATCAAAAAAAGGATTTAGAATAAGGCGGCACGGATGGTGCAGTGGGTAGCACTGCCGCCTCACAGCAAGGAGGTCCTGGATTCGAATCCCCGTCGGCCGGGGCCTCTCTGTGCGGAGTTTGCATGTTCTCCCCGTGTCTGCGTGGGTTTCCTCCGGGTACTCCGGTTTCCTCCCACAGTCCAAAGACATGCAGGTTAGGCTGATTGGAGAGTCTAAATTGCCCATAGGTATGAGTGTGTGAGTGAATGGTGTGTGTGCCCTGCGATGGACTGGCGACCCGTCCAGGGTGTATTCCTGCCTTTCACCCAATGTATGCTGGGATAGGCTCCAGACCCCCTGCGACCCTGTTCAGGATAAGCGGGTTCAGATAATGGATGGATGGATGGATGGATTTAGAATACAGAAATGTCAACCTTCTAAAAAGTATGTTCATTTAACACTCAATACTTGGTTGGGGCTCCTTTTGCACAAATTACTGCATCAATGCTGCGTGGCATGAAGGCAATCAGCCTGTGGCACTGCTGAGGTGTTATGGAAGCCCAGGTTTGATAGCGGCCTTCAGCTCGTCTGTATTGTTCGGTCTGGTGTCTCACCTTCCTCTTGACAATACCCCATAGATTCTCTA
Source organism: Conger conger (assembly GCF_963514075.1). NCBI lineage: Eukaryota > Metazoa > Chordata > Actinopteri > Anguilliformes > Congridae > Conger > Conger conger. The sequence goes on from NC_083766.1 coordinate 39,768,470, forward strand.
TGAGGTTCAGGTCAGGCGAGTTGGCTGGCCAATCAAGCACAGTAATACCATGGTCAGCAAACCAATTGCTAGTAGTTTTGGCACTGTGGGCAGGTGCCAAGTCCTGCTGGAAATTAGCATTTCCATAAAGCTTGTCAGCAGACGGAAGCATGCTCTAAAATCTCCTGGTAGACAGCTGCGTTGACTTTGGACCACTGAGCAACGGTCCAGTTATTTTTCTCCTTAGCCCAGGTAAGACACTATTGACGTTGTCTGTGGTTCAGGAGTGGCTTGACACTAGTAATGCGACACTTGTAGCCCATTTCCTGGTGGCTCTTGATGCACTGACTCCAGCCTCAGTCCACTCATTGTGAAGCTCCCCCAAGTTCTTGAATCGGCTTTCCTTGACAATCCTCTCAAGGCTGCGTTCATCCCTGTTGCTTGTGCAGGGTGGAGGGTGTCAATGAGTGTCTTCTGGACAACTGGACAACTTTCTGGACAAAAGTCTTCCCCATGATTGATCGACCAAGTATTGAGTGCATAAATGAACATACTTTTCAGAAAGTCAACATTTCTGTATTACAAATCCTTTTTTTAAATTATTGGTCTTATGTAATATCCTAAAAAAAACTTTATGTGTAATGAATCTAGAATATATGAAAGTTTCACTGATATTTTCCACGATATTCTAATTTTCTGAGATGGACCTGTATGGAAATCACAGCTAACACTTTCTTGCCTGTTTGTTCTTCTACGTTTTGCTGAACCTGGGAGAAGAGCTTCCAGTTAACATTTGGGCCATTCATTGAAAGCTGCAATAGGTTTTGGAAGCCAATATCAGAACCGTCTCAACCGTCTCATACACCTGGTCTGCAGTGTGATGACCCATGAAAAAAAGTTAGATACCTTTTTTTCACTTGATTGTCATTCCATAATCTCATGTGCATGTCAATCTGGCATTTCTTCATTTCGCGGTTTAAACTTTCATCTATCCAGACTTTTTTGCCTTTGGTCTTCATAAGGGACAAGAAATGAGGGGCTATCCCAAATTTGGACAGGTATGCCACTTTCGCCTCCCCACAAGAAAAGTGCCCCTTGCTATGTCACTGTCAGTAAACATGGTTTGGATGATTATTACTTTTGTTTCCCAGCAGATTTTTGCCATAATTTAGAACCAACGAAAGGTTTTATGGCACCTGTGGTGTTGCTAGTTGACTGATGATTGGATGGATGAACATGACGATGGTAGAGTAGCACACACACATAGGCTAAATGCTGATATTAATGTTTGCGTGGGTCAATCATAATAAGTGATTTAAACCTGCATATCAACAAAGACTGGTGTCCTCACCAGTCACAGGAGAACGATCCACCTGTTGTTGTGATTTGCGCATCACAATGTCCTCCACCATGTTAGCATTCTCATGGCTGAATTCAGGATCGCCACCGACATCACCGATGGAAAGCGGTCCACAATCAGCTAATTAGCTTTAACACACTAGAACGCACAAACGTATTGTATTTCACTGAATTGATTCGACACTTGTAGAAAATGCTACACTAGAAACTGCTAGACTAACTTTAACGTTATCATGCACAGTATTTCCAATGAGCGTCTGGTGTTTATTAGCTAACGTTAGCTGCCAAAAACATTTCTGAAGGACGTGAGCAATACAATCAGAAGTTCAGGTTTTGTTTTTTGTTACCCCCCCCCCATGTTTCTGACACTTTCAAACTTATGTTGGGCGTGTCAGCTGTCATTGACTATGTCAAGCACCTGTCAAAACTGACACCACCCTGTGAACAGACAGTAGAATCTGGGTTATCCTCCCTTTTAAGAATCTGGAAAAAGCCCAATCCACTGTGTGCCTGATTACCTTTGGCATTAAACTCCAAATCACAACATGATTTTGGCATAGTTAACGGTAGCCAACTGTTTCTACACAGCTATGGTTCAGTCTATTAGGCTCTGCATAGATTCAAGCAGAAGTATAAATGAAGCTTAAGTATACCGACTACTTAGTTGCCTAAAAGCAAAATAGTATGAAGCACCGTATTAAGTCTAGTCTTGAAAACCCCAAGTGTTTCTGCCTCTATTACATGTCCTGGCAAGCTATTCCACACAGTGACCCCCCGCCACACAGTGACTTCCTAATATCTGTACATCTTTGCCAATTTCCATTTGTCCCCTATCATTCTGCTAACTGCTCTCACTCTGAAGAATCACCTATAGTTCACTTTCTTAATCCATTTCATGAATTTAAAAGCCTCAATCAAATCCCCCATAAATCTCCTTTTACAAAGCTTGAAGACATTAAGAATCTTAAATCTATTCCTCATAACGCTTATCTTTTATACCTGGAATCACTATGGTTGCTCTTCTCTGAACCTTTTCCAGCACCTCCATATCTTTTTTTATTAGGATCGTCTAATTGTGGAGATTTTGTCACTTTGAAAGGGAATGCATTATGGGAGACTGAGTTTTAACCCATCTCAGCGATCTAAAAATCTTTTTACTCAGTGAAATCTCATCGTATTCAGCATATCAGGACAGCTCCAAGGGAAACACAACAAACAGGTATTACACTTACAGAAACTTAATTCATTAGACTCACTCACTCTGCGAGGTAGTCGCTACTGTCCTTCCAATGATAAATGGCAAGCAGTGGACAAGCATATTATCAGATGCTTTTATAATACTGGATACATCCAAGTTTGTTCAATTATTTTTTTTATTTGTTTACACAGAACTTTCGCGAATAGTGGCCTTTTGGTTACAATATAAACATTGAAAAATACTAATTGAAACAAAACACTGTAATTCACTGTTACTGATTTTTGTAATATGTTTTCATGAAGCCTTAAATCAGGTGATATTGATTTTCTATGTATGTAGTTTAAATTGAAGAAATGTGCTGCACTGCACCAGTCATGTATCAGCATAAGAACATGCATTTTAATGACTAGAAATTGCACAGACTACTTGTCTCCAATTGTCTCTGCATTTAAAATGATCTGCTTCTTGGTTCGGATTTGGCCACAGGAAATAAACACGGTTCAGGAGTTGTCACGCAGCATGGAGGACCTCTCTGGTAGGAAGTGTCATGGCTTAAGGGACTCACCTGACAAGAATGGGGCAAAGAGTCCTATCCACTGAACTTTTGGCCAGCTGTCTCATGTTGCTGTGGCGTCAAAGGCATACAGATAAGTGTCAAGATAAGTGTCTCATCAGATCCTCCATTCTGATGTGAGGCATCTTGACACTGAGATGTGAAAAAAGGTTTGTTAATTCTTCAGTGTCCTTAAAACATAAGCACTTTAGCCACTGTCCCCGCATTGTCCATCATATTGTGATATCATGAGAGGCCGTGTTGCACAGGGCAGGATGTGGCAGTGCAGAGAAGGACACAAAACCAGGGATTCTAATGAAAAACAGAAGATAATAATAAGTCTTCCTAATATCAAACTTCTTCACAAAATGGGGTAATTAAAAAAATAAAATATTGCTTCAACTCAAATATGAATTATCCAATACCTACAAATACCCTTCCCCCATCTCCCAACAACAGAAAAACACAATTCCCATCATAACTTAATAAATAAAACAATATAACACCACCACTAAAACTCATAAGCTGGAATGTTTGTGGCATTGGCTCACCAGCAAAAAGAACTAAAGTAATCAACCACCTTAAAAAACTTTTGACATTTGCCTACTTCAAGAAACCAAACTATCCCAAAAAGAACACACCAAACTTAAAACCCACCAATTTAATCAGGTCTACTCATCCTCATACAGTTCTAGCAAAAGAGGCATTTCAATCATAATTCATAAAAGAATACAATATATCAATAACCTTACTAAAACAGATTCAGAAGGCAGATATATAATAATTAACGGTACAATTAACAACATTAATACCACAATTACCAGTATCTACGGCCCAAATACAGATGACCCAGCATTCTTTCATAGCTTTTCTTCATCGATAAGAGAACAAGCCCACTCCACAATTGGTGGAGATTTTAACACAGTGATTAATCCACAACAAGATAGAACTTCATCAGCCTCGCACTCTGAAATGTATCACTCAACAGAAACTGTTGAACAATACACGGGTGAACTGGGTATCGGTGACAGTTGGAGACTGCAAAACCCATCCGGACATGAATATACCTACTTTTCACCTTAGGTTTACAAAACCTATTCCAGAATAGACTATTTCTTAACAAGTAACTCCATAATAGCCGATATATCAGATATACAACCAAGACAATACACCCAATTACAATATCGGATCATGCCCCAATCTTCTACGTTTTGCTGAACCTGGGAGAAGAGCTTCCAGTTAACATTTGGGCCATTCATTGAAAGCTGCAATAGGTTTTGGAAGCCAATATCAGAACCGTCTCAACCGTCTCATACACCTGGTCTGCAGTGTGATGACCCATGAAAAAAAGTTAGATACCTTTTTTTCACTTGATTGTCATTCCATAATCTCATGTGCATGTCAATCTGGCATTTCTTCATTTCGCGGTTTAAACTTTCATCTATCCAGACTTTTTTGCCTTTGGTCTTCATAAGGGACAAGAAATGAGGGGCTATCCCAAATTTGGACAGGTATGCCACTTTCGCCTCCCCACAAGAAAAGTGCCCCTTGCTATGTCACTGTCAGTAAACATGGTTTGGATGATTATTACTTTTGTTTCCCAGCAGATTTTTGCCATAATTTAGAACCAACGAAAGGTTTTATGGCACCTGTGGTGTTGCTAGTTGACTGATGATTGGATGGATGAACATGACGATGGTAGAGTAGCACACACACATAGGCTAAATGCTGATATTAATGTTTGCGTGGGTCAATCATAATAAGTGATTTAAACCTGCATATCAACAAAGACTGGTGTCCTCACCAGTCACAGGAGAACGATCCACCTGTTGTTGTGATTTGCGCATCACAATGTCCTCCACCATGTTAGCATTCTCATGGCTGAATTCAGGATCGCCACCGACATCACCGATGGAAAGCGGTCCACAATCAGCTAATTAGCTTTAACACACTAGAACGCACAAACGTATTGTATTTCACTGAATTGATTCGACACTTGTAGAAAATGCTACACTAGAAACTGCTAGACTAACTTTAACGTTATCATGCACAGTATTTCCAATGAGCGTCTGGTGTTTATTAGCTAACGTTAGCTGCCAAAAACATTTCTGAAGGACGTGAGCAATACAATCAGAAGTTCAGGTTTTGTTTTTTGTTACCCCCCCCCCATGTTTCTGACACTTTCAAACTTATGTTGGGCGTGTCAGCTGTCATTGACTATGTCAAGCACCTGTCAAAACTGACACCACCCTGTGAACAGACAGTAGAATCTGGGTTATCCTCCCTTTTAAGAATCTGGAAAAAGCCCAATCCACTGTGTGCCTGATTACCTTTGGCATTAAACTCCAAATCACAACATGATTTTGGCATAGTTAACGGTAGCCAACTGTTTCTACACAGCTATGGTTCAGTCTATTAGGCTCTGCATAGATTCAAGCAGAAGTATAAATGAAGCTTAAGTATACCGACTACTTAGTTGCCTAAAAGCAAAATAGTATGAAGCACCGTATTAAGTCTAGTCTTGAAAACCCCAAGTGTTTCTGCCTCTATTACATGTCCTGGCAAGCTATTCCACACAGTGACCCCCCGCCACACAGTGACTTCCTAATATCTGTACATCTTTGCCAATTTCCATTTGTCCCCTATCATTCTGCTAACTGCTCTCACTCTGAAGAATCACCTATAGTTCACTTTCTTAATCCATTTCATGAATTTAAAAGCCTCAATCAAATCCCCCATAAATCTCCTTTTACAAAGCTTGAAGACATTAAGAATCTTAAATCTATTCCTCATAACGCTTATCTTTTATACCTGGAATCACTATGGTTGCTCTTCTCTGAACCTTTTCCAGCACCTCCATATCTTTTTTTATTAGGATCGTCTAATTGTGGAGATTTTGTCACTTTGAAAGGGAATGCATTATGGGAGACTGAGTTTTAACCCATCTCAGCGATCTAAAAATCTTTTTACTCAGTGAAATCTCATCGTATTCAGCATATCAGGACAGCTCCAAGGGAAACACAACAAACAGGTATTACACTTACAGAAACTTAATTCATTAGACTCACTCACTCTGCGAGGTAGTCGCTACTGTCCTTCCAATGATAAATGGCAAGCAGTGGACAAGCATATTATCAGATGCTTTTATAATACTGGATACATCCAAGTTTGTTCAATTATTTTTTTTATTTGTTTACACAGAACTTTCGCGAATAGTGGCCTTTTGGTTACAATATAAACATTGAAAAATACTAATTGAAACAAAACACTGTAATTCACTGTTACTGATTTTTGTAATATGTTTTCATGAAGCCTTAAATCAGGTGATATTGATTTTCTATGTATGTAGTTTAAATTGAAGAAATGTGCTGCACTGCACCAGTCATGTATCAGCATAAGAACATGCATTTTAATGACTAGAAATTGCACAGACTACTTGTCTCCAATTGTCTCTGCATTTAAAATGATCTGCTTCTTGGTTCGGATTTGGCCACAGGAAATAAACACGGTTCAGGAGTTGTCACGCAGCATGGAGGACCTCTCTGGTTGGAAGTGTCATGGCTTAAGGGACTCACCTGACAAGAATGGGGCAAAGAGTCCTATCCACTGAACTTTTGGCCAGCTGTCTCATGTTGCTGTGGCGTCAAAGGCATACAGATAAGTGTCAAGATAAGTGTCTCATCAGATCCTCCATTCTGATGTGAGGCATCTTGACACTGAGATGTGAAAAAAGGTTTGTTAATTCTTCAGTGTCCTTAAAACATAAGCACTTTAGCCACTGTCCCCGCATTGTCCATCATATTGTGATATCATGAGAGGCCGTGTTGCACAGGGCAGGATGTGGCAGTGCAGAGAAGGACACAAAACCAGGGATTCTAATGAAAAACAGAAGATAATAATAAGTCTTCCTAATATCAAACTTCTTCACAAAATGGGGTAATTAAAAAAATAAAATATTGCTTCAACTCAAATATGAATTATCCAATACCTACAAATACCCTTCCCCCATCTCCCAACAACAGAAAAACACAATTCCCATCATAACTTAATAAATAAAACAATATAACACCACCACTAAAACTCATAAGCTGGAATGTTTGTGGCATTGGCTCACCAGCAAAAAGAACTAAAGTAATCAACCACCTTAAAAAACTTTTGACATTTGCCTACTTCAAGAAACCAAACTATCCCAAAAAGAACACACCAAACTTAAAACCCACCAATTTAATCAGGTCTACTCATCCTCATACAGTTCTAGCAAAAGAGGCATTTCAATCATAATTCATAAAAGAATACAATATATCAATAACCTTACTAAAACAGATTCAGAAGGCAGATATATAATAATTAACGGTACAATTAACAACATTAATACCACAATTACCAGTATCTACGGCCCAAATACAGATGACCCAGCATTCTTTCATAGCTTTTCTTCATCGATAAGAGAACAAGCCCACTCCACAATTGGTGGAGATTTTAACACAGTGATTAATCCACAACAAGATAGAACTTCATCAGCCTCGCACTCTGAAATGTATCACTCAACAGAAACTGTTGAACAATACACGGGTGAACTGGGTATCGGTGACAGTTGGAGACTGCAAAACCCATCCGGACATGAATATACCTACTTTTCACCTTAGGTTTACAAAACCTATTCCAGAATAGACTATTTCTTAACAAGTAACTCCATAATAGCCGATATATCAGATATACAACCAAGACAATACACCCAATTACAATATCGGATCATGCCCCAATCAGCCTTAAATTAAATGATAAAGCCTCAATCAAAACAACCACCCGATGCCGATTTAACATTTCACTACTAAAAGAAGACGAATTCACTCAATTAAAAAAAAAACTATTCATAGAAACCAACGACACTCCAGACATATCACCCACAACTCTTTGGGAAACCGCTAAAGTAGTATTAAGAGGACAAATAATATCACACAGTTCATACAGGAAAAATAAATGAGTAGAACAAGAAAACAATCTGGAAAATCATCTAAAAGAACTACACCATATCTATGCCTCAGGTCCAACAGACTCCACTTTACAAGAAATCTGAAAAACAAAATTCCACCTGAGTAACATCAATCAAAAGACACAATTTTTACTTCAGAGACAGAGGATAAATCAGGAAAATAGTTAGTGAACCAGCTAAAAAGAAATAACAAAAAGGAAAAAAATGACTTTCTCAGCCATCAAAGACTCAACAGGTAGCACCATCCATGACCCACAAGCAATAAACTGCATTTAGAACATTCTCCAACCAATTATGCAGCCCTGAAAAAGAAACAAATCCCACAGAGATTAACAAATTCCTCAGTAGTATCACACTCCACCAATTAAATAATTAATTATTAACACACTCCCCCGAACAAAGTAATATGCAAAGAATACAAAAACACCCTATCACAATTTCCAAACAATAAAGCACCAGGACTGGATGGCTTCCCCTTAGAATTCTACAAACACTTCTTTTTATTTTTATGAATACAGCACTCTACACCGCTCTATAAACCTTAGCTAGACATAGAACAGACCGAACGTAAAGAGTTACTAATCAGTGACCTACCCCTTCTTAGCAAATCCATTTCAAAACATAGCTGCTTCAAAAACCCGGCCATTGCCAACACTTTAACAGCATGGTGGAAATCAAATAATATGATTAATTTCACACTCACTCCATGTGCACTAACTCCAATATGGCCAAACCCGGATTTCTTCATTAATAACCACCCAATTAAAGGCATAAAATGGAATGATAGGGGTATCACCCACCTTCATCATGTCTTTTCAAACAACACATTACTTTCCTTTGAACAGCTGATTCTAAAATGAAATAAGCAAAGACTAATATCTGCATCCAAATAAGGAGCTCCAACAAAACCAGAATTGAACTGATAAAGAACCCCCTGTGTCCAGCTCCACTAATAGCCAATATCAATAACATAGCAAATAGCCCCAAGCAACTCTCCAAACTCCACAAATTCCTATCTACATAGGAATTTGACTCTACAATATCGTTACCAATAGAAAAATGGAAAAAACTCCGACAGCAACTTCTGGACCCAAATCTGCCAATCCACCTTCAGCATGTCAGCATCTACCACTTATCCAAAACAAGGTATTACATCGTACACATATCACAAGTCACAAAACGCATGCAATGGGTTTTACTAGTTTACAGCTCTGAACACAATGTCGACTTCACACCCCTGACAACTATATCCACACCCTATGGTCCTGCCTCGCCAGAGTTTCTGGGTAGACAAAACCACTAAATACTTGCAATATACCCCTTACCCCATCCACATGCCTACTAGGCGACCTGTCAGATCTCACCATAAGAAACAGTGAACCGGTACTCATAGCTGTAACAATCCATATTCAAAAACGATATTCATCAATTCGAAATCAAGAAAGCAACTCTCCACCAAACAGTGGTTGAACCACCTCTTGGACCACCTCATTTGTCAGTTGTGTTGTTTTGTGTGCGTTTCTGTGATATGCGTTTTAGTTTCTTAATTTGCCGGCTAACTGGCTGCTCTGTTTTTAACATTTTCTTTTTATTATTATCATTTTCTTGTTTTGGTTATTTACTATCATTATTATTATGTTTGTTTTTCCTTTTTTTTTTTTTTTTTTTGATGATGTCCAGCTGCCTGTTTCTGTGTTTGGCCTGGCACTTCTTTAATTTTCTATAGAAATAAAAATAAAGTTAAGGCCGCCGAAGAGGGGGGGTGGTGGTGGGCCACCTTTCTCAATGTTTCAAATTGTCCTTTTCCAAATTTTTCCAAATAAAAAGGTACTTCCCTTGGTGCTTTAAGGTAGCCTCTTTGTTCTCCCCTCCTCTGCTTTGCTGGCCCATTCTCTTTTTAAGCTCCTATCCCCAGCCGCAATCAGGTGGTTCGAGCACCAGCACCTGTTTCTTGCCCGGTGTTGGTTGCTGGGATATTGAGTCTTTGGACGGGGGGACATTTTGTGTTGCGGTCCCCCCAGTTGCCAGCAGATGGGGACATAGCGACCATTAATCACCTGTTCCCTTGTGATGCCACAATACTTACCTCTGACTTCTTGTGGCTGTGTTGTTATGGCCCAGGATCTGAATAAAAATAAAAAGAAAGGGTTGGTCATTGCCTTAATTGGCTGGGTGTTCCATAATTTAGTATAATGATTAAAAACGGCATCCCCAATTTTCTTTTGTGAACCATGGGAAACAATAAACCAGCTGCAGATGACCTGAGGGCTCGTGAAGGGACATAAAAGAACAGCGAGTCTGAAGTGTAGGGAGGAGCTAAACCATTCAGAGCTTTGTAGACCAGTACAAGAATCTTAAAATCAATTGTAAAAGTTACACAGAGCCAATGCAGTGCAGCTAAAACAGGAGTAATATGCTCTCACTTCCTTGTTTTAAGTATCGCAGCTGAGTTCTCAATTAATTGTAATCTTTTTTGAAAGACAAGTAAAAAGAGCATTGCAATAGTCCAGCCTACTAATGAAATAAAAACATGGTCTAACTTCCTAGAATCCTGTCTTCATAAAATGGCCGTACCTTGGTACTGTTTCTCAGGTGGAAGAAAGCCGTCATGGTCACCTTGTTAATGTGTGGTATAAAACTTAATCAGGGTCAACAATTACACTCAGACTTGGTACTTCTGATTTAGCCTGGGGAGCCACATTTCCTAACCTGTTCAAAAGTGCATCCCCTTTGGCTTTGGGGCCAAATAAAAATATTTCTGTCTTATCTTCATTTAACTTTGAATTGTTGCTCATTCAATTGCAGACAGACAGGTAGCCAGGGAACATAATGCATTCAGATCATTTGGCTCAACTGCAATGTGTCATCAGCATAGCTGTGGAAATTAACATTGTGTTCTCTAATGACATGACCTAAGGGAAGCATATATAATGAAAAAAGAAGGGGACCAAGGCAGCTTCCTTGTGCAACACAACAAGATATGTCATGTTTTTCTGACATGATTTCCAAGATTAATATAAAATTTATTAATATTAATATATGTTTGGAACCAGTTAAGAGCTCATCCAGAGACCTACCATGTTTTCAAGGCAATTGATTAGAATTTTGTGGTCAATTGTGTCAAAAGCTGCACTCAAATCTAAAAGAATAAGAACTGAAACCTTGTTTGAGTCTAAGATCATTAACTATCTTAGTTACAGTGGTCTCTGTACTGTGATCAGATCTAAAACCTGACTGGAATTTCTCTGAAGTACCGTTTTCATTCAGAAAGATGGTAAGTTGATTAAAACTACCTTTTCAAGTTTCTTACTCATGAACGGTAAGTTGGATATAGGTCTGCTTAGGACACTAGAATTGAAATTTCTTTTTTCAAAAGAGGTTTCGCAACTGCGCCCATGTGTGAAAAGATGGGTTGCTTATTCAGTGTCTCCCAAGTGTTAATCCCCACAGATGGTGAGGGAGGTAACCCAAGGTAACCCAAGGATCTCAGTTTAAGAAATGCAGAGATTGGTTGTGTCTTGGGTTCAACGAGTCTAAAAAATATAAAATGGCACCTCCATACCAACAAACTCTTTGGAAGGGTGGCACAAAGACCACACAATAAACAAAACCAAACATCTTGAGTTTGCTAAACTTCATTAGAATTATAACTAGAAAAGAGTACTATGGGTGTCTCGGTGGCACAGCCTGTAGAGCACTGACCACATGCTCATTGCAAGCCGCGATGTCAGCAGTTCAAATCCGACCATCTGACATTTGTCGCATGTCTTTCCCTCTCTCTCACTCCCATTCTTCCTGTCTCTCTATACTATACTGTCCAATAAAGCTGAAAAAAGGCCTAAAAAATTTCTTTAAAAAAAGAAAAGAGTACTATGGTCAGATGAGACCAAAATGGAACGTTTTGGCCATACACACCATCCACATGAGGCAAACTGGAATGCATACAAGGAGAAGCACCTCATACCTGCTGGCAAATATGGTGGTGGTTCATTGTTGTTTTCGAGATGTTTTGCTGCTAGTGGTCCAGGGGCACTATTTAATCTATGGTACAATTAATTCAACCAAGTACCAAAAAATCTGGTTGCTTGTGTGAAATTTGGTCATACGTAGTGTGGTGGCCCGATCCGGGATCGGTACCCCACTGGAGTGGAACGGCCAGTGTGCCGGCGCCAGAAGCTAGGGACAAAAAGGAAAGCTGCCGAACAGAGTGGGGCTTGTGATGGAGGCGGAGAGAGAGAGAGAGAGAGACCCCTTCCTAGACAGAATCATCTCAGGAGGGCAACCGGACTAGGAAGGAGGACGACTGAGACCAGGAAACTGCAGAGATTGAAATGCCCCGCCCCCGACAAAGACAGACGAGCGTTGTGATCTGAATTCCGATTCTTTTTCCTTTTTTTCAGCCCCGGGAAGGGCGAGGAGGCAGTAATTAAAAAGCCAAATCTTTTGTTGAACTCCAAAAGAAAAAGGATTATTTGTGTCATGCGCTCTGAAGGCGCCTACAGAAAACTACTTGTCAGAAGATTGTCAGAAGATAACCACATATCGTGGAAATTGCGGGCACACTGAACCCCACCGCAAGAGTAATTCCAGCACCCCCCAGGACGCCATAAATGCACTGCTACGCTCCCAAGGCGCCCTACAGAAGGCCGTGGCCGAACTGTGCCAGAAAACCAGTTCGGAGGCACCCCACAGAGCCCCAAAGGATGCGCTACTCAAACAAAATCCAGATGATGAGGTCAAGGCATATCTAGAGACGTTTGAGCGTACGGCCCATCTGGAAAAATGGCCCCAAGACGCCTGGGGCTCCATTCTCACGCCGTTCCTCAGGGGTAGGCCCAGAAAGCCTACCGAGGCCTACCCCTGGCTGAAGCCCATGACTACCCCACCCTGAAGGCTACCATTCTGGCCCAGTATGGCTACAGCCTGCCAGCCCGGGCCTAGAGGTTCCAGCAGTGGACGACCCGCCCTCCCTGCGCGAGCCCAGGTGATGGCCCAGGGACGGCTGACCAAGAGCTGTCTGATGGAGAGCGACGGGCCCCCCTTACTCGACCGGGTGGTGTTGGACCGCTGCGTCCGGGCCCTGCCCCCTGAAACTAAAAAGTATGTGGCACAACAGGGGTCAATCTCCTAGAGAACCACCAGGTGGCGCAGGAGATGGTCAGGACGACCCAAACCGACAGCCCTCGAAGACCCCCGGCTGCGGTCCGACCCTAGCCTCGATCCAGACCAAAACGGGAGGGCATCGACCGGGAGGGCATCGACCGGATGGAGGAGGGAGACGAGGCGGTGCTTCGCCTGTGGCCAGGAGAGCCACCTGAGCCGGGACTGTCCCGGTAGGGAGGAATCCATGGCTACGGCACCGGAGAATGGCCGACCCTGCCACTACCTCACCACGTGCTGGGCCCACAAGACTGCCCGTCTGGATTGGGGGCCAAGACACTGAGGCCCTACTAGACTCTGGGAACACCATTACCCTGGTGAGACCTGCCCTAGCAGGAGAGAGACGGGGTGAGAACATAGCAGTCACCTGTATACATGGTGATATGCGACACTACCCCACCACTGAGGTAACCATAACCACCCCTAGGGAGCAGTTCACTGGAAAGGTGGGTGTGGTGGAAAATCTACCGGTGGCGGTGCTGTTGGGATGGGACTGTCCCCTCTTCCTCAGTTACTGGAGTGAGAGGCCGGCCGCCACCCCCGACCCCACCAAAAGGGCCCCCGGGAGCCACACCCAGTTTGGGTAGCCCCTTCCGGGGAGAGTGATGAGGAGGAGACCCCACCACAAGCTGGGAGACCGACATCACGACCCCCCACGGGGACCACGGACACGGCCCCAGGTGCTACCGCCCCAGCGGTAGCACCGGGGAATTTTCTGAATTTCAGCCGGAGTCAAAAAGGGACCACATTGGTGCAGCACGACATTGTCACGGAGCCCAGGAAGAAAGTCCAGCTGTGGCCCTACCGGATCCCGGAGGCTAGGAGGCAGGCCATCCGGGAGGAAGTGGCGAGGATGCTCGAACTGGGGGTGATAGAGGAGTCTCAAAGCGCCTGGTCCAGCCTGGTCGTGCTGGTGCCAAAACCGGACGGAAGTTGGCGCTTCTGTAATGACTTCAGACGACTGAATGAAATCTCCAGGAATGACGCCTACCCCATGCCCCGAGTAGACAAGCTAATCGCCCAGTACATCAGCACCCTTGACCTCACCAGAGTTTATTGGCAGGTACCCCTCACCCCCCGAGAAGAAGGCCTTCGCCACCCCGGACGGCCTGTTCCAATATCGGGTCCTACCCTTTGGAGTCCATGGAGCCCCCGCCACCTTCCAACGGCTCATGGACAAAATACTGAGACCACACAGGGAGTATGCCGCTGCCTACCTTGTTGATATTGTGATCCACAGTGCGGATTGGGAGAGCCACCTAAGGAGGCTGGAGGCTGTGCTGGGGGCGCTACGGGAGGCCGGGCTAACCGCCAACCCCGCTAAATGTCGCCTGGGCCTGGAGGAGGCAGACTACATGGGCCACAGCATGGGATGAGGGTGCGTTTGGCCCCAGAGCTGGAAGGTGAACGGGATCGCACACTGGCCACGACCGAAAACAAAAAAGCAAGTACGCACGTTCCTGGGGTTGGTGGGCTACTACCAACAATTCATCCTGGACTTCGCAACAAGAGCGGCCCCCCTGCATGACCTGACCAAGAAAGATCGAGGTCACACCATGAAGTGGTCTGAAGAGGCTGACCGGGCCTTCCTGGAGAGCCGCCCTGGGGCATGAACCAGTGCTGACCAGAAATTTGTATTGCAGACCGACGCCTCAGAGACAGGACTTGGGGTGGTCCTATTACAAATCCAGGACGCAACGGAACATCCTATCACATATCATCAGGATGGTGCCATGGACGGTCGCCTCGGTGTGTCGGTGCGCATTTTATTGTCTCGTCTTGTTTGTCAGTTCAGTGTTTTGCGACAATTCGGGGAGCTCATACACCAGAGAAGAGCTCATGAACATCAAGGCTACAACCCCTATGGATTTATTTCCCACATTCATTGCCACATCTGTGGAACTATTGAACATTGTGGTCTTGAACTGTGTAGACCAAACTGTCAAGGACACGGGCAGAGCAAGATATAACTGTACAGCTGATTTCTCCGGGACTCTCGATGTTTTATGCCAGAAGTGTATCTATTTGACCTAGAACATTAATTATAGCTGAGCTTATGAAAACGCAAGAAACCACAGTGAAAACTGTTGAAATGAGAGCAAAGAATGCTACGTACATTTACTCCCTTAGAAGAGAATAATTAATCAAATGTTTAGTATGTCTGTATATTAGAAAAGTATATTAGAAGTGAATATTAATGAAATGTTTAGTTTGTCTGTATATTTTCAATGATTACTGCTGCTTAGTTCGTCTTATAAAAGCGAAAGATACAGAGTGACGTGTATGGATGACGTGTTAGAGGGAGGGCATCCAGAACTTTATGAGGTCCGGTAGTTTGCCAAGAGCAGGAGCCGGGTGAAGTGAGGACAGGGAGAGTCCTGAACTTTGTTTGCAGAGCATAAGTACTGTTGGCAATTTGCCACAATGACGTTGTGGGAGGAGCGTTGGGAGGAGTTACGATAAGAACAGTGTGGGTGATTTGCCAGAATGAGGTTTGAGGAGGTAGGTGGAGTAACTGTGTATAAAATGGGTGTAAAAATGACAGTCGGGGTTCAGTTCTGTAGAGCTGATCTGGCTTTATGCACGTGTGCTAATAAAGTCTGATTTTCCTGAAGATCTTGCTGCCGTGGTGTCGTCTTTTCCCTCGCGAAGATGTTTTTCGATAAATTTAAGATTTGGACTCTGTCGTTTCCTAGACATGACAAACTCCCCACAGACAGTTTATTAAATGTCCGACCAGAGAGAAGAAAATTTTGGATCACTGTTACACCACAGCTAGCAGTGCTGTAGGGACTACAACTTCCACATTCCCACAGGAAAATTCCGCGACGTCCACCACAAATTACGTCTAACTTGGTTCAGCCAATCGCGTAATGGCGGGAGCAATAAACGGTCCCGTATAAGAGCAAGACACGTTCTTGGGATCTTTCTTCTGCCTCTCTTCTGGCTCTTCTGCTTCTTCTCTTCGACACACCCCTTTTGGCCATTCGATTCAGCTCATCTGCTCCTGAGACTCGGACAGAGGCTGAATGCTGCACAGCGCACTACCAGGCCTACGGACACACCCAGTTACCTCACGGTAACTACGTGGCCTATAGTGAGTGGAAATTGTTGTACGCGGAACGCTACATCAGTTTACCCCAATAAAGCTCAACAACGAAGCAGCAACGAACTTTTACACCTGGAAAAGGACCAGCGGATCAGACGACAACGTGCTGCTAAGACGGGAACACCCCAGCCTGCGCATCTCTCCCGGACACCATTCACAGCACCATCGCCGCTTCTACAAGGACAGCATGTCTTTTAGATCCAGCAATGCGTATGGACTCAGTAAGAAAACAAACATTCAGGCATAGCCAGTGTTTAGTTTAGTCTTAACTGTTTTTGTGAATCTGTGTACCATCCTACCATTGTAATGTGTTTGGTTAGCTACATATATATGTACGTGAATTGATTCGCCGTCTTTTGCGCATATATAGAGTAAAACTACGCAAGTAGTCCCTTCTCACAGCTAACTCTAACTCATTACCACACCCAGAACTCTAGCTTACTCAAGCTAGCTACTCCCACCTTTCCTTTGTTCAAGCGACACGCACGCTCTTGCCCGCCCACATACACGCCCTAACTTAACCTACTAACCTACTAATTCCCGTTAGTTTATCTGTTATGTGTTTGTATGGTTTTTTTTAAAGATATTTTTTAGGCCTTTTTCAGCTTTATTGGACAGTATATAGAGACAGGAAGAATGGGGGCGAGAGAGAGGGAAAGACATGCGACAAATTGTCAGACGGTTGGATTCGAACCGTTGACGTCGCGGCTCACAATGAGCGTGCGGTCAGTGCTCTGCAGGCTGCGCCACCGAGACACCATGTGTTTGTATGTTTAATAAATATATTTTACTAAACCCCGGTGTCCGTTTTGGAATCACATAGACATGAGAGCCGAGTTAAAGCAGTCTTTCGAAGAACTTCCAACCTTCAGGTTATCGGTATGTTTAATCATTAATATTGGTTATTTTAATTATTAATTAAAATACTAAATTTGTGGTTAGATATTTCTGATAACAGTAATTTTATGAGACTGATTACTTTTCGCAGTTATACTGCTACATAACATTAATTGGCGCCCCGGTTTCATAGAGAGTAAAATCCCTACGTTATTTGGCAGCCCGTGCGAGGACCCTACATAATTTGGAGCCCCGTGCGAGGACCCTACAGTGCGTATCATGCCGTCCCCCGCGCTGCACTGGGACACTCTGACCATGTCATGGTCCACCTGATTCCTGCATACAGGCAGAAATTAAAGCTCTCTAAACCTGTTGTGAGGATATCAAAGAAGTGGACCAGTGAAGCTGTGAAGGATCTTCAGGCATGTTTGGACTGCACTGACTGGGATGTTTTCAGGACTGCTACCAACAATCTGGATGAGTACACAGAGGCGGTGACTTCCTACATCAGCTTCTGTGAGGACAGCTGTGTACCATTACGCACCAGGGTGTTACAACAATGACAAACCTTTGTTCACAGCAAAACTCAGAAAGTTAAGGTCAGAGAAGGAAGATGCGTTTAGGAGTGGGGACAGAGTCATGTTTAAAGTGGCCAAGTACAAGTTTAGCAAGGAGGTGCGAACGCTAAACGACTGTACTCAGAGAAGCTGCAACACCAGTTCTCAGCCAATGACTCTGCTTCTGTCTGGAAAGGGTTCAGACAGATCACTAATTACAAAACAAAAACCCCCCACTCCATGAACAATTCACGCCTGGCCAACGACCTGAATGAGTTCTACTGTCGCTTTGAAGGTCAATGGGACAGTCCTGATATCATCCCCCATGACAAAAGCCACCAGCTCCAGCCCCCCACCTCCTCTATCACAGCAGGAGCCTGGGCCACTTCACAGCTACTCCCCTCAGAGACACCTCTGTCCTTACTGGAAAGAGATGTCAATAGGATCTTCAAGAGGCAGAACCCCCACAAAGCAGTCGGGCCAGACTCTGTCTCTCCATCCACCCTGAAGCACTGTGCTGATCAGCTGTCTCCAGTGTTCACAGACATTTTTAACACCTCACTGGAGACTTGCCATGTACCAGATTGCTTCAAGGCCTCCACCAGCATCCCTGTCCCTAAAAAGCCAAGGATCACAGAACTGAATGATTACAGACCCGTCGCCCTGACCTCTGTGGTGATGAAGTGTTTTGAGCGCCTTGTGCTGTCCCACCTCAAATCCATCACAGACCCCCAGCAGTTTGCCTACAGAGCCAACAGGTCTGTAGATGATGCCGTAAACATGGCTCTACACTTCATCCTACAGCACCTGGACTCCGCAGGAACCTACGCCAGGATCCTGTTTGTGGATTTCAGCTCTGCCTTCAATACAATAATGCCAACTATGCTACAAGACAAGCTCTCCCAGCTGAACGTGCCTGATTCAACCTGCAGGTGGATCACAGACTTCCTGTCTGACAGGAGGCAGCATGTGAAGCTGGGAAAACATGTCTCTAACCAGACCATCAACACCTGTACACCAACAGCTGCACTTCCAGTCACCAATCTGTCAAGCTCCTGAAGTTTGCGGATGACACCACCCTGATTGGACTCATCTCTGGTGGGGATGAGTCCGTCTACAGGTGGGAGATTGACCATCTGGTGACCTGGTGCAGTCAGAACAACTTGGAGCTCAACGCTGTGAAGACAGTGGAGATAGTTGTAGATTTCAGAAAGAACCCACCCCCACCCGACCCCATCACCTTGAGAGACTCCCCTGTCAACATTGTGGAGTCCTGCCGATTTCTGGGAACCATCATCTCCCAGGACCTTATGTGGGAGCTGAACATCTGCTCCCTCATCAAAAAAGCCCAGCAGAGGATGTTCTTCCTGTGGCAGTTGAAGAAGTTCAACCTGCCAAAGACAATGATGGTGCACTTCTACACCGCCATTATTGAGTCCATCCTCACCTCCTCCATCACCATCTGGTATGCTGCTGCCACTGCCAAGGACAAGGGCAGACTGCAGCGTATCATCCGCTCTGCAGAGAAGGTGATTGGCTGCAATCTGCCATCTCTTCAGGACCTGTACACCTCCAGAACCCTGAGGTGTGCAGGAAGGATTGTGGCTGACCCCTCTCACCCTGGACACCGACTATTGGAAACACTCCCCTCTGGCAGGAGGCTGCGGTCCATCAGGACCAAAACCTCTCCCCACAGAAACAGCTTCTACCCATCGGCAGCTGGCCTCATCAACAAGGCCCAAGGGTACCCATTGTCACAGACTTTTATCCCTCCCCCATAAACTTTATATTTTATATATTTTATATTTTGCACTTTGACAATACGTCATATACCCCGCTTCAGCATTATGTTGTATTGTATATATTTACTTATTTTTACCTAGATCACA
The DNA here is from genome assembly GCF_963514075.1 of Conger conger. Classification (NCBI taxonomy): domain Eukaryota; kingdom Metazoa; phylum Chordata; class Actinopteri; order Anguilliformes; family Congridae; genus Conger; species Conger conger. The sequence continues at coordinate 39,788,104 of NC_083766.1, forward strand.
TTCCACCTTATTATATATCTATGTTCCTATTTTTTTGGTATCATTCTTTAAGTCGTTTGCATGCACCCACAAACCACAGAAAATTCCTTGTACGTAAAACTACATGGCGAATAAAGAGATTCTGATTCTGATTCTAATACATCAGCCGGAAACTACTCAAACACGAGAGAAACTACAGCCGGCATGGTGGAAAAGGAATGCTTGGCCATCAGATGGGCGCCATATGGGTAGCTCAAATACTACCTACTAGGGCGAGAATTCATACTCATAACTGACCATGCACCCCTGAAATGGATGCACCGTTGCAAAGATACTCACGCCAGGGTGACCCGTTGGTTCCTCGAGTTACAAAATGTTACATTTAAGGTCGAACACCGAGCAGGGAGGCTCCAAGATAACGCCAACGCCATGTCCCGAATGAACGAGTGCCTCTGCTGTCATGCTCCCGCTGAGGGCTTGGAGCTGAGGGAGAGGAGATGTGGTACCCCACTGGAGTGGAACGGAAAGCTGATTGACGCCAAGTATTTCCCCGTTTCTTATTTGAATAGTGCAGCACCCTGGAGAGAGCCCGGGGGGGGGGAGAGTCAGCACCAAGGCCAGCACCACCAGGGCGAGGCGCGTGTAGGACGCGACCATGCACGCAGCTAATAATCTTTAATTAAAAAGGCGCAGCTGGGTTGGGTTAGAGGGAGAGAGAAGCCTACAAGAAGGAAAGCTGGCGAACAGAGCGGAGCTTGCGACAGAGGCGGAGAGACATGAGGCCAATGCGTTCCCGAAACCCTGCTAAGGACGAACGGACCCACGATTAGAAAAAGCGTGGTGGAATTCCGTGGAAGACAGAAAGAGAAAGCCCCATTGCTTGCAGAGAGACCGGACGGAGTTTGTGCATAGTACGATTAAACTTAAAACTGGTAGGTAACGTTACCTACCTTACACTCTTTATTTAACTTAAAACGTTTAAAGGTAGGATAATTTCTCCCCGCATGCAAAAATGTTGTGTCTTCTATCCTTGTGACCAGCAAACTGTGCATACTGTTAGCTAGTATTCTTGCCGTTTGAGAGTAGCTGTCTAGAGTGTTGGAAAGGCAGACATGAATTCATATTACTAAGGAAAATGAGACAGTCCTAATTTTAGCCAGTCATTACAATGTTTTGCTCAATGCTACCCACAGCATGTACTGTAGGCATTGAAAATAGAGATGGTGCTTGAAACACACAAGTTAGGCTCTTCATAGTAATTCGAAAATGCTGGTCCTGAAACAAAGATTCAAGCACTCACATTTAAGCTTGGAAAAATTTGTAAAATAGTCTAATGTTTCATGTAGCAGAATATATTTTGACAGTACTAAGAACTGTGGCACTTTGAAAAACGCTGAATGTAAGCAACACCCTATGGGCGTTTGTGTTGCCAACTGTCATGAAAATCTTGAATGAGATGGTTTTTCCAAATATTCAGCAGTATACATGCCCAAATGGTGCACCAATAACCCAAAACATATACGTGTAAATCGGAATAACCATATTTAGAATAAGGCCTTACTTGGGGTGTTCAATTAGAAAATACAGTTTACATGACCTGTATCTTATTTGGAATATTGTTGACTCATGTCAACCTTTCAGAATTTTAAACAGATTTCTGAAAGGCCAAGTAAATGTATGATTTAGTATACTCTGCGCGCACTGCCCTGTCGAAGACATACATCCAACCAATTTTACAGACATTATACAGAATTACCCAGTGCTCCACAAGTCAAATATAGATAATTAATTAAAGGGTTGCTTAGATCATTGGATGGTTGAATCACTGGTTTTGCAATGGTTTGCCAGATTGGAAAGAAAATCTTAAAAATTGGGAGGTGATATTGAAAACAAAATTCACTAAAATACACCAAAAACAGCATTCACCTTTGTTTACATTAGGAAAACAAAAATAGAATAAATAACTATTAATGAGTTACTATTTTATTATTGTTAATAAAATACTAACTCATAAATAATAACTTTTTTAGACATTCTTTATGCTGTGAGTCAGAAGATCCTGTTTTTGTAAGCCACTTCTCCTATTGACTCTGCAATCTAATCGTTAGTGAAGGAAATTACATCCAGGCAAAATAAAAGTTTCATCATGCAGCTTTGAGGTGTGACTGATGGTTGCTGAGCAGCAGGAACACAGACTCAAGGTTCCTGCCAAACTGTCCTGCATTTTCAAATGCACAGTGAAATGTTGGCAAGCATAGTTCAATAAGAAAACTCATGATGAATGAGGCAATATTTATTGAGGATTAATTTAAATGCAAACTTTGGTATCAAGGCTCAGCCTCTCATCAATCCCTGTTGTAAGCCAGCAAAACAAGGAGTGACTACTTGAGAAACTGCTTCAGAAAACAGCACTTGACCAAGACTATGCTATGTGTAAAGTGAGCACCCACAATACAATCAATATTCCACTCATCTGAGACGAAGTGACAAAGGACAAACCAATTGCATTTCTGAATCGATGTCTGAATCGTTAATGTAAATATAAAAACAGTGAAACCCAGCAATCCACCTGAATGCATAACTTTAAGCAGCATAGACATCACTAGAAATTACCATCCACCAGATATGCATAGACCTGTCACTGTCAAACAACAGACATATACGTATTTGGCAATGACACATTTTTTGTCATTTTCGTTCCATACTCCAGCAAGCAAACGGGTAGAATAAAACAATCACGACATCCATATTGGATGCAGCATATAGGAATTGCAGCCCTATTCACACATTTTATGGGACCAAAAGTAATCAGAGAAATTAACACAAACTGAAACAAAGTCATCCTATTCTATTTTGTTGCAAATCCTTTGCAGTCAAGGACTGCCTGAAGTCCACAACCCATACACATGACCAGATTCTGGGTATCATCCCTGGTGATGTTCTGCCAGGCCTGTACTGCAGCCCTGTTTAGCTCCTGCTTGTTTCAGGGTCAATATGGAGAGTGATATTGAGTAAGTGAAATGCATGTTCAATTTGATTGAAGTCAGCAGTTATATCACCAATGAAGATAAGTGAGCCAGTATCTTTGGCAGCCATACATGCCCAGGCCACAACACCCCCACCACCGTTTTTCACAGATGAGGTGGTATGCTTTGGATCTTGAGCAGTTCCTTCTCTCCTCCATACTTTGCTCACTCTGATATAAGTTCATCTTTGTCTCATCTGTCCACACGTTTTCCAGAACTATGGTTGTTCTTTTAAGTATTTCTTTGAAAACTGTAACCTGGCCATCCTGTTTTTGCGGCTAACCCAGCGGTTTGCATCTTGCAGTAGCCTCTGTATTTCTGTTCATGAGCTGTAGCGGTCTTCCTTGTCCAGCCAGTCAGGCAAATCAGAGGCAAATCAGTGCTTAACATGTCACAACAATACTCCCTGACAAAACATTTTTTCAATGTTGACAGCTGAAAGTGAAGCTAGAACACTGCTATCAATGTGGCATTGAATTGGTTGCCAAGATATTAGATATCGATCACATGTGTAAGGATGTCAAAATGCATACTATATCATTTATCTGTGTCTCAAGTTATGCCTGGTTGAAAGGAGGGAACCGGGAACCATCAACATCAACAGTGTAGTCAGAAAAGCACAAATACCACATACTGGAATGAAGCAACCAGATATGGTGAAATATATTTGTAACGTATTTGTAAAGGGAGTGTTGCAGTATTGTATTGGTTTATGTCTCTTAACCCCTTAAGTATCGCCCCTTTTCTTGAAGCAAGCTTAAAAATGAACCCTTTTTAATACAGGTATAATCCTGGTTTTGAAAAATAACCCTTTTGGGTTTGTTTTCCAAGAGTCAGAATTACTCCAGAGAGGGAGAGAGGGAGGGAGGGAGGGAGGGAGGGGGGGAGAGAGGGAGGGAGGGAGGGGGGGGAGAGAGGGAGGGAGGGAGGGGGGGAGAGAGGGAGGGAGGGAGGGAGGGGGGAGAGAGAGGCAGAGAGGGGGGGGAGGGAGGGGAGAGAGAGGCAGAGAGGGGGGGGAGGGAGGGGGGAGAGAGGCAGGGAGGGAGGGGGAGAGAGGGAGGGAGCGAGAGTTTTGACAAGTTTATCATGACACTACAACAAAACATCACAATGCTCAGAAAATCATCAACTCCCACAAAACACAAGGAAAGGAGGGAGAGAGAGAGGGGGGAGAAAGTAAGGGGGGAATAGGGGAGAGAGAGGGGGGAGAAAGAAAGGGGGGAGAGAAAATGACAAAGTGAAGAGTACAAGTACAGGGAGAAGATGGGCTTCAGGTCATATGAAAGAGCTGTTGGCATGGCATCAGAGTTGATTATTGTAGCTGTGGCTGGTGCACCGGAAACACAATGGAGCCAAGTCACAGCACTTTAAATTGGGGTCTCAAGTCCAAGTTTGGTTTTGATACATTAAAGTGTTGCTGAAATATGAGCTATTTTCCGGTTTGGCAACTTCTCTGGCGCTTTCAAAAATCCATTTGATAACTTTTGTGAGGCTTGGTCTGACCATCATCTCTGCCATATTTGGTGAAGATTGGACAAAATGTGTGGCCTGTGAAACTTTTTCAGAAAATCCAATATGGTGGAAAAGTGCATTGAACTCTTGATCCAAGGAATCCAATGGTACCTTATTTCTGAAAAGCGGACATACAGCTCAAAACTTATATGCATAAAAGTACCTCCAACTTTGAACCATTGGTGGCGCTACAGCTGCTGCCTTCCAGGCTTCACTGAGGGAGTATACATACACAGAGCACTTTATTAGGAACATATTTCCTTTTTACACCTACTTATTCATGCAATTATCTATTCAGCCAATTGTGTGGCAGCAGTGAAATGTATATAACCATACAGATACGGATCAGGAGTTTCAGTTAATGTTAAGATCAACCATCAGAAAAATGTGATCTAAGTGATTTTGACCGTTGAATGATTGTTGGTGGCAGACAGGGTGGTTTGAGTATCTCAGAAACTGTTGATCTCCTGGGATTTTCACGCACACTAGTCTCTAGATTTTGCAAAGAATGGTGAAAAAATCCAGTGAGCAGCAGTTCTGCAGGCAGAAACGCCTTGTTAATGAGAGACGTCAGAGGAGAATGGCCAGACTGGTCATTACTGTCAGAAAGGTGACAGTAATGCAAATAACCACACATTACAACATGGTATGCAGAAGAGCATCTCTGAATACACATTGCATCATAACTAAGTGGGTAGGCTACAGCAGGAGAAGTCTAATAAAAATACCTAATAAAGTGCTCGGTGAATGTACCTGAAGGAATGCATTGGCAGATTATAGGAGAGACATCGCTATCTGAAATCCCACCACAGGGTGACAGCAATAGCCTATAGCTATGTTTTCCCTGTCCTTGCAGAGAGCTAGAAGGAGGTGTCACAAGCCTCAAACAAAGTGATTATGTGGCCATGCTTCAAATCTGCTAATAAAGCAGTAAATGTAATGTAACGAGAGGTCAGCCATAGCAAAGCCTAATGCATGCACGTCATGACCGAATTACCAACTTCCAACTGGGAAAAACTGTTCACATCAACCTCTGACATAAAACACGAGGCAAAAAACAAAACTCATCAACAAATGAAGCGCATCACGTCATGCCACTTCAATACCATAATGCTTGCAGGTGTAAACTTGAACTTGCCTTTATTGTTCATTGTTTCTGTTGTGAGCCTCACCGAAGAAATCGGCTCAGTCTTTGAAGATGCGTTCTTTCCGAAGTAGCCTACGCCATGCCCCAAATCTTATAATAAAGCAATTCATGTGCATGTGATGTAGAGAGGCCAACCATATGAACAGCCAGTCTAAGCAAACCTTTTTAACCTTTTTGTTTTTCCAACTCAACTTAAGCATTACTTAATCAGGATTACCAGAATGAAACATCACCAATTTTTATGTTGAATCCTGTTGCACATAACACTGAGGTTATATGCAGGTGTAGACAGGTGCAGACAATTAGCTTGAGAGCAGCGTATGAATGGAAATTAGGTGTGGAGGATTGACAAGATAACAAGATAATTATTAATCGTTAGTAATAAACCTATCCTCCCCTAGTGTTAGTAAATTAGTAAATGACATGCACAAGAAACGTAAGGTAAACATGAACACATGGTTAGAATATTAGTAATACTAATCTACTAACTTTAGATCAGGATTGGGTAAGAAAACAAGGGAAAATGAAACAATTAGGGAAGCGTGAGCGAGAAAGACACAAAGAAGTGTATGCTAATCAATGAACGGCACAACATAACATGAAGCAAACATAAATTGTGACATAACAAGTTAGCAAAACTGTGATATGAATAAACTATATAATGTGACATGACAAGATGAGAAAATACATCGTAACAAGAATTAAACATAAAACGTAACATGACATGACAATGAAACGTAACCAGAAACAAAACATACAAACGCGGCGAGACTAGACTAACATAATGTGACATGACAATAAAATAACTAAGACAATAACTAAACATGAAACATGACGTGACAAGCATGAAATGTGACAGTTTTGTGTTAAATTTTAGTGTCCCAAAAACAATCCCTGACAAAAATTGTTGACATGGCTGAAAGTGGAGCTAGAACACGGCTATTAATTTGAATTGATTACTAAGTTATTAGATATCAACCACATGTGCAAGGATGTCAAAATGCATATAATTTCTGTGTCTCAAGTTATGTCTGTTTGAAAGGAGAGAACCGGGAACCAATTTAACTTATTGCACCAACATTGTAGTCAGAAAAGCACAAATATCACGTAAGGAATGAAGCAACCAGATATGGTGAAATATATTTGTAACAGGAAGGGGAATTCCGGTGTTGCAATATTGTATTGGTTTATGTCTCTTAACCCCTTTTCTTGAAGCAAGCTTAAGAATTATATAAGAAATATAAAATGGTTCATATTCTCAAACCCTTTTAAATACAGGTGTAATCCTGGTCTCATCTGAAAAGTAACCCTCTGGAGTTTGTTTTCCAAGACTGAGAATTACTCCAATTAGTAAAAAAGCAAAGTTACAGAAGCTCAAACACAGTGAGAGTGGAAGATTTGTTGGCAGCCACATCAATCAGGTTGACATGAAAAGTTGCCATGTCTCGGCCTCTCATAGTATCACCAGACACAAGCAAAGACAAAGCCCCACACTTTTAAGCAAAGACATCACCTCTTATTAGCCAAAACACATTCTTGCTTATTGCAGTGCCCCTCAGTGGTCAAAAGAGGGAGAACTTTTGGTGCTTGCTCAAAATGAGGTCTCGAGTCCATGTACCTCATTTCCTGTGTGGCGACTTCGCTGCCATTTTTGATAGCCTGTAATGGACGAGCGCTTTTGTTTTTGCCTTGGGATCTCCACAAAATAATTACTTTAAGGGAAACACATCAACAGTCATTGGGCAAAATGTGTTTATACTTATTGTGGTACCCCCAATTGGTCTAATGACGCACGTCCTCGGGAAGGGGTACTGAGTCTATATATAAGTTTGTTCAAAGCATTGCTGAAATGAGCTCACTTCCTGTTTCCCGAATTCCCCACTGATTTCAATCGGCTGTGATGGATGAAGACTTTGCTAACTTTTGTGAGTCTTGGTCTGAACATCATCTGTGCCAAATTTGGTGAAGATTGGACAAAATTTGTGCCCTGTTTAAATGTTAAATATTTAACTTCTAAACTTTTTCAGATAATCCAAATGGCAGACAATCAAATTGTTCCTAATGGGTGCGTTGAACTCGGCTAGATCCAAGGAACCCAACAGTGTGTAATTTTTGAAAATCAGCATACACTTCAAAACCTACATGCATAAACTTACCTCCAACTTTGATCTGTTGGTGGTGCTAGAGCGCTTGAGGTGGAGACATGAATGTCCCCAATCAGTGTGCCAAATGTAAAAACTTTTTGGACATTCACCTAATAGAGCCCTGACGGTACTTTATCATATTTTTGTTGTCTGAGTCATGCATTTTGGGTCCAACCCCGACACACTAGTCTAACAGTGATCGCTTGTCTGGAGTTCAATTTGGGCAGCTACACTAGGGAGGGCAAAGTGGAGCTTTAGAATGTAAACCGCTGTGTGTGCACATGAACTGAACAATACATTACTCACAGTCCACTTTTTTACTTCACAGCAGAGGTGGTGAAACTTACAAAAACGAACTGCTAGTGAGTTGGTAACCTTTAATGACTACCGTATGAGGTTAGCACGATGTAGCTAGCGCAAGCCAATAGCAATAAGGCGTAAAATGTGGTGCTTAACGGTACTTGGTCATTCGAACAATACAAAATAAAGCATAGCATTACGGTCAACGGCACAAAAAATTTCTGTCGCACTGTCCATAAATCCATAAATAAGTCCATAGGATCGATTTAAATCTTTAAGTTATACATTTTCTGAATTATCAGAAGGATACAGCACTGTTATTTGCTACGTAAACTTAACTGACGCACGCTCAAAAGCTTTAATATGATCGGAGCTGACTTGTCTATTATCAAAATCCGTTTAAACTATTGAAAAGTGATCAGGGACTTTGGACTTATAAGGCGGGACATAGTGTCCAGTGGAAATATGGACCTGGCCATCTTCCAGAATTCTGACAGTTCGAACCACAAGCCAACTGCCAAGATGACCGCGAGACGGCGAACCTGGCTGGCAGATTCATTGCCAACTACTGGTGAGGGGGAGCAACTATTCTTTGGCAAATACTGCAAAGAATTAGGGATAACTTCCAAAATTAATTCTGTAGTGAAAAATTAAAGAGTTAAACAAAGAGGTGCAATTCTGGCAGCCGGAATGCACACAACTGCGTGACGAAATTGAGTCACTTCAAAACAAAAACATAACGTTATTTGAATACGGTAAATATAATGACTCGTGACAAACTAGTTCATAGCCACTTACCTGCTAAAGAACGTGACACATGGTTGCCTAGAGTACCTAACGGCACATTTAAATGTGGCCATTGCAATCAGTGTGACACCGTAATAAAATCTAAAGGTTTCACCCATCCTATAACACAAATGTTTTACTCTACGAATCAGTTTATCAACTGTAAGACCACACATGTAATTTACATTTTGTTATGTTCGCTATGTAATGCTTTTTATGTGGGGCGAACTAAGCGACGATTACAGGATCGGTTAGCAGAGCATAAATATGCTGTTAAAATTAACAACTTTGATTATGCTATTGTGAAACACTTCAATGACGCTCATGAATGCAGATCTGTCCCTTTTTCAGCTTTTGGTATTGAACATGTCCCTTTGAACATTAGAAGAGGTGATAGAGAGAAAATACTAAATCAGAAAGAAAGCCGTTGGATTTATAAACTCAAAGCTATGGAGTTCCCGGGCCTAAATGATTCTATAGATATGGTATCTTTTTTATAAACCCCTTAGGTATGGGCCCCTTTTTTAGTGTATTCTTTGTCTTCTTACTGACTGTATCTCTCCTCTTACTATTTGTTAATACTGTTATATGGCATAACGAGCAGGATAGTTTTTGAATTTATATAGTGATTACTAGTTGCTCTCTATTTTTACTATCCTTTATAGCAGTTCTATGTATTGTACAGCAGTTCTTTATATTGTTTGTTTACTGACCTCTAGTGTTTTCTGTTTGTCTTGCATTCAGATTTATTCCTGAGCCCTCCCACTTTGCGCAGCTGTGGTCAATCACCGTAATGACACCCTTAGGTGTATATATACTACTGCTGTTTGTTCTCTCTTTTCATGTCTGCCCTGATGAAGGCCACTGTTTGGCCGAAACATGTTGGTATTTTTTTAGTGTTCAACTATGAACTAGCCTTTTTTTAATAAAGCTGTTTTTTACTTCATTGGAAGAGTGCCTTGGATCCACTTCTTTTGCTCGTTTAACTGGATGGTTTCCCCATGTTTTTGGACCAAAGAGCACCTTTCTTTATACTTTTGACTTGAACGCCGTAGCCCTCCTCCTCTTCTGTTTTCTCGTCACACAATATTGGATTAACTTCTGCATTGGGGGTTAGTGCATCAAAAGCTCCGGAGGTAGTAGACTGCGTGTTGCGTACTGGTACTGTTGATAGATTGCCAAGCGAGTCGTTTTGTAAATATGTTGCTTTTGAGGCAAGGTCTTTCCTTGCAACAAATTAAAGATAAGATTGTTACAAGAAAGCGAAATCATGCTGACAACTGATGGTACTTCAAAATTAGGGCACAAATATGGAACTGCAGGCCTTTGTTTTAAAGATGAGAGTCGGCTACATTTAGGACTTTGTGAGCAATCGTCAGGTTCCGCTCAATGCACATTCAATACAATTGTGGAAATTGTGCACGACGTTATAAATAGATGATGAAATGGGTAATTCTGTATCAGAGTACCCACTTTTACTAGATCATTAGTTAGAATTTTATCATGAAAATATGCAAAATCAGAAAATAGGCTAGATTTAGGGCCCTTTTTGTTCTAAATAGGTGTTTTTTAATAGTCCATTCTAAATAGGCAGCACACAATAGGAGGCCATTTCTAAATAGGCGATTCTAAACAACCGTTTCGAGAGGCAGTATACAATTGATAGGCAGTTGTTAATAGGCAATTATAAATAGATGTTTCTAAATAGGCCATTCTAATTAACTGGTTCTATAGGCGATTCAAAACAGCTGATTTTAAATACGCAGCACAAAATAGGAGACTAAATGTGTCAAACTCAAGGCCCGCTGGCCGGATACGGCCCGTCAGGTCATGTTGTGTGGCCCAAGGGAGCAAATTTTCAAGCTACCCGAATGCATTAAAAGTCAAGGGCAGGACACAAATGAGCGTTCGCTCAAGTTGAAAAACGTAGCGCCAGATTCACGCGAACAGAGTAGTGTTTGGCGTCGCATTTAGTTAAAAGGTACCATTCCATGCTGCTTTACCATAAACTACAACAACTACAACAATGCATTTCGAAGGTAGAAGGTAGGCAATTTCAAGAAAGGTAGTAAAGTGAATGTGTGTTCTTCAAGGAGAAAAACCGGTATGTCTTTTGTGTTACGAGGCAGCGTCGGTGATGAAAGAGTACAATATTCACTGGCATTTTGACACCAAACATGGAGCTAAGTATGCTAAATTTAGCCTCCAAGAAAAGAACAAAATTGTTCAAGAATTAAAAGTCAGGCTGCAATCGCAGCAGGATTGTTCTCAAAAGCTACCGCGAAAAATGAGGCAGCAGTCAAAGCTAGCTTTATTGTGGCTCATGAAATCGCCCGAGCTTCGAAGTGTTTTTCAGAGGGGGCATTTTTGAAGCAGTGCATGCTAAAGGTGTGTGAACAAGTGTGCCCGGACCAGATACAAGCTTTTAAAAATGTAAGTTTATCAAGAAACACCATCGCAGACCGAGTTAAAGAGCTAGCGGGAAATCTGTCAACACAGCTGGCTGAAGTTGTGTGGCGTTTTCATTAGCTGTAGATGAGAGCACAGACAATAAGGACACGGCGCAGCTGTCAATCTTTTTAAGGGCCATGAAGGAGGACTTCTCTGTAACGGAGGAGCTCCTGTATGTAGCTGCTATGCATGGAACAACAACAGGGAAGGACATTTTTGATGTGGTGGAAAAGTCCATAAATAAAAATTAATTGGCCTTGGGAAAAGTTGGTGGGGCTAACGACTGATGGCGCACCTGCAATGTGTGGAGAAAAAACAGGCTTGGTTGGACTAATGAAGGGGAAACTGCAAGAAACGAATACACTACTGACAACATATCATTGCATAATCCACCAAGAAGCTTTGTGTGGAAAGGTTCTGGCACTGGATTATGTTATGATCACGGTCATAAAAACTGTAAATTTCATTCGGGCGCGTGGCCGGAATCACTGCCAGTTCCAGCTGTTTTTAGAGGAGATGGGCTCGGAGCACGGAGACGTGCCTTATCATAAGGAAGTCCGGTGGCTGAGCAGAAGCACAGTGCTTAAGCGATTTTTTGAGCTTAGGGAAGAAATTGCTCTTTTCGCGCAACATAAAGGAAAACCCGTGCCTTAACTGCTATATCCAATTTGGCTGTGTGATTTTGCCATGTTGTGCGACATAACGGAGCATCTCGCCCAGCTGAATCTGCGGTTGCAAGGACGCAAGCACGTCATCACGCAGATGTCCGACATGATCATAGCTCTCCAGCGTAAACTTCAGCTATGGAAGTCCCAACTGGAACAGGATGATCTTGCCCACTTTCCCGCTTGTCAGAGCATCTCAGCCTCAGTTCCCGGCGTTTTTTCTTGCGCTCGATTGGCAACCAAAGTGAACCGGTTAATCGATGAGTTTGATCGGCGCTTCTGCGACTTCAGAACACAACATTCAGGCTTTGCCATCTTTGCCAGCCCTTTCACTGCCGATGTTGACAGCGCCCCCTATCACCTTCAGATGGAGCTAATCAAGCTCCAAAGCGATAGCGGCCTGAGATCAAAGTTCCAGGATGCTGTATTGCAGGACTTTTACCGGCTACTCCCCCCTGCTGAGATGCCACAGATCAGACTTCATGCTGCCCGTGTCCTGTCCATGTTTGGGAGCACCTATCTGTGCGAACAGATGTTTTCATTAATGAATCTGAACAAGACCAAGCTTAGATCATGCATCAGGGATGACAACCTCCATGCTGTTTTTAGGGTTGCTGCAGCGCAAGACCTGAAACCGGTCATTGACGCACTGGCCACAGGAAAACGGTGTGGATATCTGGCCAGAAAACACATAGGTAAGCATTTTTTAAGAACCTGATTTAAAATTATGATAAAATGTATTTCAACCTAAGAACAGTTTGTGTCCAAATGAATGGTGGTGTTTGCATTCGGTTTTCTGTTTGTTATTTTCAGAACATGATCAATGGATGGGAATGGTTTGTGATATGGTTTCTCAGGATAAGAAGAGATCTACTTGGCTTGTGGCATCATTTCATCAACTTCACCCAAAACCTGACTTGTTTGATAATTGTTGTTATTTACTTGAAAAAATTGAACATTTGATTTGAATGTGAGTTTATTAAACTGAAAAATGAAGAGTTTTATCAAAGTACTATACACCATTTATAACTTGAATAAATAATAATCAATTACACAGACAGTTATTTATTAATATGTTATGGAGTAGTTACATTCATACAGTCTTCCAGTTACAACCGGCCCTTTGAGGTCAACCATAATGCTGATGTGGCCCTCAGTGAAAATGAGTTTGACACCCCTGCTGTAGGTAGACAATTGTTTATTTAAGAAAAGTGTCCAAAACATTTTTTTTACTTAAATGGTTATGGAATGACAGCTGGTGATATGAGACAGGGGGCCGGAGAGGGTGACTCCCTGTTAACTAACTGTCAGCCCTAGATATTCTATAGTACAGGTAAAACATGTTACTTTTATAGGTGTTGAGATAGAAGCTTAGTAGGTGCTCAGTACATAGTTGCTCCCCCCACCGCCGCACACTCACCCACACCCTGGAATCTTGTTTGCACTGCACCCACAAACAAAAAAAGAAAAAAATTGTTCCTAATGTATTATTAAGGGAAAGGGAGGTGCATCATATTGAATCTAGTTGCCCAAAAGCCATTTATTGTTTAATGTTTTCTAATAATATATTAGAAACTTTTGGTCATATTTCATCCCAGGGCAGGTTCGAAACTGGGTTTGAGCTTGTCATCAATTCGTTTACGATGTTTTCTATGTACTTTGCTCCAGATGTTCCTCGGCCATTTTGTGCATTTTGGCATGAGGACCCCCCCCCCAGCATTCGCACCCAATTAGGTCACTTTACTGCCCTGAACGGCTACATATAAGGTTGAGGAATGGCGGAGAGCCAGGAGCGACTAAGGGTTTTTAAATTTTTTACATTGTAGTCAATCTAAACTGGAAGTCATTAAACTAACCCCAGAAGATCTTAGCTCTTCATTTAAGAATGCTTGATAGCCACTTTCCTTAGCTAAGGAATGGAAAGCCTGTTGTAGTCATTGCATTAGTAATTGCACTGATTATAAAATAATGGCATTTGTTTACATACACGCGAACAGAAGTTCCAGAATACTAATAATTCTCAAATGGAACACTTGATTTTCGGTGCCATCGGAGTCCTACACTTGTCATTGATTGAACGCTAAGAAAATGTTTAAACGTGACTAAAACAGTGTGTATATCACATTAAAATGCCAGATACGGACAATATATGTCCACAATACGTTAATTTAAGGTTGAACTGATATTTTAATCACAATATTCATGTTGAATTCCGGAAATACATTTTTTGGTTACACGTAAATTCTATCTCTTTTTATGTGTTCAATCATCAGTGTTTAGCTAAATCTTTATTTCTCTCAAACTGTAAGTTACAGTTGCATCATTTGTGGTAGACTATCATATCTTAGTTATATAGCCAGCAAGTTACATAGCCAAATAACTTTCTAGCTAAAGTGAAAACTTCAAAAAGACGAAAAAATATAAATAGTCACCTGTTCTGCAAACATTTTCTTACTAGAACCCCATGAAAAGACGGCAGGCTCTCTTGCGTTTGTGACTGTCAGCTCTCCAAAACAGTGCACAAGGATACTGAACTGTATAATAACGCTTGATATTAAGCATTATATTCATAAGACTGTGGGAAGCATAAACAATGTTGTGGTTTGAGGTTGTTTGTTTGTTGCAATGCCTCCCATGACCATTAGGAGACCGAAATTACCTATTGCACCTTTAAAATGATAGACCTCTTTTCGTGATTTTTTAGTTAGGCTAATTATAGGCTACATAAACTATGTATACACCACATAGGACTGGAATAAAAACTGTGTAAATTGTGGAGCGGTGTCCAACATGCGTGCAGCTATTTTTGTCATCTCTGTCTTGAGTTCCACATACCGTGGGACAGGTAAAAGACTAGAGGCAAAGTTATAAAATAATAGGAGAGACATTACTGTCCGGGATTATGAAGGAGCGATATATTTTCACTGTCCTGTGCAAATCCGCAAGCAGCTGAGGACAGAAAGCACAAGTTCTGGCTCCAGTGTGTTGCACAAACTGAGGGCAGTGTCTGGGCAGTCGGAACAGACTCCAGAAATTGGCTGGGTCTTGAATATGGTTTAATCTTCTGTTAAAGGAAAAACTTGTAAATGTAGTGTAATAGAGTCTAATGCTGTGTCATATCGGAATGACCAAATTACTACCTTCCTACTGGGAAAAACAGTTCACGTCAATTTCTGACATTAAACGTAAGGCAAAAAACAAAACAAATGAAGTGCATGAGCCACATGTCATGCAACTTTCATACCATGAACTTTCAGTACCATGAACTTGAACTCACCGTTATTGTTTGTTGTCTTTTGTGAGCGTCTTTGAAGATGTGCTCTTTCGGAAGTAGGCTACGCCATGCACCATACATGTTTTATGGTTTTATATTCAACTCTAGCATTAATTAATCAGGATGACTGAAATGATACATCACCCATTTTAATGTTTAACCCTTTTGTGTTTTTATATGATATGAATAATTACATTATTTAAATAATTTAGTCACTCTAAGTCAAAATAAAATATTAATGAATGGAATAATAAAATAACAAAACACGCCTTACAACCATTTCCACACACAATATGAACTGCTGAGACCACTCATGAAGTTTGTTCGGCTCCTACAAAAAACTGACATCCGAAAAATTTGTAAATCCCTCATTATTTGTGAAAATGCATTTCAGATGGATTTACGGTGAAATTTGTTCAGCTCACGTTTCATAAATGTGGCCCACTGTGTGGCTACGCAGCTTTGCTGCTTGGCCCGGAATTAACCAATATCTCATGCAAAGCAATCGGAAGTGACTGAAATAACGTGCTCAATGGTAGTGACGGTAACTGACGGTACACTCTTGAATTCTGGAGTTTATGGACAAGGCATAGCAGCTGGCTAGCTATGCAACAAGGTAGGACTAATGCAGTGGCTAGCTATTGACCAGCACATAGACAAGCTAGCCAGATCTAACGTATACACTTAGCTAACATTTTTTAAAATAAGAGTTATTGTTCTAATTAGCTAGCTACATTTACAACAGCTAGGTTGCTTACATAGCTAGCTAGCATACTTCAGGGTTAAGTTTATCTGCTGCTCTACGTTCTGGAAACGTCTAGCTTGCTAGCTATGTTATTCAGTCCTGTAAAGCATATACATTAAACCAACAACAGCCGTGGACTAGTTGTCAGCTTACAAAACACATTTGCCTTAATAAAACGTTACCTACATATTTGCAGCTATCAACAGCTAGTACAGAATATTTCCCCTATTTATTCTATGTTTATGTTATGTATCAGTATGTTTATTTTATGTTATTCTATGTATCAGTATCTGCACTAACACAACACTGAAGTATACACTGAAATATGATATTTGTACTATATTGTATTATTGAGTACTGAAGTACTCTGCACTGAATTGTATTATTTCTGTTTTTCCTTAAAACACTGGAAGTTATGTTTTCTTAAAGTCAAAGGTATTAGGGGGTCAAACACTGGAACACTTACATTACATTACATGGCATTTAGCAGACGCTCTAATCCAGAGCGACGTACAACGAAGTGCAGATCAAACACAAGTACAAGTGCGAAGAGGACCTGAGAGGACAGTACAGTTCCGAGTCCTGAATGTTTTCTTAAAGTAAAATGTTAAGTTGGTTAAAAGTTTCTGAGATGTGGATGAGAAGGTGTAAGACAATCACGAGAGGTGTAAAAGCCAATCAGAAACAAGTAAACAACTATTCCGTGACTGGAGAAGATGGAGCTGTACCCAGACAGAGGGAGATACCAAGGCCACGAAAATTATATATAAGAAACTGTGTTGCTAAGTGTGTGCACTCAGCTTGCTCGGCTCTACTCACACTGTGTGTGTGTGTGTGTGTGTGTGCGCTTGCTGTTCTGTGCTCTGCAGATGATCCCTGCTTTTGTACTTGGATTCCATCTGATGGAATAAAAACCTATTATTTGACACTTTACTACAAGATTCCTGATTTTATAAATTGGATTGTATACTTGTTGTAATTGGACTGATCATTTGTTGGTCTGGGAACCCACAACACTAGCACGTCCTGGCATGAGGCATGATGTCTTCTCTGTTCATTCCTTTTCACTGTCCGCCACTACATTAATTACATGGATAGCTGTCATAGCTAGCAAGATAGGCAAAGCTAGCTCTTAACTGGCTTTGATCATCCTGTAACGTTAGCTATTTTGAACAGTAAAGTTAGCCAAACTTTGTCTCCTATGGTTGGTTGGTCACATAGCCAGCTAGCAAAAATTTGGGGAGCGTGTGTAGTCAGCAGGTATTGGAATGATCTTGTGATGGAGCTGTTATCTTTTTTTTCTGCTGTTGGGGGGTGAAGTTGCCCCATAGGATCTAGGATCAGATCTCCCTCCCCAAATCCTAACCTTAACCATTAGCAGATGAAAAAAAACAACAGACCCTTGATCACAATGAACAGAATTCTGACTTTCTTGTTTTTTTATTTTATTTCGGGCAAAGTTGCTACGGCAAGCTGGAAAGAAAAAACGTAATATGCTCACGCAACCCTACAGAAGTTTCACCACATGCAGTACCATGTAATTCCACTGGAGGGAAGAAGGGTGATACTGATGTAGGATTAGATGCCATGCGGTTTTAAATATGGCGGGTGGTTTTTATTTTTAAAAATAAATTCTATATGTCCTGGAGCACCTGTTATAATGTGGTTTTAATGTTACGGCTGATTAGTGTATGCAACACACTATATTTACGGTTTACAGACATTTTTATATCAGCGGTCACACTAATGCAGAATTCTGCATTATATAGGCAGGAAAAATAAATGCAGTTTATGATTTGTCTTGCATTCCAAACAAGCAGATATTTTGTGGTTAACTTGTCTTATGAAAAGGTGCTGATTTGAGAAGCTACAGCAACTGTGACTGACCCTGTGGATATAACTGCTGCCACACACACACAGACTGATCCTGTGGAAATGACTGAATGTGTTTCTAAGCCAATAGAATCTAGCATGTGTTGTAGTTAGTATCATAACATTTACATGGTCCTGGGTAGGAAGTTACAGAAAGTAAAGTGCATGCATCTCTTCATCTGTTCTCTTTTTGTGCTAGCTTAGTGACCTAGCTAACTAGTTAGTCTAAAAGAAACTTTAAGAAATCCACTTGCAATGGCACAAGCCAAATGGTATGTGAAAGTTTAGCAAAAACAGCCATCGCAATGCTTCTGGACAATTACCGTAACTTCAACTGTTTCACTTTTGACTTGGTCTGGAAAAGGCAGAAAAGAATGTGGTTCAAGGGGTTCAAGGCATTTTGGTTACTTCATTGAAGCTCTTACTGCTGTTGCATTCACATTTAAGGGCCATTGTGTATTTGATAGGTAACAGTCCTAAACTACCTACAGTTCTCTTGTCCTTTTAAATGGTCAAATGCTACTTATATTAGACATTAATAATTATAGTTCAAATTATTATGGCAGGCGGCACGGATGGTGCAGTGGGTAGCACTGCCGCCTCACAGCAAGGAGGTCCTGGGTTCGAATCCCCGTCGGCCGGGGCCTCTCTGTGCGGAGTTTGCATGTTCTCCCCGTGTCTGCGTGGGTTTCCTCCGGGTACTCCGGTTTCCTCCCACAGTCCAAAGACATGCAGGTTAGGCTGATTGGAGAGTCTAAATTGCCCGTAGGTATGAGTGTGTGAGTGAATGGTGTGTGTGCCCTGCGATGGACTGGCGACCTGTCCAGGGTGTATTCCTGCCTTTCACCCAATGTATGCTGGGATAGGCTCCAGCCTCCCTGTGACCCTGTTCAGGATAAGCGGGTTCAGATAATGCATGGATGGATGGATTATTATGGCAAAATTAGCTGAGTTTCTTCAGAACACAAGTGGAATATTGTAAAATGCAAATTTTTATATGGTTTGCTTTTTGAAAACACAAGATATCATCAGTTAGGGCAACCGCTGTTTATATAGATATGATTAGATTACCTTCCAGTAAAAAAAGTCAGGAAATTCAGTGAGAGATAATGTCATAATGGTTGGCAGAAGCCAAACAAGACCAGGAATTCAACCCAAAAACGATGTTTTAAAGAAGCGAGAATGACAGAAAATTCACAGGCTGCTGAGGATTCAATCAAATGTTTGCTTTGAATCAACAACCAAATAGAATGCAAGAACGCTGGAGTTGATTAATTTCTGATTTTCTTCTTTAAAACATGGTTTTTGGGTTGAATTTCCTGTCTTTTTCAGCGATTAAAAATAGGCATATTTTTGTTATTTGGTCGGCCCTGATGTTTTTTACCTTTAAGTCGGTATATGCAAATCTAAGACATAAACACATGATTATGGGGCATCTGTTGTGACATGAGTTGCAGGTAATTATGGCTTGGATCCAGGTGTCCCCTGTCTTAGCATTTAAGCATGAAGATGTTCTGGCATACACTCTGCTTTGCACACCAGAGGAACATGTGGACACTCTGCTGGAGTGTGACTATTCTGCTGCCATGTCTGCTGATGGCTCTTCCACTGCCACCACTGAGACCAGAGGATGACCAACTGGAGTTTGCGAAGGTATTTATAATCTTGAATGGTATCAATATTGTTGGTAGGACTGGATTTTTAAATCCAGTACATTTAAATTACTCTGGTGTTGTGAAAGAAATTTCTTTTTTTTGTTAACTGGGATGTAACATCAAGTTGCATTTGTGTTACTAAAAATCAAATGTTGAGATCTGAAAGATGGATTGCAGATTCTGTTCAATGAGGACTGGTAAAGGAGGCATCTTAAAGCATAGTGCCAATAGGATTAGAAGCAAATGAAATTCAATAGCAGCAATGAATCAAAAATAGATCCATTAGCATTGTTTGGTCTTTTGGAATAGAGTTGGCATTTCTTATTTTTTCTCAAAGATCTGAAATCTCTGTGGTGAAAGATTTGACAAATTATAGGACAAATTCCTGGAATTAGTTCATCACATTATCTGGAGCATAGTTTTAGCTACGAGTGCAGAGGTAGGTCAAAGGCTGGATTAAACCCCTTACAAATCATAAATAAATCCAACTGTAGTTGTAATGATTGACAACACCATTAACAGAATGCAAACAAGGATTTTTATTGAACAGGTGTTCGCAATTGAATGCAATAAATTGTAGATAGACTATTTCAAGGTGTATAAAGGTATGGACATTGAGTCTGCAGTGTGGGGAGGAACTCAGCAAAGGATTATTACTATTAGTGGTCTAGTCTCCCTCTAGACCAAGTAATATTTAAAGAGGCAGAGAAATAGACAGAGTGAGAAGAGAGGGGTGGGAGCATGGGACAGGTAAAATGAAGATGTAACGTGTCTTATAGGAATAAAGTGGGAAGAATTGTGGTTGTGGTCTTAATCCTGAACTTAAGAGTTCAATTCAAGAACCACGCCATCAACTGAATGCAAACAAGAATGTTTATTGAATAGGTGTTCACAGTTAAAAGCAATACATTTTAGATAGATTATGTAAATGTATAAACAAGTAGGGAAGACTTTGGCAAAGAATAGCTCCTGGGTTCAGTGAACTCCCAAAGTCTTCCTTGTGCACCTTGTGATACAATATTTATACTTTGAACAACGATATGATGTTATATTTCTTTTCATTTACAATATTATGATATGATAAATAGTGATTAATCATGATATGATAGTGTAGTCAATATTAATTGAAATGACAAACTGTATAGCCTTCAAAGTTAGCAAGTGTGTTTATTAACTTTGATTTTAGTGTTTATTACATTTATTATTGGGATTTTGTTGGACGAAGATGTGTGGGCGTATATAACAACTTTGGTTAGAATTACAAGATCAAATGAAGGAAAACTGAGGTTGAATTGCTACTATAGATGGCTAATAAAAAAATGTTAATGAGGTCTACTAAGGTTGTGTTTAGATAATGAATACCGTGCTGAAAATGGTTGGATCTTTGTGTGCATGTGGGGCCATGGCTCTTCATTTCTCCATGTAGACCTCCAAAACGGGCAGACAGGGCAGCATCTGTGTAAAGTTGGATGTTGTCAGGGTTGATGAAATGGTCCTAGTGGATGAGTGAAATGCTGTTCCAGTTGACAAAGAAGTGTTGCCATTGGTGAAGTTTGGTCTATGTAGACAACCGCAGTGAGGGATCGACTGTGGTATGATACACAAGACAAAACTCAGGTGACAGGAGAGAGAGCAGCTGCCGTTTATCAGAAGGTTGTGGTTGTGAATGTACTCAGTCACAGTTGTGTCGGAATATGGTTTTACGTTATATTATGGATCGATTACCTGCCTGTATCCAGAGATACCACAATACTGACAGGTTTGTTGAAGTGTGAGGTCTGCTTACACAGGTACATTTAGAATTGTGTATCTTCTTATACCCTATAATGTTTTTGTAAAACCAAAACTTTCAGATATGAGTTTTCACCAATGTTGCGGATTGCAAATGTCACTATTACTGCCAAGAGGAAATTTCAAAGCAAGTTTGGATCCTCAGGATGACACGCACACACAAAATGAGGAAAATGCTAATCTTTATTTCAGTTACTTTTTTTCCCCTCTTGAAATGTTTATTTTGTAAGTCTGCTTCACACATTAAAATGATGTACCAACAAAGACTGGACTGTCCACCTCATTTAACAAGGCTAGCAGTATTAGTTGGCAGATTGCACACATAGTAATCCCCCCATGAGTAGCTTGACTGGGAGAAGTTGCATTACACCCACAAAAATAGTGCAGAAGGGAATCCACTTCGCACATGCAACATGCTATGAAATGGCCAAAACACACAAGTGACATTTCACCCACAAAACCTGTTGATATATGTCGGGAGCAGGAAAAGCACCAGCTGACTCCCGCCCCCTCCACGGGTTCCTATTATACTTATGCAGAACGCACCCACCACAAGGAGCTCAGAACGAAGCAGGTAAAGGTCAAAAGCTTTATTTTATTTATTATACAAAAAACACAGAGCACGGCACAAACTTGCACCAACCCCACCCCCCTTCGACTTCCCCACTACTCCTACAATAACACTCCCCCCCCCCCCTCCCGTACCCAGAGCCCGGCACAGGTAGAGCCCAAACCCGTCACACCACACACAAAGGCAATCGCTGCTGAACTCCCCAGTGATTAAACAGCACTCCATTGTTTCCCACTCAGGGCCCCCCTGCTACCTAGCCCATGCCCAGGAGGGGGGGGGGAAACCTCACTCAAAGGGGAAGTCAACTAACACAGGCGGGGTCTCACACACGCACTCACACCTTTCACTTCCACGCACAACACCAACACAACAAATAACTTTAAAAAGGGGATGTAGTTGGCCCCCACCGCTGTGCTGGGCCTCTACATCCCAAAATAAAAAAAGAAAAAAAGAAAACCCAACCGCTAAACAATCGGCTGTCTCCCGCTGTGCAATATAGTCTCCGGGTCGCTGAGCTGCGCCCCGAACCACTCTGCTGTACACTGCACGCTGGATCTGCTGCACTGTCCGCATTCAGCTTCCTCGCTGTTTCACCAATGGGGAGTGAGCTAGTGCTGGCTCCGGTACTGGTCCGCCCGTTGCTTTACAGCCGTGTGGACGACTCACAGTTCCCTCCGCCCTTGTCAGGGTGAGTGTAGTCTCACTGCGTCGTTCCTCAGCAAAGTCGCGCAGTCGTTGCCATGGCACCAGTCCGGCTCCACACAGCGCCGCGCCTCGCCTCCAGAATCCCACTTAATAGCAGTATCACATGTGTAGCGTCCACATTTTTCCGGGGCTGCCAGCCAGCTAACCTCCGCCAATGTGGGAGACAGCCAAAACAGAACAAGAACCAAGAAAGAAAAGAAAAAGAAACCCAAACACAACAAACTGAAGAATAACCAACAATTCAGTTTGCGGACTCCAACATTCAACCCCCGGCATCTCTCTCGCGTCTGCCCCTTACCTGCTTCTTTTAAGCCCGGCTTCATTAGACAAACAGGAAACAGCTGCGTCACGCCCCCAAACCCGACAGCCGGCACGTCACACGCGTGGATCCATGTGCGCACCGAGCCCCACCCAACTCTGGCAAATCCAGCCCAGCCACCAGGCTCCTGACATATACATTCAAAGCACGCATTTAAATAAGTGAAACAAATCCAAAAAGGAAGGAGTTGTCCAGGCAGTGAGAGTCCCGTGTCTCAGAAGAATATTGAAATTTGTTGATTTCAGGGTTCAGAAAATGCCAGTGTGGGAGTGTCGCTATAACAACGAGTCTCAGGTCCGAGGATGCAAATGGCTGCTTACATTGACTTCCTGCTTCTGAAGCCCCACGGCGTCCCCAGTGAAGGAGTCTGCACCCGCTGATTGGATTCTATAGAAATCCACGGGTTCCTTCACGTCCAGTCCAGGAAAACTAGTTCCCTATTCACCATTTCTAAGCTGACGTGGACCAATCCAAATGGCAGCCGTGCTCAATCTAGCTCACAGAATCTCCTCCCTCCCGTAACAGGATATTTGGTCGGCTGGGTCATTATTACCTGCAGCTAGGGCAAGGGAAAATAAGACATACCGCCACAACCTTGTATCCAGTATTCAAAACTGTGTGAAATGCTTCAATTAAAAATGTAATAGTCAAAATGTCCACACAAAAGGTAAATCACGATGACACAAATCGCTTACGGTTTATGAAATGAATTCAACACAAAAAAAATGTTTTAAAGAAGAGATAATGATTGGCAAAAGCTAAAAAAGACAGGAAATTCACAGAAGCACCGAGAACATTATCTTGACCTATGCACTGACAAGGCTTCCACCACACAAAGTATTAATTACTAGAAAGTAACATGACATAATTGGTACATTTTAAGTACATATAGCAACAAAATGCTTACCTAATTGATTTCTAGAAATTAATAAATTAACTCCTGTGTTCGTCTGAAAATAATCTATTTTGTTGCTGATTCAAAGAGAATATTTAATCCTCAGCAGCCTGCCCAGTGGTACATGTTGTTTGAAGTCGACCACTATAGTGACAGTACCCATGGTTGGTATTAATGCATTGTGTGTTGGAGGCCTTGTCGGTGCATAGGTCAAGATGTTCTTCATGCTTCTGTGAATTTCCTATCTTTTTTGGCTTTTGCCAACCATTATGACATTCTCTCACTTTAAATGTAGTTGTGTTGAATTTCCATACTTTTTTACCGTAAGGTAATGTAATCATATCTAAATAAACAGTGGTTGCCCTGACCGATGATATCTTGTGTTATCAGAAAGTAAACCATTTCAAAATCTGCATTTTACAATATTCCCTCTGAATAAACTCCACAAATTTTGCCATAATAACTGGAACTATTAATGACTATTATAATTTGACTATGTATAAAGAATAGAGAAGTAGTTTCAGACTGTTACCTATCAAATACATAATGGCCCTTACACATAAACGTCACAGCAGCAAGAGCTTCAATGAAGTAGCCAACAAGCCTTGAACCCCTTGAACCCCTTGAACCACATTCTTCTTCTCACCTTTTCCGGACTGAGTCAAAAATGAAATAATTGAAGTTACGGTAATTGTCCAGAAGCATTGCGATGGCTGATTTTGCAAAACTTTCAGCTAGTGTCTGACTTGTGGCATTGCGGCATGCTCTGCCTATATTGCTAGCTATGATAGCTATCCATGTAATTTATGTAGTTGCAGGCAGTGAAAGAGAATGAACGGAGAAGATGTCATGCCTAATGCCAGGATGTGCTAGCTGTTGATAGCTGCAAATCTGGAGATAATGTTACATTAAGGCAATGCCGTTTTCTAAGCTTGGGGGTGACAATGAGTCTGCTGTTGTTGGTTTAATGTATATGCTTTACAGGACTTAATAACATAGCTAGCTAGCTAGAAGTGGCCATTATAGCTAAATTGTCCTATTTAACGCTACATAGCTAGCTAGCTAACATAATTAGCTAGTAATGTTCTGTGTGGGTGATGACTAGGATAGCTACAGACTAACCAGAGATTTTTTTGTTTTTTTGTGGTGTAAAGTATGTTGCTCATTTCTCCAGGGTCAGACATAATGTTCCTTAGATATTTTGCGAAATCAGATCCTAGAGCAGCAGGGCAACAAAAGCCTGAAGTATAGATAGATAGCTGGGTAAGTAACACATTCTCAATACAATATACGCAAGCCCTTTTCAACCCAAAAATAAATAAAATGGCAGAGCAAGTGTGCTGAGTGAGTTGGACTGTGATGTTCTGATTGGTTACATTTTATGGCAATCATCATGTTGAGAGCGACCACAAGAGCGTGCATGATTAGAAGACATGAGTGTAGCATGCTTCATGAGTGGGCTTAAAAATGCGTCATACATCCACATATGTCAAATCGATGCCTAATAAGTTCTCTCATTGAAATATATAGGCCTAGAATTAGATTCATAGATGATTGTATTAACCGTAAAAGGTATAATAAGCTTACCATGAGCTACGAGGTTGTGAAACAATGGTATATGCAAGCTAGCTACCTGGTTAGCTGGTTACAACTGAACCAAAGCATTGTTGCTTAGTCTAATGAATACATCATAGCTGTCGACATCCAATGTAAAATGAGCTAGCAAAACACAACAGTAGGCTGTCAGATGTATTGACGATGACGATGGCTGCAATGGAGCCAGTAGAATGTCAAAATGATGGCTGATGGTAATTGCTGAATGTCAAAATGATGGCTGCAGTGGAGCTCATATTGCTCAGGCTAGCCAAGGTAGGTTCTGTGATATCTGTATGCTACCATTACCGTATTTTCGTTGGAGTGTCCTGATCACCTGGATGGGTGGCTGCCCATAAACCAGTCTCTGCGTTCAAGGGTGGAGTTTGAGCGCCTTTTAACTTCTGGGTAACACAGGCTGAAGATATCTAGGAAATGGCTACACTGACAGTGATTAGAGAAATGCCTACACACATAATTTAAGCATTTAATCCTTACAAGATCAACTGGAAAAAAGCATGACAGTGCTCATTTAAGTACAAGAAATTCCCAACACTGCAACAAGTAAGCACACAAGAGAAAATGTAATTAAACCTAAAAATAAAATGTATGAGATTGCTATATGGATAAACCAGTCAGGTTTATCCATATTCCCTCTTAAAAACGTGAAGTACACAGTACTTTTTGTGTTTTTTCCTTTTCCCAAAGATATTTTTGCTATTTTTCTAATGTCCTGATTCATCTCATAGATGGATGGTTTGGTTTAACTCTTTAGCTAGGCATTTTTGGAAAGAATGAATGGATATTTACTTCTGGGTCTAGGACCACTGAAAGTTTCAGTTCTATTACGTTGTGTGATTCCCCCTAGTGGCATGGATCACTTCCTTTGTGTCAACTCTGGTGTTATAGTGTCTTGAATTTGGATATTTGGATGATTTGCACTTTTTAATTTTACTACACTTTTTAGTTTGTGCTTTCTCTTTTGAAGCGCATTCGTTCTATTTGAATAGTTTCTGAACTTGCCTTTTTATATTTGCCCAGACATTTTTCAGTATGTTTCTTTTCTTGCAGCATGTTTCCATGTTGCATTTGCTTTTGAAGCGTTGACCCTTGTGAGCCACCATAGTTATTGCAATATTTTTGACACACAATTTATTTATTGCAGTTATAATGTAGGTGTTGTGCTTGTGAAGTAAAAATGCAGTACAAAATAGTTTATGTGCATTGTACTTCGGTTAAACTACAGTACACAATGGCTTCAGAAAATATTCAAACCCCTTCAATTTATTATTCTGTTGTAGATAATGGATACAAATTCAATTTTTGCCCATCAATCTACTCTCAGTAACATATAATGATAAAGTGAAAACATGTTTTTATAAAATCTTATTAAAAATTGAAAAATTAAATTATCTTATTAACATAGGTTTTCGGACCCTTTGCTAAGGAACTCCAAATTGTGGTCAGGTGGATCCTGTTTGCTTCTTTGAGATGTGCCTAGAACTTGACTGGAGTCCACCTGTGGCAAAATGTATTGATTAGACATAGTTTAGAAAGGCACATACCTGTGCATATAAGGTCCCACAATTCACAGTGCATGTCGGGACAAAAATCAAGCCATGAAGTACAAGGAACTCTCTGTAGTGCTCCGCAATAAAATTGTGGGGAGGCATAGATCAGGGCAAGATCTAAAGCTTTGAGTGTTCCCATCAGCACAGTGGCGTCAATAATTGTGAAATGGAAGAAGTTTGGAACCACCAGGACTTGACAGGAGTTGACTGTCTGGCTAAACTGAGTACTCTAATAAAAAGTATTTTTGCTGGAAGGACAACTACCTCAAAAGCACTCCATCAGTCAGGCCTTTATGGTAGAGTAGCTAGATGGAAGCCACTCTTCAATTTCAAAAGATTCTCTGGTCTGATTACATTACATTACATTACATGAAACAAAAATTGAACTCTTTGGAGTTCAAGCATTGTTATTGTGAATGAAACTTCAAGCATTTGTTACTGTGTTGAAACAGTTGCTCATGTTATTTCAGTTGCTTCACATCTGCTGAGATCAAAAACCCCTGCGATTTCTGCCAGTTTTTCAGTCTTTAGTCATTTTCAACTACTTTGCCACGACTGTTCTATGATTCCAGCAAATATTTGGCATGCCAAGCATCCGGCTTTAATAACAATGTATTTCTATTTAATCTAGAAGTACTTGGAGAGCTTCTGTGGATTTAAACCTAATACTGGGCGGCAGCGGCGGATGACAGAAATTGACATGTTCCAGGACAAATTGAAAGGCATGCATCAGTTCTTCGGTCTTAAGAAGACTGGGGAGCTAACCCCCTGCACTGTGAATGCAATGAGGAGGCCCCGCTGTGGACTATCAGATGTGGAGACATTTGAGGACAAGGTCAAGTGGAAAAACAAGTATCTGACCTACAGGTGAGAGAGCTGCAGTCAACTGGGAGGGGAGTGTTGATCCTTGTAAGATTAACATTTGTGTATGCTAACTGCACAGCATTGCAAACAGTCCGGCAGTGAGATCTTCACAGCTGAGAAGAGCTGTTAGGAAGGCATGGAGGTTGTGGAGCAACGTCACACCACTGCGATTCTTGCGGAGGAAAGGAAAAGAAGCTGACATCATGATCTCCTTCAAAACAAGAGGTGACCATGAAACATGAATATATTTATTATAAAAGATATTTATACTTACGTGATATTCTACCTTATTTCATTGGTGATTTCAATTTGACATTTTCATAAGGGTAGAGAGTTAATTACAACATGTACATTGTGTTTTGAACAGCTTTGCAGAAATCCATTTTCTTATGTGTCTGTAAGGATTTGGTGGGTTAGTGGGTTATACCCTCATCATTACTGGATCTGCCGCAGATCATGAGGACGACTTTGCTTTTGATGGCAATGGGGGAGTCCTAGCACATGCTTTCCAGCCTGGAGATGGCATTGGAGGGGATGTCCATTTTGATGAAGAGGAGCGATGGACTATGAATTCTAGTGGTAAAATTTGGGAGAGGGGTGCACATACTGCCAGAATATTTAGCGTTTTCATTCAATTGTTTCTTGTAATGAATCAATGCTGTAGGGAAGTAAGGACCTCATCCCAATATCAGTTCCTGAACAGATACGGAGAAAAGGTAGGCAAAGCAGTAAGTGTGCACTCATGTCATCTCTTACAGGAATCAACTTGTTTGCTGTGGCTGCACATGAGTTTGGTCATGCTCTGGGTCTCCCACATTCTTCAGACCCGGGGGCAGTCATGTACCCTGCCTACAGCTTTGTCACAATAAATGAGTTTGGCCTCTCCTTTAATGATGTAGAAAGTATTCAAAAAATGTATGGTAAGTCAGATTCTTCTTGGCGGTTTTGTCAGTCAATCTATATTTACGAAAACACCATCTTTTCCTGCGTGCAAGACTGCCAAAAGTCCAGCAAAAAAGACAGAATCACTAGGAAGTGGCAGGACAGTTTGCAAGCTGGTATGATGCTGTTTGTAAGCCTCTAAACTTTATTTTGCTCTTGTCAGTGTGACAGGTTGAAATATTGAATATGTTGAATGGTAACTTTATGGTTGAAATATCATTTAAATAAATCATTAAATAACATCAAACTAGCTTGCTAGCTGACCTTAGCGGACTAGCTAGCTAATCGCTACGAACGTTAGTCTCAACAATAAATACATTACTTGAATGCTGTGTTTCTTTAATATAATATGGCCCCCTTGTGTAGCTGCTACTAGCTAAATCTATACAGCCAAATCGCTAACTTATCTAGTTAGCTAACGTTAACGCTAACGTAACAGATCTGTATTTACATAATAATATTGCACCCAAGTACTCAAGACAATAACTCATTCATATAGTTTCCAGAAACTCTTTAAAATGTGACATTGCTGTGTCTGACCCCTCTATTGTTTTAAAATATTTAATTTAAATAAGGATCATTGATGGGTTTGTGTACCCTATATTAATTCAGAACATTTTGTGACTGATTTTGTGGATAAGTAACACATGCATCAGAGCTGGTGAGAATGTGATGTTACTGTTATGGCATTCCATTCCATTTTCCATATGCTTAGCCCTTATTCCATACCACATTTTTGCCACACTGCCTGTTTTAGCACACAGCGTACTAAAGTAAGAGCCCCAAATTTGTTTGATAAAACCCTGGGCTTGCATAATGCATTTTTGTTTAGTGGTTTGCTTAGATCATTTGTCTACTGAATAGCCTTAACTTTTGTAAGTGAGCTCAGAGAAGGGTCTTGATCACAAAAGAGGCGATAGCATGCGCACACAGATCCAAATGTGCACTGAAGTTCATTTAAATACAGCTCAGCTTTGTCTTAACCTAAGTCAATAAAAAAAATCAAAGCTCAGATTCTTCTTAATAATTAATTATGCTGACCAAAGCAACATTATGTATCACTGACTTGTTTTAATACCTTTTTGGACATCAATGGAGTTCAATGACTTCTGGTATAATGGCATTGGCATGATGGAGAATTAATAGTTTGTAGAATAAAGAGTTGGACAGAAACATCGGTTTTGGCCTTTTAATAGGATATGTTGACGACACTGAAAGGGGTCAATGATAGGGTTCTTTTTTTTGTGTAGGAAACAACTTCATCTCTCCAGAAGCAGGTCAGGACATCTTTATGTGCCGACTGGGGGCTTGAATCAGCAATTCCTTTTCCTCTTAAGTGTTAACCAGCATAAATGCATTCCTCTCAGGTGTCAATCCAGATCTTATGATGATGTCACAGCTTCGTATTCCTCCAAAGACTCCTGAGAAATGTGATCCAAGTCTGTCGTTTGACGCTGTGATGACAATGCAACAGGAAATGGTCTTCTTTAAAGACAGGTAAATGGGCCAGTCCTGTTAATATAACTTCAGAATCATAAAATGTTATGCAACATTTTCAATATTGATAAAATCATGTTTTTCTTTTTCAGATTTATGTGGCGGACTCACCCAAACTTTGATCAAGTAGGCATTACATTGATAACTAGTCTATGGTTTGCTGTTCCTTCAAATATCAGTGCAGCATATGAGACTTCAGAGAACACCATTTTGTTTTTCAAAGGTAAATAAGACTTGTTAATTCTAATTTTAACATATTATGCTCTTTAGTGCAGGTCATCTTCTTCCAATCATCAGCAATCACATGCTAGTGAGCATGACTCTACCAAAATCAGCAGTTCTAATGGGTTTATCCCGGTGGGTAAAACTGAGGTTTAGAAATGTCATGTGTGCATGTGAATTGACAGATTCATCACCTTGAACATCACAACATTTCTAGAGCACTGACAGCATGCTCATTGCGAGCCTCGACGTCGGCGGTTTGAATCCGACCGTCTGACATTTGTCGCATGTTTTCCCCTCTCTCTCGCTCCCATTCTTCCTGTCTCTCTATACTATATACTGTCCAATAAAGCTGAAAAAGGCCTAAAAAAATATCAAAAAAGAAAAGATGAACCAACATGAAGACCAGAGAGCCGTCTTTGGGGGAAAAGCACGCCATTTTGAAGCTTAGAAAAGAGAGGAAATCAGAACCATTGGGCAAGCATTAGTGATAGATTCTACAAGAATGTGGAATGTCCTGAAAAAGAAAGCAACAGACATTGAACTCGACCAAGGAAAATAACAGCAGTTGATGACAGAAACATTGTGAGAGCTGTGAAGAAAAACCCCAAAACATCAGTCAGTGACAAATCACAAACAATCTCCACAGTGCAGCGGTGAAGGTATCGTTTCAAGAAGACTTAGAGAGCAGCAATATAGAGGCTATAGCACAAGATGCAAACCACTCATCAGTAGTAAGAATCGGTTTGCAAAGAAGTACAGAGATGAGCCAGAAAAGTTCTAGAACAAAGTTTTATGGACTGATGAGACCAAGATTAACCTCTGCCAAAGGGATGGTAAGGTCAAAGTGTGGAGAAACAAGAGATCGGCTCATGATCCAAAACATACAAGCTCATCTGTAAAGCACAGTGGAGGAAGTGTCATGGCTTGGGCTTGCATGGCTGCTTCTGGAGTGGGCTCACTAATCTTTATTATGATGTAACTCATGATGGTAGCAGCAGGATGAATTCAGAAGTCTATAAAAACATTATGTCTGTCAACTTACGGATGAATGCGTCCAAATTAATTGGGAGGAACTTTATCATGCAGCAAAACAATGACCCACTGCCAACACAACAAAAGACTTAATTAAGGAGAAAAAGTGGCAGGTTTTAGACTGGCCAAGTCAATCACCTGACCTCAACCCACTTGAGCGTGCATTTTACCTCCTGAAGAGGAGATTGAAGGGAAAACCCCCCGAAACAAACAACAACTGAAAGAGGCTGGAGTAAAAGCCTGGAAAAGCATCAAAAAAGAAGAATGCAACAGTTTGGTGATGTCAATGGGTTGTAGGGTTGATGCAGGTATTGCAGGCTAGGGATATGCTACCTAATATTAAGTGTTATTTACTTTCATTTACTTCAATAAAAAGATGCTTGGCTGTGTTGCCAACACTTCAGTAGTGATTGCTTCAACAATGGACTAAGAATTTAACAAGCACTTGGGACTGAGTCGATGTAAAGGCTCGGACACACCAAACCGAGGGTCGGCCGTCGGAGGTCGGTGGCGCCCTGTCGGCCGAGTCTTTCTGGTGTGTCCCGCATGCTGACACTCCGTCGGCGTGTTTTGGAGGGCTCCGACGCCATCGGAGCCGTCGATGAGAGAGAGCTCTCTGATTGGCTGTCCAGCTAGTGAATCAGTGCACGAGAAGAGAAACGGAAGCAATGAAAGCAAGCCATTCCAAAGTTACTATCACTACCAGACAAAATTTTCGATTAGTATTACTAAATAGCGAGAGAACAAGGAAATTGCTGCAAACTGTTTGTTGTGAGCGAGACAATGGCTGCTTCTAGGTCCAACGCAATGCAAACGCATTCCCCGGTCTTCCGGTTTCCATTTTTTGAAAGACAAATACAGACTACCTGCTGGTGTGGAGAGTTATTACCTCTCACGCAGGCGCAGAACGTACGTGCAACTTGGCCGTCGGCGGACCGTCGTTGCGGTGTGTTCGGCACAGCCAACATTAACGACGCGTTTCGACGCGAAGCGATCTTTGTCGGGATCTAAAGCCGGGAAATGTGCCTACCCATATTTCCTCACAAACGAGAAGTGCATGACAATCAAGTATAAAAAGAGCTCTCAACGACAAAGGGGGTGAAGTATTTGTTGATCGACTAAGTGATGTTTAGACTTCATGAGTAAGCTTAGAAGAGGAAAAACTTTCTGAATTACAGTATTCACCCATATGCAAATGATTTGTAAACATCATACATGTTGAGGAGTATGTTTTTGTCAGGGATCAGAACAGGACCCAGTCGCAGTACCACCAGATTCAGTCCAGAGTCTTTATTGTAACTTTGGCAGGTAAAACAGGCGGAGGTCGATAGTCAGCAAACAAGAATCAGCAGGGATAAGGCAGGTTGTTTTTAAGTGTCCAGGCAGAGGGTCAATACACCAGCAAACAGATATATCAGGGATAATCAAAAAACGAAGTCGAGGTCACAGGCAAAGGGTTGTTAACTATCAGGCAAACCAAACAAAAACAGAATCCGAAAACGAAAGTCGAAAAGCCAAAACGGGTCGATAAACTGTGGTTCAAAACAAGACAGACAGGTAAAGCAAAATATGGAAGTCGGAGACAAAACAGGTCGTAACAGAAATCAGTCAGATATAAACGCTGGAGAGTATGGTATTGACACATAACAATCTAGTGACGAACTGGGCAAACAAAGGGATTTAAATAAACAACAACAATAAATAAACAAGAGGGTATGATAATCAGGTGTGGGAAACAATCAGGAAGTGAAACGCAGGTGAAACGAATAACAGTGAATTAATTAACTGACAGACTGACTACGGCGTGCACAGAGGATAACAAAACAAGGAAACGCTGAGTACTTGAAAGCCAAGACTGTAAACTGCAAACTGCAACCATGTGATGTCACAATCCCTAGATGCTTTGCAAACTTGCAAATAAGGTGGCACCCTGGGAAATCCAAGACTGGATAAGCTACTTTCACAGTAAATAAAATAAAAACTAAAGCTAAAAAAAGTTATTTCATTGCTTGAATTTATTTATTCATAGTCTGATGAGTAAATTAAGTAACAATTATCTGAATGCCAGCGGTTTCCTTTCATAAGTTGAATTGCACTTATATTGAAATAATAATACTT